>NC_133536.1:88564887-88872803 GCF_048544455.1 Silene latifolia
TCACTTTCTTCATCATCCTCTTCTTCTTCTTCACTAGCCTCTTCATCAATGCTATCAACAACGACCTCATCACCGACAACCTCATCGTCACCCGGAATCTCACCTCTAGATGCACTCGGAAAGAAGACTTCCCTATCCGCCCAACTAGGCAAAGGACATGAAGGATCAAGTAGTCCTTGCCTAGCTAAATGAAGGAGGGGTGGATATTGGGCTAAGTAAGCATCTTTCCGATCCTTAAAAGCTTGTTTGTGCATCTCTTGCATAATTAGAGTCATATAATCTTTGCTTGCTTCATCATCTTCGGGTTTGAACTCTTGAAACTTGAAAGGATAGGGTGGTGTGACAATGGAGGAGGAGGGAATTTCAATTTCACCCCTTTGTTGTCGGATGATGTATTCGGCTTCTTTTGAGAGGGGAAGAAGGTAGTTGGTCCGATGGACACTCAAACGGCATATCTTGGAAGGCAAAGTAAAATATCTAGCCTCATTGGTGAGCCACCCATACTTGGTGTCAAGAGGATTATGGGTAACCCACTTGAACTTGTTAATCATAGCATCCATGTCAATGAGATGACCCCTCTTTTTCGCCACATACTTGCTATCCTTGTTGAAATTCGGAGCAAAGTACTTAGCCAAAAGAGTGACTAGACCTCCATTGACAATAATGGTGGTGCCTTGCTTCCCACAATCAACATTCAGCCATCTTTCCACCAAAAGCCTTAGAGAATTGTAAGGTTTGGTGAATTCCCTTCCAATATTTAAGGCCGACTCAAGAAGAACACAATCGAGCTTGGTAAAGTGGTTGGTGTCTTTTCTTGCAATGATGGTATTCCCGATGACCTTATGCCACACTCTAATGCCCGGATGGTGGACTAATAGAGCGCGACTAGCATGATAGTTCTCAAATTTCCTTCCGGAAATTGCCTCCCAAAGAGGAGCGGGGTCATACTTGCCGGGATTCTTGAAATAACTAGGTGACACTAAGACCCAATGCTTTACCCAATTCATCAAAGGTTATGCGCCAACTCACATTAGCAAGGCAGAACTCGATGTTCTCTCTAGTCTCTACCTTAGTAACTTTCAAAGAACTCAAGAATTCTAAGGTAAGGGAGGGGTATGTCAATTCTTTTGTAGCAAACAATTTTCCCAACCCCATGGCTTCAAAGAAGGCTTTCGTTTGTTCAAGGACACCCAACTTATTCAAGGCATCTTCACATATAAACTTGGTGGATAGAAAGGATTTTCTAGCATACTTGTGAAATGTTTCCCTATGGGAGTTAGAAATGAAAATTACCTCCGGATAGTTCGATAGTTGAGCAATTTCCGGAGTTGTTGATGTTGTTGCTTCCAAGGGAGGTTGTTGTTGTTGCACTTCCAAGTTTGAACTAGCTACCACCATAGCCAATGAGGCTTTCTTTGCTTGAACACTCTTTTGTCTTGTTGAGAGTGCCTTTGCCTTAGGTGCCTTTGTTGCTCCTTTTGTCCTTGCCATTGATGATTAAACCAAGAAAAGAGTGAAAATCTTCAATTTCCAAGTATACCCAAATCGATTTTAAGATGAAAGGCTTTGCCTTTATAATTTCAAAAATCGACTCAAAGGTTGAAGATTTTGGTGCTTGGCTTGATTTTTGTTGGAAGAGGAGTGACTAATTTTTATTAAAAGGAAGTTTGGATTTGATTTTGATTGAATGTGGTTGAGGAAATCTTGTTTTGGTGATGGAGAGGATGAGGGTTTTGAGTTTTGGGGTTTATGGGTAGTGTTTTGAATGAAGGAATGAAGAAATGAATGGGGGATGGGGTATTTAAAATACCCGAAAATTTTGAAATAGCAGGGGAAGACGGGCGTCTTTCCTTCGGGACGCTCGGATTCTGCCTGTTTTGGTTTGAGAATTCTCGCCTAAAGACGGGCGGCTTTCAGCAAAGACGCTCGGATTTATCAACTGCGGGACGGGCGTCTTCTGCTGAAGACGGGCTGATTCTCTTCCAGTGAGTTTTCTTGTTTTTTCCAGCCAAAAAGACGGGCGTCTTTCCTTCCAGGACGGGCGTCTTTCTGAAGACGGGCGGATTCTCTTCCAGGACGCTCGGATTTATCAACAGTCCCAAAATTTCAAATTCTCAGCTCAGATGGACTGGCGGATTTTGACCAAGACGCCCGGATTGCCTGAAGACGGGCGGATTCCCTAGAAAACGCTCGGATTCTCCCTGTTTTACCCGGATTCAGTTCCATCCGTGCACTTGCATATCCCGTGTCATTTTTCATTCTTCAAATCTCGTGTTCTTCATTGTGGGGGCACTACTAAGGCATGAATAGCCTAGGCAATTGTTATCCCCACACTAAGCTAAAGCACTACACATCAATTGAATCATTAGTCCCTCCCTCACTTCTCTCAAAAAATGATAATTATCTTAATCAAAGTATCAAAATCCAAAAATGACAAAAATGCAATGTAAGAATTAAAATGCGAGTTAGGGAGTTAGAAATATTTACAAATGGTGGTTTAGGGAGGATTCCACCAAACTCTCATCCTTAGTGAGATGTCAAGGGGCATGTCCAAGGTGTTGTTGATGTTGCTCAACACCTTGAAGAAGTAATCAAAAGCTTGTTCATTATCATGATAAAGATCTTCAATAGATCTTTGCCCTTGTTCTTTGAATGGAGCATCTTCAATTTTCTTCTTCCATTGGAATTCCGACTTCTTCCTATCATCTTTCCAGCTATAATGATCAACCATAAAACATGGTTCGTGCAAACGGGGAGCTCTCATGGTCATGTCAAGATTGAAAGTTATGCTCTCATCTCCCACTTCTAGAGTGAGCTCTCCATGTTTCACATCAATCACCGCACCCGCGGTGTGTAAGAAAGGTCTTCCTAGAATGATTGGAATGTTTGAGTCTTCTTCCATGTCAACAATGACAAAGTCCACCGGGATGAAAAATTTCCCAATTCTTACGGGAACATCTTCCCATATCCCAAATGGTGTCTCCGTCGATCTATCGGCCATTTGGAGTGTGATATTGGTGCATTTAAGCTCTCCCATCCCCAACCTTTTACTCACTGAGTACGGCATAACACTCACACTAGCCCCTAGATCACATAAGGCTTTGTTGATCGTGGTGTCGCCAATGGTACACGGTATTGAGAAGCTTCCGGATCCTTTAACTTTGGAGGTGAACTCCCTTGAAGTATTGCACTACTCACCTTAGTGAAGGCGATAGTCTCAAGCTTCCGGATTGACTTCTTCTTTGTGAGGATGTCTTTCATGTATTTTTCATAGGCCGGCACGTGATTGATTAATTCCGTGAAAGGAATTGAGACTTCCAAATTCTTCACAATTTCCATAAATTTTCCAAGTTGGTCATCAAATTTGGGCTTGGCTTGACGACTTGGAAACGGAAGTCTAATCACAATGGGCTTGGCTTGACGACTTGAAATTTCTTCTTTTGATGGTTCCCCATCCTTGGAGTTTTGCACAATTTCTTCTTTGTCACTAGCTTCCACAACTTCATCCTCAACTTGCTTCTTCGGTGCTTTATACCTTGTACCACTTCTCAAGTGAATGGCACTAACAGTTTCATGTCTTGGGGGATTACTTTGAGGTGGTAATTGCCCCTTTTGTCTTTGTGAGCTTGAAGATGCTAGTTGAGTCAATTGGGTTTCCAACATTTTGGTGTGAGCTAGGATGTTGTTGATGGTGATTTCCTTTGCTTGGCTATCATTTTGCATTTGAGTGAAAAATTCTTGTTGATTCTTTTGCATTTGGAGGACCGCTTTTTGAACATCAAAACCTTGGTCATTTTGTTGATTGTATGGAGTTTGATTTTGGTAACCTTGGTTTTGGTTGTAAAAGGGTCTTTGATTTTGGTTTCTCATGGGAGGTGGGGTGTATGTTGGTTGAGGGTTTTGAACATTTTGGCTTTTGTATGAGAGATTTGGATGGAATTTGGTGTTTTGATTGTAATAGTTTGAATAAGGGGTACCACTCTTGTATGCTTGGAAAGCATTCACTTGTTCATTTGTTCCCCTACATTCATTTTAGTCATGTCCCAAAGTTCCACAATTCTCACATATCCCACTTGGGATTGATGAAGATGCCGTCATGGCATTAACATGATGCTTTGGTGATTTTGAGGCTTCTTCAAGTCTAGCCATAGCTTTTTCAAACTTCAAATTGATGGTATCAATGTGAGCACTAAGTTGAGCACCCAATTGAGTAATGGAGTCCACTTCATGCTTTCCTCCTCTAGTAGCCTTGCGAGGTCTACTATATTGTGAGTTATGGACCGCCATTTCCTCAATTTTGTTCCAAGTTTGATTGTCATCAACTTCGGTGAACATTCCATTTGATCTTATGTTGAGAATGTTCCTTGAATCTTCATAAAGACCGTTCCAAAATTGTTGTACCAAGAACCACTCGCTAAGTCCATGATGAGGACATGAGCGACAAATTCCATTGAATCGCTCCCAAGCTTCATACAAAGATTCTTCATCCCTTTGCTTAAAGCCCGTGATTTGAGCTCTTAGCATGTTAGTCTTTTCCGGTGGATAGAACTTTTTGTAGAAAGCTAGAGCCAATTTCTTCCAAGAATCAATTCCGAGAGTAGCCTTATCAAGGATTTTCAACCATTGTTTCGCGGTGCCAATGAGATAAAAAGGAAATAAGACCCATCGAATTTGGTCTTGAGTTACACCGGTTTGAGAAATTGCATCACAATAATCGCAAAAAGCCTCCATATGAGAGTGAGGGTCTTCACTAGGCATCCCCCCAAATTGGCTTCTTTCGACTAATTGGATAAATGCGGATTTGGCAATAAAATTTCCGGTTAGATGTTGTGGTGTGGGAGTACCATTGGGTAGGTTCTCCTCGGTGGGTACAGAATGTGATGAAAACTTAGGCATTGTGAGTTTATTTTGTGTTGGATTTTGTGTTGGGTTCTCCTCACCTTCTCTTGCAAAAGGGTTGATGAACTCAATAGTATTTGGTTGAATATCCACAACCTCACCAATACCTCTCAAAGTTCTCCTAGCAAGTCTTCTATTGGTTGTCAAAGTTCTTTCAATTTCGTGATCAAAGGGTAACAAGTCACCTTGTGACCTTCTAGACATGCAAAATATCAAACAACTCGAAAATAATTAGAACAAACCTTGAGGAGTTTTACTTCCCCAAGGCAAAGAAAGACACAACTAATAACAATACAAGAAAATCTAAATCAAGTTAACACCGTCCCCGACAACGGCGCCATTTTTTGGTCGGGATCTATACTTTTCGGTTACTTGTCGTTAGGAGCACCTAGACCAAAACACAATTTATAACTTCACAAACAACTCTACAATTAGTAAAGAGGCAAGTAAAGGTCGGATCCCAAGGGACGGGAATTGAGATGAGATTTCTATTGCAACTAGTGGTGTCTAAGGGGTGTCACAATTGGGGATTGATGTACAAGATCACTAAACTAAATAGCAATGAAAGTAAACAAGCAAGATGAATTAAAAGGGATGTAAACAATTGATAAAGGGCACTAGGGTGTCATGAGGTCATAGGGGATTCATGGGAATTGATCATACAAACATATTCTCAAGTTATAAGCTAGCAATTATTGTTGTGATGGATCGAGTTGGTTTATATCTTACAATCCTAGGAAAGTTTGGGTCCCGGAGCCGAATCGATTAGATTGTACAACACCTACAAGTCGACTTAGTCTTCCCTACTCAACAACATGCATGGTCTAATGAGACTCGAGTTGGTTTATGTCTTACAAGTCTCATTGAAAAGATAGGTGATGGGTAAAAAATGCAAGGATTCATAGGCTCACATTTCATCAAACATAACATGTGCATAAGTTGAGATCACAACAAGCAAGCAAATAAACTATGAAAGCATATTAATTTAAGCATGAATCATTCCCCATGTTGGTTTCCCCTAATTACCCATTAACCCTAGCTAAGGAAACTACTCACTCATTATCATGTTGAACATGCTAGCAAGGTTGTCAATCATACCAACAAAGTGAAACATGATGAATAAATGAAAGTGATTAACAATAATTAAAGAGGGTTAAGAGAATTATACCTACTAATGATTCCAATAATAAAGCAAAGAATAAAAGAAGTACTTGATGCTTGATTGGAAGGTTGTCAATCTCCCAATAATAACCCAAATAATCTTCAATTACCCAAAATAAAGGATGAACAAGATATAGATTAAGGAAATAAAACTTGTATTAAAACTTGATTAAATGTTGATTACAAGATTAAAGAGAGATTTGATTGATATTAACTACACTAAAGATTGCTAAGAAGAACATCCTCTTCTAATTAGACTAATCGGGTATTTATAGTGGGGATTAGGTGGATGAATTAGGGTTAACTAAGGGCTTAAATGACGATTAAGTCCCTTGTTGAGGAAACGCCGGTCTTTTTGGAAAGACTCCGGTCTCTAGGGAGACTCCGGTCTCTAGAAGAAGATGTGCATCCTTCCTTGAAGCTTGAAGAAGACGAAATGGGTCTGCCTGGGAATCCGGGCGTCTTTAGCACGGGACGGGCGGATTTGGTTGTTTCTGCCCGGGCGTCTTGGGAGTGAAGACGGGCGTCTTCTGGATATTTTGCCCGAGCGTCTTGGTGGTGAAGACGCACGGATTGTAGGGTGAAGACGTGCGTCTTTAGGGTAAGACGCACGGATTGCTGGGCAGTCTTGTTTCTTCTTCTTTTCTTCCTTTTTCTTCATAAAATCCTTGGGGATTTCCTCGGGGATGCAAGGATCTTTTCTCATCATTGCCCATCTACTATAGTATGTACAAAGGCCTTCTAATCTTGTCTCTCCTTGATGCTTGGTCATTGAATTCAATCAATTTAGCCTCATTTTGCCATGAAAATGCAAGGTTTGCACTCCTCTCCTACCAAGGGATCAAAACCTCAAAGAAAATGCAAAACAAAGAACTAAAGACAATAAATGACCCAAATATGCACTAAAAAGCATGGGAACAAGGCTAATTCGGGGACTAAATGTGCTCTAATTATGGTCAAATCAATCACTATCAAGAATCACCCAAGTGTTTTTGAGAGAGAGAATTTTGGAGAGTTTTGAGCAATATAAAAGGTAAAGAGGCGGGAATAAGATAGGAAGAGGAGTTATAGGGTTTTAGAAATTACCCGAGCCGGGCCGCGAGTATCTGGTTTACTCGGTTGAGTAGGGCTTACTCGATCGAGTATTCAGTCTACTCGGTCAAGTATTCAGAGATCAGTAGCATGTGTAATCTGCCAGTCCGAATACTCGGTCGAGTGCCTCCTTGCTCGGTCGAGTATGGCCTACTCGATCGAGTATCGACTTTAATCGGCTAAGTTCAACAGAACAGGAACGGAATCTTAAGTTACCAAGAGTTTTTCCTACAAAACAACAAACAACGTTCGGAGTTCCACACAATCGGGCTCATCACCGTTAAACGCTAATTCTATCACAACTAGGCACGTCACAAATAATAAAACTTCATTATGGTATTCATAAGCGACACATGTTACTATGCACATAACCGTAGTAAACAATCCATGCTACAACGAATATACATAATCAATCTTGACTATATAGTAGATAGGATCGAGCTATAAACTTACGTCAACATACCTTATCATGCAATTCTATACATATTCAATACCTCATTACCCTTTTGGAAGCCACATAAAAGCACATGTCATGCAAGAGGTCTATCATATTCAACTACGCAATTCACTTATCATATATCACCATGCTCAAATTATGCAATCCTCTTATCATTTCATCCAACAAATTCACGAGATTCACAATTTAATTACCACACCGATAGTTTTAAACACACCACGGTTCCCACGTTACCACACAGGCTACTACAAATATGCACATTTGACACACACTTGACACAGAAACACTCCTATACATCTACCCTTCCACGGTGGCTGGCTTAAGCATGATTGGGGCCGGGATTCTAAGATAAGGGCGCCTTCTTACCCAAAGCCGACATAAGGGGCTCCCAACACACATACATCAGGTTCATTTTAATATGACACCCTATATTCATTTGGTTCATTGGTTCAGGTTCCAAAATCGTCGCTCTGATACCACTTCGTAACACCCCCGTACCCGAAGGTGCCTTACCAAGGACCACCCCATTGTATGAAGGTGCTACCATCTCAGTTGCCCGAGGTAGTAGATCAAATAAACAATAGAAGAACATCAATTAAATAGCTTAAGACTTTACATCGTAGAACAGCGTGGCAAGATACAACATGAATAACCGTAAAGACTACTAAGTATGAGTGACGGTGACATCTACTTCGGTAGCGTGATGACTCGATTCCCTTCCATGTCCCGCAAGCATCAAGACAAGCTGTACCTGCTAAGCCAACTGCTCATCATCCTCAAATGGATCACCACAGTTTTAAAACACAACACGGGGCCAGTTAACTGAACAATCAAGATAAGATAAAGTAAGATAAAGATAAACAGTTGTTGCACAATCCACCTCCAACTCCAACTCCCAATCACATCTCATAACTGAATACACACTAAAATATGTAGCCCTGCCAGTGAGGGACCGCAGTCGTACCCACCTAAGCCCTGCTCATCAACGAGCGATAACCATGTTCATTATTGTGCACATCCCCTCCGGTGGCGGGTTCCACAGAAGGCAAAACTAGGGTGTGAAGCCACTCCCGCAAGTGACTCCACTCAGCCGAGGACGCACCTCGCGAACATCATCAACCATCTCAACACCAACACCAAACTCCAATCCAAGAACAGTAGTTAATCACAATATCAATCGTACAAACAATCACAACACATATCTTAAGTCAATTAAACAGTAAACCGAGTAGGGAAACCCTACCTTATCGCTAATTCATGAAAGTGCATCTAACAACTAGCCAGGCAAGACTCCGAGGCGAATCCTACAAGTAGTAACCACGTCATATTACTAGACAACCCCAAAAACCTACTGAAAGACAATAAAGAAACAACGACTTACCTTGAGACACGGACCAAAGTCGGCAACGATGACATCCCGACTCAAAGACACCAATTATGAATCATTCCCTCTTCTTAGGTTAATGTCTAGGATAGATGATAGAGTATATAGAGGTGGGTGATAAGTAGGAAAGAGAGAGAGATTAGGGTTAGAAAGATAGGGAACCGTCGAAAATGAAGTAAGGTTTAGAATCTTGCGTTTTATAATAACGCGTCAACAGCGGTGATACTCGGTCGAGTACTTTCATACTCGGCCGAGTAAGCCATAATCGGTCAAGTGTCACCACTACTCAGCCGAGTAGCCCCTACTAGGTCGAGTAAACAGATACGTAGGTCCTTTATCCTTTCTCATATCCCCTTCTACGGGTTTTCTCTGGTCAGACGGACGGTCAAGGGGTTCCTAAACAGGGCGGGTAATATAGTTCCTAACATTAAAAGAGAGTTTGACCACAGCTCCAGTCTTATCTTTATCTGAAGGGAGTGAGAATTTCGAAGTGTATACATATGTTTCGAAGAACGGGTTGGGTTGTGTGTTGATGCAGAACGGGAAAGTAATTGCCTATGCTTCTAGACAATTGAAGTCTTATGACGACAACTATCCGACGCAGGATCTAGAGTTGGGTGCAGTTGTTTTTGCTCTTAATATATGGAGACACTATCTATATGGGGTGACCTTTAAGGTGTTTTCTGATCACAAGAGTTTATAGTACATATTTGATACGTGCATTTTATATAGTCCTTTTTGGCCTCTTATCGCACACATTTTTATATCATTCTCGTAGTTTTGTATTGCAAAATGCCCCGAATAGGCTACTTTGGTTTGTTTTGCCTCATTTGCATGAACGGACCAGGAAGTGGTGAAATCGTGCCTTTTCCAGTTCCCTTAGCATGCATTTATGGAGATGGAAAGTTTTGAGCAGGATTCCCGTGCCTCGGGAAGCGTGAAGGAGTCTTTGGAAGCTAACCAAACGAAGAGCCAAGCTGTTTCAGTAGCTGAGCACTCGATCGAAGACTTTTTCTAGTCTTTCTGTTCGATCGAGTGGTTTTGGTGGATGCAAGTGCTCGATCGAGTCCCTGCTGAACTCGATCGAAATGAGGCATTTGGAGTTTACATGATCGAAGACCCTACTTGTTCGATCGAGTGGTTTGGCTGAAGATCTGCTCGATCGAGTGAAATGAAGTCCCTCGATCGAGAGGATAGCTATATAACACGAGAATTTATTTCGTGTGAACCTTATTTAATATCTTAAGTTTTAGTTAATAAATATCTCCCCTATAAAAGGGAAGACGTAATTAGGTTTTAATCATTCTGTTTTATACTCTCTTATGCTCTTAATTATTGCTTAGACTATTTTCTCTCTTTGGTTGCGTTGCTTTGCTCTTATTTCCGGATCTCGAACTTTGTAATCTCTCTTCACTCTTTATACTTAATTTAATTCTTCTTTGCATTCTCTTAATCCTTTGTTCTAAATTTCTGTTTTTAATTCTTATTATTACTAGTTTATGTTATTTCATCTTTATCATATTACTAGTGTAACACCCGTGAAAAATCACGGGGTTGTGTAAGTTTTTTTTTCTAAATATGACTATAAATTTTAGTTATTATATAACCAATTCTATTTATTGAACATTTGTACTTTTTAAAAATAAAAAAGAAAAAAGAAAAAATCCTTATAAATACTAAATTATAACATCCAAAATTCAAAACTTTAAGATATGTAAATTAATTAATACGATAACATACGATAATGTTAATAGGAGTAACCAATAATTCGCTTTCAAATTGATCGAAATTGAGCCTAATAATAATTGGGTTATAAATTTAATCGAGTCCATAATTTCACGGGTTGGGGATCGGTTTCGAGTTTGATATAATTAAAGAGACAATTAATTTAATCTTATAAAAAAAGGGAAGTAAAAAACAATATTAATCGAAGGCGAATTGAAAATAATTATATAACCAATTTTAATTACTGAACATGTGTACTATTTAATAATATATATATAGAAATTATAACATTTAAATTTGAGAAATTTGAAATAAGTAAACTAATAAAATAACACATGATGATGTTAATAGGAGTAAAAATTGTAAGACGGGATTAAAATAAAACAATTAAGACATAGTTGAAAAAGGAAATTATAACTTAAAAATTTAAGTACTTTAAATAAAAAATCTTTTCATAATGAATTTATATTTGAAAGAACAAAAAATAAATAACAGTTTCTGTGTCGTGTTTAGAGGTCGAAAATACGTATGCAACAATTTCATTTGAAACTGGGCCGTGGTTAGAGCCCAAATTAAAGAACCCAAACAAATACAACACTTGACCCATTTCGTCCAACCTTCTCGATATTTCATTACACGCCACATTTACGCCACTCATTCTAAGCCATTCATTTTATCAAAAGCTGAAAATAAGACCAAATATTTCATCGTCTTCAACCGCCTGCTGAAATCGTCCTCAACCTTCCCTTCAATCAGCATCAAAATCAAGAGATCCATCATTCAAACTTTGCGATTGAAGATTATTCAAGATTCTTCTATCCTTTGTTCTCAAAAATGGTGAAAATGGTTGATTATTTATTGAAGATCAAGGTTTGTTTATTCTGATTTACAAACTTGTCTAATTTTTTTTTTTTTTTTTTCATTCCGGTATAGTACTAATTGTTTTTTTATTTTATACTATAATCGTTTTTTATTATTGCATGTTGTTGAATGTTGTTGCAAACAAATACCAGATCTACTAAAATGGAGGATCTGTTGATATTATTGTAGATCAAGGTTCGTTTTTTATGATCTACAATTTTTGTCTTAATTATTTTTTTTTTTTTTTAAATTTGCCGTAAAGTTGTACTGGAAGTTTTTAAATTTGTACTGTAATTGGTTTTTTTTTATTGCATGTTGTTGGAAGTTGTTGAAAAGGAACTACACAACTTCTAAAATGATGGATCTGTTGATATCAAGGTTATTATTGTAGATCAAGGTTAGTTTTTTCTGATTAACATTTTTGCCTTTATTATTTGTGTCACCTCCTTAGTCCTTGATATTGTTTTCTGTGCGGGCATCACTCCTTTGGTGTCATATTCACGACATACTTGTATAAAAATTCAGGAAGCAGATGTTGAAGACACTCATGTAATGGTACTCAGATTGAACTTCGGACACTTTTAGTGTTAAAAGATTTATAATAGAACAATCAACTCCTTCATAGTGCATTTTATTGATGTTATGACTATTCATTTAGGTGAAATACCTTGCTGAAGAAGGAGACGACATTCCGATTTGCCGGAGAGTGTTGCCATCCGCTCTCCATGGGATCTTTTGGTAAGTTCTAAATCTTTCGTATATTTTTTAACTGGGCTATAAAACCCTTTATAAGTTGTTAATCATTGTTATTTTATGAGATTGGTTATGAACCAAACTTCCGTGTTCCATGAATGCTTGGCCTTCGTATGAGTTGGTGAATTTGTTTCTTGAAGAATAGACAAATAGCTTTGCCTTCTAGTAGATAGGTTTCTGTTAGACTTGCTTAAGCTCACACTCTGCACAAAAAGAG
The DNA here is from genome assembly GCF_048544455.1 of Silene latifolia. Classification (NCBI taxonomy): domain Eukaryota; kingdom Viridiplantae; phylum Streptophyta; class Magnoliopsida; order Caryophyllales; family Caryophyllaceae; genus Silene; species Silene latifolia. The sequence continues at coordinate 88,577,437 of NC_133536.1, forward strand.
CTGAATATGTTGGAATACAAGTAATACATTTTCCTTTTTTCTAATTGTACTTGTTTGTCTGCTGCACCCTTGGTCTATTACCTTGTAAAAAAAGTAATTGTTGGACTGTGCTCAAGAGCATGGAAATTTATTTTGTTTTCAAAGTGGTATTTTCCCTTCAGGATGTTTCTTTTGTAGGGTAGTTTACCCAATGTATCTCTGTTCTTGTCTTGTGTGGTATAACAACCTTATCTCATGCGACTTACAATATTCTCAGTTTGGTTTACCTTTTTATATGTTAGGAGTTTTGTTCTTTTAACCTGATTTAATCATCCATCATTGGGATATGTCTGTTAAAAAGTAGGTTCGTCATCTTTACATTCATACCTGTTTCTTACTCATCTGTTCTTTTTCGTCCATACTCAGATTGGTTCAAGATTTATTTGTCGCAGATTTATCCAAAAGTTTTATGACAGAGCGTTAGCCATTGGTCTGCAAGGTTATGCACAATTGTAAGTTTTTTTCAGTTACATAAGTTAAATTCTTACTGATCTGGTTTTGGAGCTAAACAGAATGTCATTTACCTTTTCAAGTTCTAGTGTAGCATATATTTATTATTGTTTTATGACCTTTTCTCCCTTGATGGAATTGTAGGCATGAGCCACGCTATTCTCGTCTTGCTAATTGGGATGGAATAATCAAGGTTGGTTTTCTTTGTCAAACTATTAAGAGTGTATTGTTTGTTTATTTGAATATATACATGTTAGCATACAACACCATATAACTAATTCAAGGATTTCCCGTCATTTATAATCCAGTCCTTTCTTGTGTTAAGGTGTTCACCACTACCATTGCTACTATCATTGATGACAACAACATTGCCTATTGTTGCAAGCACTCCTCTGGCTTAATGTACTCAACAGCTCAACTTAATCCTTTTGTTAGGAAATATTGAGAGGCTATTTTCGAATGACCCACAATAAAATTTGCACTAAAGATTGCAATGACCGATCATTACTTCACAGGGGGCGGCTTTCTTGTGGTAAAAATTTTGAAGTACAAAGTTCATTGACTGGCCTTCTTTGATTTTATGATATGATGTTACAGTCTCGCAGCATTCGGGATTTTGATAATCATGCCACTCGTATTGTGGGGAAGTATGAGGTAGGTACTATGTGCGTTATTCCACTGTTTTTTGTTCCATGCCTAGGTGTAACCCCTACTTCTAGTTACTGGCAAAATATATCTCACCCATACTTTTGCCAATAGAGTCTACTATAGTAATGCTATGGTACTTACTGAATTACATTGGATGTTGTTGCAGGGAATTCAATTTTGTGTCACTCTTCAGATATAAGATATGGTGGATGATTCCTGGATTTTGGAACATCAGGAAGTGAAGTGCCGGTGGAGACGCAAATGCTGCTTTTCGAAGTTAAAGAGGAATCTGTGATTCTTGATGAGGGTGTCGAACCATCGTCTGGTCTGACCACCACCTATGTTTTATTATTACCTGTGTTGGAAGTTCCATTCCGTGCGAGCTTTCAGGGAACTTCATCAAATGAACTCCAATTTTGGGTTGAAAGTGGTCAGTTGATTCGTCAAGCTGTTACTTCTTGCAGTATGCATTGAAACCTCTGGTAGAATGAGTTTTTAAAGCTTTTATTATTAAATCATTCAGGAGATCCTGATGTTCAGACTACCCAAGTATCCGAGTCAGTATTTATCAACTCAAGCGAAAATCCATTTGAGCTGATCAAGAATTCTATAAGGTAGGAGTTTCCTCCAAGTTCGATGTGACAACGTCATAGTTAATTAAGACTTTTTGATTAAATAAACAATCATTTTATGGTAGAATCAATACATTTGCAAGGAAAATATTGATTGTCATAAACAATTTCTATAATTTTGTTATTTAATAAATACAAATTGAATCGGCATTTGTTATTGTCTAGGTTAGTGAACATAGGATACCAGGTTACATTCATGCAAATATCTATTATCAGCAGCACAGACAGTACATGTGATTTATGGGAGTACTGTGACAGTACCATTTGAATAGTATTTTTATTACTGAGATCCATTATTGTGATTATTCACCATTTTTTTAATAAAAAAACAAAAAGAGTGAATGCTCACAATAATGGTTACGTAGTATAAAATTACTGTTCAAATGGTACTGTAATTTTGTTATTTAATAAATACAAATTGAATCGGCATTTGTAATTTGGTTGTTATTTGCGACAGCATGATTATACTATGAAGTTGGAAATAAATAGCACTTGATCGATGTATACGGAGATCATTCAATTGCGGATCGGCTCTGATTTAAGGTGGGTTTGATTTCCATTTACTTTTTCAAATTATGCTTGTATAAGTTTTATTTGTTGAAGTCAGTTCATTAAGATTAATTTGGAAATTTGTTTACTGATATGCTTTTGATTATAGTCATATGTGTAATTGTTATTTTTTTCAGACCGTCTTAAATAAACTAATTTGAAGAAAAATTACGGCATAGTTAATGTTCATTTGGATATCTTAATTAACTGGTAAAAGTTTGATCATAGAATTCTGTAATTGGTAATATGGATTGGTTATTTTTAATATAAGTAAATAAATGTTTTGATGAAGTTTGTAAAGGGGCTGGTTTACTTGTTAATGTTCTGTCATTTTGTCTGAAGTGTCTATTGAATTTTTGATTACGTGTTTGAAAATATTTAAGGCGAATATTGGATAATGACGTAATAATTGAGATTAATTATGATCACAGAAATTAAAGGAAATGTAAAAACAATCAAACATAACAAAAAGATAAAATAATACAAAAAAGGTTCAAGTACAAAGTTAATTGAGTCAATGTATCAACTTTCGAAAATCAAAGACAAAAATTACAGTTTCTCGAATATCTCCTTGTAAACAACATTCGTTGTTGTATTAGTCATTCCCCCTTCTTCGTCTAGAAGCAAAACTTTTAGACCTTTCCTACTTGTAACCCTAGATATAGCAACGTACAATTGGCCATGGGTAAAAACTGGTCTAGGAAGATAAAGTCCAACCCGGGATAGAGATTGCCCTTGACTTTTGTTAATAGTCATTGCAAAGCAAACTGCTAAAGGAAATTGTCTTCTTTCAAACTTAATTGGGAACTTGGTCACATCGGTAGGGGTCAAGGTGATGCGGGGAATATAGACCTTGCTACCGATATGACTGCCAGAAATAACGGTAGCACTTATAACGCGATTTCCTAGATGATTTACCTCCATTCTTGTGCCATTGCACAATCCATTTGCTTGGTCAATGTTTCTAAGGAGCATGACTATAGCTCCAACTTTCAGTTTTAATCTGTGATTGGGTAAACCAGAACATCTGATTGAGTTAAGAAACTCGGTAGAATAAAGTTCTCGAACCCCATAATTCGTCTCTTCCTTGCTTATTTCATCAGAGCTTAAGTACACTTTTTATTCCTTTTGAATTTGATCCAATACATAGTCGTTTACCTCCTCGACAACATCGTGAGTAGGTGCGAGTACAGCTCTTTCAGTGAAGTACGGATGGTCACCTAAGTGATCTTTTAAAGATGGGTACGTGCTCTCTACAATGGTGGCTATTGCATCTAAACCCGGTTGTATAAGTATATCTTCGGGTAACTCAATGCTAGCTACACCATCATTTGGCCCTCCTGCTAAACCGTCACCAACTTCGAGAATCCACTTTGAAAATTGTCTGATTTCATCAACATCTGATTCTGCACTTCCGACTTGAAGTCTCATATTTTTGTGAGCTTCAAAACCCGAAATTTAACAATAATTTGAAACGGTCGAATTGAATTACTAAGTAAAAGTAGATATTGTATCAGTAAGTTTAGTAGTTAATTTTACAAAAATTAAGATATAACCTTGCAATATCTCCATAAAGGAGAAGAACTAATAGCAGCACCTACAATATCTTGTCTGCTTCCTTTAGGTATAACAGTAAGATTTGTCGAAAATCTCCGCCAAACACTACGACTTTTCCTCCGAATGGTTTTTCGGGTCTCCTTCGATGAAGTTCTCATAATATCTCTCATGCTTCTATCAAGAGCTTCAAAACAATAACGATTAACCATAGGTGCCTCGTCCCATATGATAAGCTTTGCCCTTATTAATAGGTCTGCCAAATCGGTTCCTGGTCGTATCCCATGACAGGTGGAATTTTCGTCAATATTAATAGGTATGCTTAGTTTTGCGTGGGCTGTCCGCCCCCCTGGAAGAAGGATAGATGCAATGCCACTTGATGCAACCGCTATGACAATCTCACCTTTGGACCTTATTCCAGCGCATAATGCTTTCCAGAGGAAGGTCTTACCGGTTCCCCCATACCCATAAACAAAGTAAACACCACCTTGACCACTATAAACAGAGTACATGATTTTTCTATAAATCGATTTCTGTTCATCGGTCATTGAAGAAGTTAGCTTTTCATGTTCCTTATTTAAAGCATCTTTATCATAAGCTAACTCATCTGCCAATAGCCTATTCGAGCACGTAGCAAGAATGTCAACGTCTGGATATGGCATGTTGTCAAACTTACGTAATGAACTACCATTTCTTTGCAACCATGATTCAATCTCGGATAGTGCGTAAGTTTGCAACTGATCGTCTGTGAGTTGGAGATCTGCATGTTAAAATTTTTACCATAATTAAAATTGCGTAGAAACAACTTCCAACAACATCAGCTGATAATAAACCACTAAACCACTGTAATTTTATTAATGTTCATAGTGAATCAGAATGTTAAGAAAAAGGAGAAAGGTAGAACAGTCAGTAAAAGAAGGTATAGACACTTTGAGAAATAAGAGATGGTAATTCAATCAAACTGTTTATTAATTTTCAATAATGAAATACGTGTTATTCATGATTGTAAATTTTATTTTTCATTTAACCAGTTTGAATTAATTACATTACAACTAAGTGTATGCTAAAAAAAATTAGTCATTAAATCAGATTTTTATTCAATAATTTTTTCCAATAAAATGTTATTCTCCAAAAAATGTTTTTCTTCAAGCACACCATCGATTTCACCATATCATAAACAATACTATAATAAATCTCAACAACGACATTTACTACATATATGTTCGTCCTTTAAAAAATAAGTTTTCAAGTACATGTAAACTTCATTGACACACTTTTTTAATTTATATAATTCTGAATTTGTTATCGGCAGTACTATATAGTTGTCAAAATATTTTGAGAGTCTTTCTTTATAATAAGTTTGTAATTAATTAAAACTGGCATTGACTGCCTCCTATTTTTGAAATATGTCACCAAAATTAACAAAATACATGCATTCACGAAAAGTAAACAAATTTAAATAGATCAATGAGAATGCTGCCATGCAGTTTAATGTTTTAACTAATATTATTACACCAAAAAAATTAAGAAATCACCTGGGTTATGCAGCTCAGTTCGTCTTCTATATAAGATGTCATCTGATAATAACTTCCACGTCTCCTCCCACACTAATTCAGGCTTCACTAAGCTATTTGTGAGCAAAAGAGTTGCAAAAAGGTTCCTAAGATAACATCCCGTCCCCCAAAAACTCGCTTCATTAATGGCATCAATATACTCTTTATCATCACCAAGTAAGCCTAAAGCGTAGCAAGCTTCCTTGAATGTTGGGTGAGGAAATCCATTTACGGTTCGAATATCTTCATATGATTTGGGTCCTTTCACAAAGTTGAGTAGGGTTCTCAAATAGTACCTCTCACCCCCATTTGGAGACATATGATACATCCGGCCAAGAGTAAAACCTTTATGCCTTGGAGTCCATACCTTTTGTTTCTCTTTCCATACAAATTTTTGTGGAAATTCCCAATATGTTAGATCTCTACCATCAGATTTCAAATTATTATATTCCAACCAAGCTGTGAATTTTGTTCTACCTCCGGAAGACCTTTCAACAACTTCGTCGATTGGATCTTCATCATGGAAAATAACGTTTTGCTCATTAGGTAGGTGATAATCTAACCTTAAAACAGGGGGGGTCCTATAGTGAATAGGGAAGGCAAAAATTCTCCAAACAGCTTCACACGGTGAAATGTAACGGCAGTCGTAGTATTGTTGTATTTGATCAATTTGATTTGGGTCCTGAGAACCTATTCAATAAGAGAAATAAAAAATAATAAAACATTTATTAGACAAAATTGAAGTCTTAAATTATGAAAGAAAAGTTAAGTAAATATAATTTACTACCATTATTGGTGCGAGTTGCACTAACAGTGACACGGTCGTATCCTTTATTAATGTACTTGAATAAGTACTTGATTGATCTTGCTTGGTTGCACCATTCAACATTAATGTGAGCACGATACTTCAACAATAAATCTGCATTGTATGGAACGACATATCCGTTATGAATTTCTTTACCATTTTTCTCAATTGTTCTTCCATTGTCCCTTCTCATATAAACTGGATAACCATCACCATCTACCGTAGTTCTCTCATTAAACTTCTTTGGAAATTTTTTCGAGCATATTCCATCAATCATGCATGGAGAATCTGGGTTAAGATCTCCACATGGACCATGAATCATACAATCTTTTACTGCTTCATAAAGGGCTGGGTTTTCTAGGAGGTCTGGAATTTCAGCACTTATAATACGGTCAACATCGACGGCTTCGGGGAACTTGTCATCCCTTTGTAAAAATAGCAAAATATGCGCATGCGGGAGGCCACGTTTCTGGAATTCAATTGTATAAACAACTGAAAAAAAAAATCCAAAATTAAAGTTAGTATTACATAGAGCTTAGTATCAAAAATAGAAAATTGAAAAGTTTACGCATGATATTTAAAAACGTTAATTAAAGTAAATGATAAATTCACCTGCCCTTGTCCGTCAAAAATATGCGAGTTCTTTAAAGTCGCGCATCGGCTCATAGAGTTTCAACTTAAATACTCGAGTAACTATATCAGGTCGTCCTCCGCCGTAGCCCTCTTTTTTGAACGAATCGAGTAATTTCAGGCCATTTTGGGTTGCATGTGAAGGTGATAAACAAATCAGGATACCCACACCACCTGCAAATGGTCATCGTATCTTGATATGTTTCTCTCATGTAACCCTTGCCCCCTACGAATGATGAGGGGATAATGAAACGAACACCAGCGGAGGAGGGATTTGTTTGTCCTGCAGCGGCAGCATTTGCTAAATTCTTGAAGTTTTCGGACCTCAACTTTGGTTGGTTAAAACGGATATACTTCAGACGGTCAGATTCAATCATGGTGCAACCATCAGCTAGGAATTGTTGAAATGCTTTACCTGAACATTAAATAAATGTACAACATTTTTATTTATAAAAACGTGTTTATTAAAAAGCATAATTCAGAGAAACACAATATTAGATTGGTTACAGCAATAGTATAATTGACAAAGAATCTATATATTATATAAGAAGTCAAATAATTAACCTGACAGCAAAATAGTTGGATATTCTTTGTCTATTGATCTGTCTTGAATGCGAAAAGCAAACCACTCCCTCAAGGTTAACTTATCCCTAGTGTTGGTAGTGTTACTTGTGGATGTTTTCGATTGTTGACTATGAGGGATACCAAGTCTATGACCATCCTCTCCACGCGGAAAGAGAATAGGGTACTGCAAGGCTAAATAAGAGGCATGTAGCTCTGAGATACGTTGTAGTCTACCACATCGTTCCTCAACCACAATGTCCCTACTATCAATTGTGTTCTCAAAATCTCCCACAATTAGGGCAGCCACCTCTGAGACGGTAGGTAAATTATATGTTCTACCATCTGTATGACGGGCACTAATAAGCCTTAACCTGACCTCACCATCAGAACCTTGGTGTATCCGATCTCTTGCCATTCTAAAAGATTTTACCAAAACATTGTGACGATCAAGCATTTGTTTCAAATCCGTCATTAGACCGTCGTCAAACTGAATACTGTTATTAGAACTGCATATATAATAGTTAAAGATTAAAACTTTAAAATGATAAAACATTATCTAAAACTATGTAAAAGTTAACTGAAAAATAAAAAACGATTAACCTTAGTGCATTCTTTCTATGCTTCAACTCATCTTCCGTGTCGTAAACATAAAGTTGACAAAATTTTGGTGGCGTGTCATCCGTAGGTAATAAGCTTCCAATTAAATGTGTATTTTCCCCACCTATTCTAAATGTGTAAGGACCCCTACCTCGGTTAACCGAATGATCTATCTTGCCACCCATAGATGTAAATGTAAACATATTATTGTAATGACGTATGTTTTCAATGAAATGATTACTTTTGGGATGTTTTCTCATCAAAAGATCACAAAGCAATTTTGGAGGCTTTTTGATGTACGGAAGTGTTACTGTTCCATCTTTGCAACACATATTAAAAGAGGGCACTACGGGCTTGGTATCCATACGATCCCTTTCACCGTACCACATCTGAGCTCCACATTTTGTGCAAGTGTAAATAGGGTCCCCTATATCATCGTACCCTTCAAGATCTGTTAAGAAAGAGAAAAGTCATTAAAACGAATAAATAAGAAATGGTAGTTATACTTGAAACAGGTTATTAATATGACCTTGCGGGTTATCATCAGCAGTTGTTATACGTTTATTTGCTTCGTAAGTTTCATATGATGATGAAAGATCCCTTGCTATTTCTCGGATCATATGTTGTCTTTGAATATTCCATTGACATGAAGTGTTATCGGCTGAAAATATTTGATTTTCCAAAAGTTGTTGTCCACTATTATCTGTACACATAGGAAATAAGCTTATATGTTAATAGAATACATATACTTGGTGTTTATTTAATAAAAACATGTATAGTTTCCATTAAAATTTGATCTGTTTATTTATTGTGGAAAAAAATACACGTATTTGTAAAATTACCAAACGTGATAGTGCTTAATGGAGTTGTTGGAGTAGATCTGGAATGATTTTTCGCAATCCTTCTTTGATATAAGATAAGCTTCCTCTTCCTCCTTGCTAGCTTAGCTGACTGTTGTTGTTGGGTTAAAACACTATGCTGTCCCGAGAGAGCTTGAAAATTTTGATTAGATCTCTTAAGCGATAATCTTTGTTGTTGTTGTTTCCTTGATGTTTGTGCAATCAGGTATTTGTTTACCCCGTATTGCAAGTGAAAATCTATAATATAAAATTAATTTTAAAAGTTGGGTTATAAAAAATAAAATATACTGTAAGTTGAAATATTCTTTAAAAGAGAAAAAGAGTATTACCATTCCAATAATTCCTTATAGAGGCTGACAGTAGTTTGTTTTCCGTCTTATATGGAGCTTTATTAAACGCTTGTGTAAAATCATTTGATAACATAAGTGGAAAAAATAATTAGTGAATATCTCAAAAAGATTAACTAACAAAGTATTTTTTGTCAATCTATACAAACTTTATTTAAAAACAATCCTTAAATTGGACGACATACCAGATTGAGATTGATACATTGGTGATTTACCCTTATTTGGTTGAATTGGTGCTTTACCCTTGCTTTGTTGAAATGATGTTGGATTTTGAATCTCTAAAGGAATCACTGCAACATAAAATTGTGTAGACAAACAATAAGTAGGTGAGTAAAACCAATATGTTAATAAAATTTGTCAATTTGTACAATACACGTCCTCTCAAAACTTTAAAGTGAGGGACATACCATTTTGGGATTGAAACAATGGTGATTTATTCAGAGATGTTTGACCTGATGCTTGCGTTTGTCCTTGATCATTTGTTATGTCACGGAGCGGCAACAAAGACGTTCCTTTTATTAATTTTTAAATTTAATATAAAATATACGGTAAGTTGAAATATTCTTTAAAAGAGAAAAAGAGTATTACCATTCCAATAATTCCTTATAGAGGCTGCCAGTAGTTTGTTTTCCGTCTTATATGGAACTTTATTAAACGCTTGTGTAAAATCATTTGATAACATAAGTGGAAAAAATAATTAGTGAATATCTAAAAAAGATTAACTAACAGTATTTTTGTCAATCTATACAAAATTCATTTAAAAACTATCCTTAAATTGGACGACATACCAGATTGAGATTGATACATTGGTGATTTACCCTTATTTGGTTGAATTGGTGCTTTACTCTTGCTTTGTTGAAATGATGTTGGATTTTGAATCTCTAAAGGAATCACTGCAACATAAAATTGTGTAGACAAACAATAAGTAGGTGAGTAAAACCAATATTTTAATAAAATTTGACAATTTGTACAATACACGTCCTCTCAAAACTTTAAAGTGAGGGACATACCATTTTGGGATTGAAACAATGGTGATTTATTCAGAGATGTTTGACCTGATGCTTGCGTTTGTCCTTGATCATTTGTTATGTCACGGAGCGGCAACGAAGACGTTCCTTTTATTAATTTTTAAATTTAATATAAAATACAAATTAAATTACTTCCATGTTTTCAGTGGTAAATTTAGGTAATCAAAGATATGTATTTTGAATGACATACCTTGGTAAATTGGAGTATTGAGCATGTTTATATTCAATTGATGAGTTGATACATCACTTGATAAATCGAATGAATATTTTGGAAATTGACCTTCTTTTGTGTGTGGTTCTCATATTCTCATAGCCGGCTATAAAAATAATCGAAAATAAACAACTTTACTATGCAGCCACCACATAGATAACTCGTAAATGATAATAAATTGAAATTGGAAATAGTAAGTTAAGTACTTAAAATATTAAAAACTAAAACAAATACCTGAATTAGGAGGATAAAGTGTTGCTTTACCCTTTTCTAACTGTATACTTCCAAATCTTTGCGCATGAGTGTTTGTTATTTCACGTAAGGGTAAAACCGTATTCTCTAAAAGATGTGGAAAGTAAATCAGAAAATGAAATAAAGGAAAAAAAACTATAAATCAAACAAAAATATTAGATATCAGTCATTAATTTGGCGTCAAATGAGACTTTATAGGGTTATGTATTGGCAGTAATAAAACAGGGAAATTATAAACCCTAATTATAGATCACCAGCAAAAAATTTCTAACCAATTACAATTCTAAGGAAAAGTCGGGCAATATAGTGTTCCAAGGGTTTAGGATACACTTTTATCTATTTTAAAAATTGTACGATATCATTAGTAAAACTACTATTTATCTCAGATTTTTGTATGTATCAATTCTTCAAATTGGTTTCAATGACTATATAGATAATAATTCAAGAGGAAGAAAATCAAAAAAATAAGGATATGTATAAAATAGATCAACCAACCTTTATCACCTCCATAGCTTTTTCTTTTACTTTTGTTTGATTTGTCTCGAGAATTATATTCTGCCATGATATGAGAGCAACGTTTAAGCTATTCAATTTTGAGAGAAGTAAATAAAAAGTAAAACAAACTGGTTTAGCATATATTTATAGGGTTTGTGCATATAGAATACTAAACAACACGTTTAATGTCCAATACAATGTTGTTATTTTATACACAAATCAGATGATACACTTTTATCTAGAGGGTGTTGTTTAATGTTCCACATTGTTATTTTATAGACAAATCAGATGATACACTTTTATCTAGATCGTATTGTTTATTGTTCCACATTGATTAGTTTTTTATTTGCCCAAAATTGAAGGAATAGAATTATAAAAGGCAAGTTCATTCAACTGTATATCTTGAATATGGTGCTATGTCTTTTGGGATCATTGGCATATTTTTTTTTTATTTTTTAAAGATTTTGTTTTTATCGAAAACACAACTTTGTATTATTCTCTCACTGACTTTATTGAGTCATCTATCCAGAACAAAATTAGTTTCCCATTTTCTGCGATATTTAAAAGTTGTATAATTTATCTCAAATCACGTAAGATATATGTGTTCAAGCTTTTGAAAATTAGATATACTACATGAGTTTAAATGTTGTATGCCGTTATAGTCGATCACGGTGTGCTGTCGGTACTGCTACGGCAAGGCCAGTACCACGACTGCTACTGCAGCAAGGCTGCACAGCCACTGCTCAGTCTGCACTGGCAGCTATACCGGTTAACTGAGTATTTTTTTGTGTTCATCAGAGATTAAAAAGATTCAGATGAATATTCAAACCGTAAACGTAAGGGATGAGGTGTAGCCTTGTCAAGTCCGGTGTTGTAGTCAACTGTTAAATTGCGGATGGTATAGACTTCACCAACCGATAGCTGTGTTCCGAAGTGGGAAATCAACTGTTTCCGAATAGAGGCTTGAATTAATTCATTCTGACAAAAATAGAAATTTGTCATAAATATTGTTTTTTGGAGTTTGCTACTAAGTAAGAGTTTATCGATTTAACTAAAATATGTATAAATCAAACGATGTAAAAAAAATACCAGTACAGGCAGAAAAAAGAATGATTTTTTTAGTATAAGATAATAATGTGATTGGCTTATCTTGATCGTAATCACCGTGATCATTCTTTTTCAGATATAAGATAATAATGTGATTGGCTTCAAATGCAAAGATTGAAAATTTGTGATATTCAATAAAAGGGTAAGTGATATCAAATTTTTTATGCATTCTAATATTTCTCTTTTTGCTTGAAATATAAGGTCATAGGTCTTAAAGCTATAGAAACAGATTTGTTTTCAGTCTTATAATATTCAGATTTTTTTATGTATCAATTCTTCAAATTATTCAAATTGTTATTAATGACTATAGATAAAAATTATTGGGGATGAGTGTTTATCTTAAGCGATAGTATTAGGTTATTTATTTTGGATATGGCATTGTAAATAAGACTGAATATTATTGTAGATACCCGTATCCGTCGATATTGGAATTTATAGAGAACCCGACAAACACCCGATGATGATAGGACACATGTATTCGTTAGTTGTCATTGTCATTATTTGGAGCTCGTTTTACGAGGTAGAATGGGCGTCGTCGATGAAGTATTTTATTAATTTAAATGATATTTAAATTAATGTTTTTTAAGTGAATTCTTGTTTTTAATTTAAATGATATTTAAATTAAAGCTTTTTTAAAATGATTTCAATTTAATTTATTTTATTTTGAATTTATTTTCCCAAGTTTATTTTATTGAAAATAAAATAAATATTCGATTTGAAAAATCATTTTATGAATATATTTGATTTGAAAGGTCATTTATTTTAATGGGTTAATTGATTTGAAAAATCGATTTTAAAAGCGAAGAAAACTCGTTTCAACCATGTGTTTTTAAGCTCGATTTTAGCTCGGTTTTTGAGCCCGTTTCCTTTACGAATTGGCACGAATCTCGAGTACACTAACCCACCTAAGCCTCTACCCATCCACCCTTGTTCGAACCCCCCAAACCATGGCCCAAATTCTCGTCCCAAACAAGCCCCAAACAGCCCGCACCAAACCAATGCAGCCCCCTGTTTTGGCAGCTCAATCTCGAGCCCAAAACCCGCTCCAAACACTACCAAAACCCGTACCCATTAACCCTAACCCATACCCTAGTATCCTACCCATATTATCCTAGCTTAATCACCAAGAAAACCCCCCTCAAACCCTCACAAAAGTCGATGGACAGCAGCCATACGGGATTGAGCCCGATTGCCTCTCCCTCTCTTTTAACCTACTTTAACTCCTTATAAATACCACCCCTTCACCATACATTCATTCCTCTAAGTTCTCCATACATTCAAGCATCACATACAAGCTTTAAACCTCAGAAACAAACCCTAAACATCCTTCAAAAACCCTAAACAAAACTGACACACAAACTGAAACTGTTTGTGTGTCTCCTTCGAAAACCCTTTCGTTCCTCCATCAAAACACCATAAAAATTCGAGTTTCTTGTTCCTAATTAACCATAGAACATCCATACACACATTAGATAAAGAATTACGAGCCAAATTGCCCTTGAGAGTACACGAAATCCCTCGAAAAACAGAGTGAAATAACACTCTGTTTTCGCGGTTTTTCCTTGTCTGTCCAGTTCTGTTTGTGCTCGTTTTTCGTGCCCAATAACCCAAAACGAGCAGGGGTTGCTTTAAGATCCCTGTTCTCCTCTCTTTCTAGTTTCCAAAACATCTTTCGGATTGAATTTTCGTCGTGAAACGAGGGAGATATCACTGTTTTAAAACTGCTGTCCAGAAACTTTCCAAAACGCGTGTTGCTTTGTTACTTCGTCGACGACGGCCTCTCGAGATAAAATCTACCATCGATTACGACCCAAGACGGTGTCAACGATACATGTAGGTTGAGGGTGCATCAAATCCCCTTCTCTTCTCTCTTTTTATTTCGTTTTTTATGCCTTTTTTTATTGTCTTTTTTGTTTGTTTTTCGTTTTAATTATCGTTTGTTTTAAATTAACTACGAAACTAGTTAGTCCGAGTATGAGTTAAAGTACCACCATGAACACCCGCGTTGACTTGAGATGGGAAAAGAAACCGCTCCTTCTGTCGGTCGTACACCCCCGTCTCATTTACATATCCTCGTGTTCAAGGTAGGGCATAAATAAAACAAGTTATCTAACTTCGATCTTCGCTTTCGACCCTCTTTGTTTCGCCAAATCGATGGACCTTAGGACCCGTTGCATGTTAGTTTAACTTCTGATTGTTAACCTATGACGTAATTAGATGACTTTAAATCAGTTTAATAATCTAATTAGACACTTTAGGTGGCTTCGACGTAAGTTATAAAATCAATCGACGATTTCTGTAAATAATTGAATGCATCTGTCTCTTTCACCTAATTTATCGCTAGTATAAGAGTGCGTGGTTAGCACCTTCTTATTGACACTCGATGAGTTAAATTAATTAGCGAATTTAACCTAATTGGACCCTTTAGGCCGTGTAGAATGCACCCTTGCGCGACAATCAATCAACATCGTTTTTAACTCGTTTTCTAACTTGTTTTCGATTCCTTTTCGCAATCATTCGATCTAATCAATAAATCTAACTTAGGAACTAGGTTGGCTTTGGTTGGGCCGTGGTTGGCCGTGTGTTTGGCCGTGTGTTTGGCCTTTCCTATTTCGTTTGTTTTGCATCGTTCGTTCTTTATTTGTTTTATCACTTGTAATTAATTTATGTTTCTTTGAGTCACGTTTTGTAATCTATTTGTAATTAGTTCTCCTTTTTGAGTCAAAACCTTTTCTGAAAACCTTAGTTTTATTTGGTTAGACGGTTGTTCCCAATGCTTGTAGGAGCGTAGTGAACCGCATGTTGTTTAAAGCAACATGGCCCGGTTTATGCTAATGCATGCTTTGGTGCGTAGCCCAATGTCTAATTCGATGGGATTAAGTGAGAGCACGCAACACGAGGAGGGACCCACGGCCGTGTGTCATGTAGGCCGTGAGTCACCTCCCCCATGTGCACGGTTTTCAAGGTCAGATGGCCGTGTGTTTTGTGTCGTGTTTTGAGTTGTATGTAGCAATTGTATTTAGATCGAGTTGTATCTTTAATTTGTTGTTGTGTCGGCATGAGATGCCTGGGTTGTAATAGGTAGATCCCAACGGCTCCCCCATTCCCCCTTAAGCCTTGTTTGCTTTATTTGTATGTTGTTAGATCAATCAACCCACATGCTAAATTACAACTTTGACAAAGTTAGTTTAGTTGCATCTAAAACGACATGGAAATTGTTGTCACATGATAGGGTTAAAACAACGTTTGCATTTCATATATCGTAGTAGCTATGACCTTGTTTGAAATCCGACACTTGACTTAGTAGAGGCCGTTATCGACGGGCGGGGTTGGGTGTCCTTATGGGCTTCCCAACACGTACCCTCACCCCTTACTCAAGATCTATGGTTTGTGGATCCGTCTAAATACCATTGGATTACGAGAGTCATTCAAATCGAGTGATATAGGGTACAAGTCTTTATCTTTAATCACTCGTAGTCGATTGGCTTTATGCTTTTCGATGAAAGGTGTAAAGTTGACTTGAACGGTTCCAAGTTCCCAAAAAACTTGGTGGCGACTCTAATATGTCTTAATTCGATTCGAAAGAACCTCGAGTCGATTATGCCGGGTGTGGATCCCTCGGACGCAGTTCCCGAGGGCCTTGTCCTGATTTGGCGACTCATTGGGGAAAAGAGGACTAGTTACACTTTGTGTTTCTAGGGTCTTTTCCTCCGAGGTGAAACTTGAAAAGAAAGTGTTGGAAAGTAAAACATTACTCATAGTGCTACGATTCATGCATAAACCCTTAAGGACTTGCCCGGGCCGTCCCAGCGTTTCTTCGTGATGCGTGGGGGGCGACGTCCCACTATGCCAGGAAGCTGCACATTGCTCGCTTCCACTTCGCCTCGCGTGGTTCTTGGGAATGGGGACGATCTTCTAGGTACTTTACCTTAAGACACCTCGCTTTATAAGACCGCAAAAGGATGGAGGGCATAGACCTTCTTGTAGAAGA
Organism: Silene latifolia; assembly: GCF_048544455.1. Taxonomy (NCBI): domain Eukaryota; kingdom Viridiplantae; phylum Streptophyta; class Magnoliopsida; order Caryophyllales; family Caryophyllaceae; genus Silene; species Silene latifolia. The sequence goes on from NC_133536.1 coordinate 88,593,749, forward strand.
CTTGCCGAGACTTAGAGATGTCTAGGAGCATACATCCTTATAGCATGAGAATGACAATGTGCAATATGTTTTCCCGAGTCCTTTTTTTCGAAAATTCCAAGTCCTTTTCAAAACCGAACTTTTGAACAACTTACTTTCAAGCCTAGCATGATTTTCAAAACGCGGAATGCTGCCCAAATAGGACTAGAATTTCGGCCCAAATTGAGCTTTTATATAGCGAGCATGCTGCCCATTTCAAATCTCATTTTCAAATCAATCCTTCGTTTTTCAAAATCAATCCAAAATGTTTCTCGAACCTCAACCAAGCATGAAATGCGTCAAGTCGTGTCCGGGTCATGGCCATGTTAGGCCGGGTATGTTTCATTTTAAGGGTCTAGAACACGACCTTGTTGGGTCACCCAAACTCACCTCTTGGGTTTTGAGTCATGTTGGTCGACCTTTTGGTCTAGAATAGTCCACAAAAAACGTCCAGGCTAGGCCCTTATGGAAGTTTCACTCGAACCCATGGGCTATGTTAGCCCAATCACGGGTTTAGTCACACCAAGTCCAGTTTAGAATCAAGTTATGACAGTTTGAGTCATGTCGTTTTGTCGAGTCTAAAATGAACCGACGTCTAAATCAAACCGTGAGTTGAACCTTTGGTTAGTCAATCTCAAGTCGAGTCTTTGTTTGAGTCAAGTTGGGGTCGTGTCCTTAAGTGTGCAGGGGCTCTTACTTTAAATATTGACTCAGTACGGGGTTTTCTTGTAGAAAGGCCGCCAAAAACCCGACGTCAAGCAATGGAAGATGCTGTTAACAAGCTTACTGAGGCCGTGAACCTCATGATGACCCGAATGGAAGCAATCGAATCCAAGCTGGTTGAAGATTCCTCTTCATCTACTCCACCTCTGACTGATTTGGAGAAACGGTTCAAGTTCATCGAGGACCGCTTGAAGCTCTCCCAGGGGAAGAACATCCACTATGAGAATGCTAGGGCCTATGCCCCGGTTCAAGATAAGTTGCCCACGAACATGGTACTCACTGACATCCCAAAGTTCAAGGGCATCAAGATCCGATTCACCATGTTAAGGCCTATAAAGGGTACTTAGCATGAAGGGAGTACCGCTGATATGCTCTCGAAATTTTCGCCCAATCTCTGGATGAACACCCGAAGGCGTGGTTCTACAATCTGGACCTTAAGAACTTCCCCACTTTCGAAGATATTACGGTGGAGTTCTGTAAGCACTATGCTGACAATGTCGAGATTCAAACTAACATAAGAACATTGGAGGTGATGACGCAGAAAGAAAAAGAAGGCTTTACTGAATTCCTTGCAAGATGGCGCGCTGAAAGCGTGAAATTAGCCAAGAAGCCTGATGAAGTTGAAATGGTAGATAAGTTCGTAAAGAATCTACGACCTATTTACCGCAATGCTCTGAAATACCAGAATTTTGGCTCTTTCAAAGAATTGATAAGAATCAGGATAAAGGTAGAGGACGATGTCCGAATGGCAGAAGTTGAGAAGCCAAAAGGATACCAAGGGGCCTCATCGTCTAGGGCCAAGGCCCCAGCAACGACCCATATTGATGAAGCCATCAATCTCTTAGAAGGGCAATCGAAGAAGTCGCAGCGCCAAACACCTAGGGCATTCACCGATATCGGATGCACTTATACATACGCTCTCCAAAGGCTCATAGCCCAAGGAAAGCTGAAGCCTATTGGTCCAACTCCGGACCCTCCCGCTGATCAACAAGGTAAATGGTATAAACCAAATGCCTACTGTGCCTTTCATCAAGGGAAAGGCCATGATACTGAAAGGTGCTATCGACTGAAGCACGAAATCCAAGACATGATTGAGAGTGGAACACTCCCGATCCCAACTTTTAAACCCAATAACATCACCAATCCATTTGCCGATCACGCCAACTTTGTTTCTGTCGAAGACAATGTCGATTATTCCCATCTTATCCGCCCATGTCACTTGAAAGGGGTGTTTATCGGGAAAATATTTGTGGATTGCTTTGAATTCTTGCCAAACCCGAAGAATGAAATTCAAGTCGGGAGTCTTGCTCTAGAATGTACTTCTCTCGTTAACGAAGTTAATAAAAGAGAATTCGATTCACCAACCTTCATCATTGGCGTAGATCCTCAGAGGACTACCTCGGGATGGAGGCAGACCATCGAAGGGATCAAGGACAATAGCCGAGCATCTAAGTTGACAGCTGAACAAGGGAAAGCTCATGACCAGATTTGAAATTATGAGTCGGGATCTGTTTTCTTGTCTTAGTCGAGTCGAGTCTAGGACTTTCTTTTCTTGAAGTTGAGTCGTTTGTTCCGCGATGACCTAGGATGTGTCCTAGGATGTGTCCTAGGAATCGTTCCTTCGAGTCTGTTAAGCATTTATCATTCCAATAAAAGTCGCAGTTTCGTTTCCAAATTTGTCTTGTTTTCAATCCTCAATCATTCCGAAACATGATAAAACGCACAACACACTCAAAGGCATCCCTGGGGTAGAAATATGTCCTGTTTCAAAATGTAAGGTACACTAGGATCCCGTGTTTGATTCCTTTACCTATTCCATGTCTGGTGGTAGAAAACCTCCATCTGAACCAATGTTTATGACAGGCTTTTAGATGATTCTATGACAAACCCGGACTAGCTCCTTGTTTCCCCTATCGATGATGGAAGGCAAGCCTTTTCCCCAACAAAATCATCCCATCTCGAAGAGAGAAAATATCAACCCGTTCTAACAAGTAATTGTTAGTTCCTACCCAAATTAGTTGGCGAAGCCCAGTTTTCAAGGTGTATCCATTTATGAATAAGAGAATGAATAGAAGATCATTTTCAAAGAACAAAAAAAGATGAAAAAGAATGAAAAGATGAGGAAAAAAGGACGGAAAAAAAAAAGCAAAAGAAAAAAATGAAAAAATGAAAAAAAAAGAAAGATGAAAAAAAAAGATGAAAGAAAAAGAAAAAAGGAAAAAAGATGTTGAAGTTATTGCGGAATGCTTTTTGGTTGAATGTCGAAGTTACAGAAGCCAGAATTCAAGTCAAGTACCCATAGTTGAAGTTCAATGGGCGAAGCCCAAAAGCTTAAGTAGTAACCTCTTTACCCCTAAGTCCTTCTTGAGACAGTTACAAGGGGATAGTCGGGAATTTTGAGAATCATTCCGCTTGTGTTGTTACACCCAGCCTTTAGGGTCCAGATATGGAGATTTGAACCCACATTGTTTTCCAACCCATTTGCACTCGGGTTTCATCAAACCTGAGACACCATTTCCAACCACGATGTAAGCCATAACCCGTGAGCCTTAGCACCACAAAACGAACCTTCAGAATGATGGTTTACCTTACGAACCTATTTTTACCAAGCTCCACATCCCAAAGAATCAAAACCTTTTGTACCAACCCTAGACACGGGATACAACGGTACCTTACAGGCTAGAATGGGATACGACATGATACCTTAGGTGAAACCTTTGAGTGTGTACACACAATCAAAATGCCAATTTAATGCACCTTGATCGAACTACGTCGGATTTGATTTCGCTCCACGCGAATACGTAGGCAGTCCTTCAGAATAAGGGATTCAATCCACTCATCAACCAAGTTGTCATCTTGTCGGTTTCTTACGGGTCTTAACCAAGTCCAAATGAAGCCACCTTTGTTGGAGTCGGTCTTAGCACTCGATGTAGGCTAGGATAAGGATATAGGTTCAGATGAGTAGTGTCAAGTCTCGGAATGAGCTTTATCTAATGGTTTATGCAAAGATGCTCAGTCGTATAGATGTGGGTTTGTGTTGGGAACAGAAAATATGAAAAACCTGCTGAAAAGAAAGAAGGCGTGGAAGAAAAATAGTAAAAGCCCGCTGAAAAGAAAGAAGGCGGTGGCAAGAAATGATGAATACTCGCTGAAAAGCAAGAAGGCGAGGAGAAGAGTGACAAAATGTTCCCAACAAGAGTGATGTGTGATGTCTAAGATTTCTCATAAAATCAGTCTGTGTTCAGTGTCTCGGCGAAGCCAACGTTGTTGCTCAGTGAGTTTAATCCACCTTGTCAATGCCAAGTGATCTTGATTCCCATGTGCCCTTGGGAGCACGCCCATGCCATACGATATCTCCGTCCCAAGTCCGATGACCTTGTGATTCTCATTTGCCATCTTTTGGTGCCGGAACGGCCAATTTACATTTCTACCCCCAATAAGTCAATAATTGAATTAAAACCCGTGCACACTTACGGTTTTATTTTCTTTTTTTGTTTTACGGTAGCGGGCTACGCCCACGTTGTTTACGAGTCGTACAGAGTGTCTGAGTCGTATTTCATGCTCACCCGTCAAGGTTCGATTTCAAAATGCCAAAAATTTCAAAATTTCAAAATTTCAAAAACTTTTTGCGAATTATGGACAGATGGTTCAAATCTCAAAGCTCAAAATCAAATTTTGGGTCGACGACCCAACATCCAAATGATTCGTTTCAAATTCAAATTTTGGGTCGATGGCCCAACAATCCAAGTGATGTCAATTTCAAACTTCGGGTCGAGGGCCCAACCATTCAAAATTTTCAAATTCAATTTTCGGGTCGATGACCCAGTATTTCAAATGATCCAATTTCAAGATCGATGATCCAAATGTGCTTATGTGATGATCATTGCTAGTACGTTTTCTATGTTTCAATTATGGCAGGATATGCTTCAACTGGGGGCTCTAAAGTCTTCGACTTTAGAGCCATCACAAACTGGGGGCTCTGAAGCCGTTGGCTTCAGAGACCATTATCAAGATGAAAAGGATGACATCCACCAAGAGTTCAATTCGATACAAGAGTATGAGATGGAAGAATTCCGTAGCTGAAAGCAAATGATGAAAGCGGCGGCAACCTCCTCGGAAAGTCCCGTCCCATTCGGACAAGCGCCAGCAGATGATAAATTTTGGGCCAATGTCAGCAGATGATGAATTTTGGACATACGCCAGCAGATGATAAAACTTTGGGCATGTGTCAGCAGCTGCCGAACTACGACGCGGGTTTGATTCCGTCAGAAACGGATACGTAGGCGCCTAAGGATAAGGCTCAATCCACCATATATGCAATTTATGGGTCGACGACCAATGATGACAATTTGACGCAACAGAAGCAAGAGTCAACCCCAACGAAGTTTCAGGTATGATCTCTTCTTATGGCTGGCGAGCTTATATACGCAAGTCTAATGGACTATAAACGACCCGAAGAATCCTCAGGTCGAAAGGGACCTGGGGTATACTTTGACTTTCGCCTTGTCCAAGCCTCAGTCAAAGTGGGGGCTCTGTAGATACCCGTATCCGTCGATATTGGAATTTATAGAGAACCCGACAAACACCCGATGATGATAGGACACATGTATTCGTTAGTTGTCATTGTCATTATTTGGAGCTCGTTTTACGAGGTAGAATGGGCGTCGTCGATGAAGTATTTTATTAATTTAAATGATATTTAAATTAATGTTTTTTAAGTGAATTCTTGTTTTTAATTTAAATGATATTTAAATTAAAGCTTTTTTAAAATGATTTCAATTTAATTTATTTTATTTTGAATTTATTTTCCCAAGTTTATTTTATTGAAAATAAAATAAATATTCGATTTGAAAAATCATTTTATGAATATATTTGATTTGAAAGGTCATTTATTTTAATGGGTTAATTGATTTGAAAAATCGATTTTAAAAGCGAAGAAAACTCGTTTCAACCATGTGTTTTTAAGCTCGATTTTAGCTCGGTTTTTGAGCCCGTTTCCTTTACGAATTGGCACGAATCTCGAGTACACTAACCCACCTAAGCCTCTACCCATCCACCCTTGTTCGAACCCCCCAAACCATGGCCCAAATTCTCGTCCCAAACAAGCCCCAAACAGCCCGCACCAAACCAATGCAGCCCCCTGTTTTGGCAGCTCAATCTCGAGCCCAAAACCCGCTCCAAACACTACCAAAACCCGTACCCATTAACCCTAACCCATACCCTAGTATCCTACCCATATTATCCTAGCTTAATCACCAAGAAAACCCCCCTCAAACCCTCACAAAAGTCGATGGACAGCAGCCATACGGGATTGAGCCCGATTGCCTCTCCCTCTCTTTTAACCTACTTTAACTCCTTATAAATACCACCCCTTCACCATACATTCATTCCTCTAAGTTCTCCATACATTCAAGCATCACATACAAGCTTTAAACCTCAGAAACAAACCCTAAACATCCTTCAAAAACCCTAAACAAAACTGACACACAAACTGAAACTGTTTGTGTGTCTCCTTCGAAAACCCTTTCGTTCCTCCATCAAAACACCATAAAAATTCGAGTTTCTTGTTCCTAATTAACCATAGAACATCCATACACACATTAGATAAAGAATTACGAGCCAAATTGCCCTTGAGAGTACACGAAATCCCTCGAAAAACAGAGTGAAATAACACTCTGTTTTCGCGGTTTTTCCTTGTCTGTCCAGTTCTGTTTGTGCTCGTTTTTCGTGCCCAATAACCCAAAACGAGCAGGGGTTGCTTTAAGATCCCTGTTCTCCTCTCTTTCTAGTTTCCAAAACATCTTTCGGATTGAATTTTCGTCGTGAAACGAGGGAGATATCACTGTTTTAAAACTGCTGTCCAGAAACTTTCCAAAACGCGTGTTGCTTTGTTACTTCGTCGACGACGGCCTCTCGAGATAAAATCTACCATCGATTACGACCCAAGACGGTGTCAACGATACATGTAGGTTGAGGGTGCATCAAATCCCCTTCTCTTCTCTCTTTTTATTTCGTTTTTTATGCCTTTTTTTTATTGTCTTTTTTGTTTGTTTTTCGTTTTAATTATCGTTTGTTTTAAATTAACTACGAAACTAGTTAGTCCGAGTATGAGTTAAAGTACCACCATGAACACCCGCGTTGACTTGAGATGGGAAAAGAAACCGCTCCTTCTGTCGGTCGTACACCCCCGTCTCATTTACATATCCTCGTGTTCAAGGTAGGGCATAAATAAAACAAGTTATCTAACTTCGATCTTCGCTTTCGACCCTCTTCTTGTTTTCGGCCAAATCGATGGACCTTAGGACCCGTTGCATGTTAGTTTAACTTCTGATTGTTAACCTATGACGTAATTAGATGACTTTAAATCAGTTTAATAATCTAATTAGACACTTTAGGTGGCTTCGACGTAAGTTATAAAATCAATCGACGATTTCTGTAAATAATTGAATGCATCTGTCTCTTTCACCTAATTTATCGCTAGTATAAGAGTGCGTGGTTAGCACCTTCTTATTGACACTCGATGAGTTAAATTAATTAGCGAATTTAACCTAATTGGACCCTTTAGGCCGTGTAGAATGCACCCTTGCGCGACAATCAATCAACATCGTTTTTAACTCGTTTTCTAACTTGTTTTCGATTCCTTTTCGCAATCATTCGATCTAATCAATAAATCTAACTTAGGAACTAGGTTGGCTTTGGTTGGGCCGTGGTTGGCCGTGTGTTTGGCCGTGTGTTTGGCCTTTCCTATTTCGTTTGTTTTGCATCGTTCGTTCTTTATTTGTTTTATCACTTGTAATTAATTTATGTTTCTTTGAGTCACGTTTTGTAATCTATTTGTAATTAGTTCTCCTTTTTGAGTCAAAACCTTTTCTGAAAACCTTAGTTTTATTTGGTTAGACGGTTGTTCCCAATGCTTGTAGGAGCGTAGTGAACCGCATGTTGTTTAAAGCAACATGGCCCGGTTTATGCTAATGCATGCTTTGGTGCGTAGCCCAATGTCTAATTCGATGGGATTAAGTGAGAGCACGCAACACGAGGAGGGACCCACGGCCGTGTGTCATGTAGGCCGTGAGTCACCTCCCCCATGTGCACGGTTTTCAAGGTCAGATGGCCGTGTGTTTTGTGTCGTGTTTTGAGTTGTATGTAGCAATTGTATTTAGATCGAGTTGTATCTTTAATTTGTTGTTGTGTCGGCATGAAATGCCTGGGTTGTAATAGGTAGATCCCAACGGCTCCCCCATTCCCCCTTAAGCCTTGTTTGCTTTATTTGTATGTTGTTAGATCAATCAACCCACATGCTAAATTACAACTTTGACAAAGTTAGTTTAGTTGCATCTAAAACGACATGGAAATTGTTGTCACATGATAGGGTTAAAACAACGTTTGCATTTCATATATCGTAGTAGCTATGACCTTGTTTGAAATCCGACACTTGACTTAGTAGAGGCCGTTATCGACGGGCGGGGTTGGGTGTCCTTATGGGCTTCCCAACACGTACCCTCACCCCTTACTCAAGATCTATGGTTTGTGGATCCGTCTAAATACCATTGGATTACGAGAGTCATTCAAATCGAGTGATATAGGGTACAAGTCTTTATCTTTAATCACTCGTAGTCGATTGGCTTTATGCTTTTCGATGAAAGGTGTAAAGTTGACTTGAACGGTTCCAAGTTCCCAAAAAACTTGGTGGCGACTCTAATATGTCTTAATTCGATTCGAAAGAACCTCGAGTCGATTATGCCGGGTGTGGATCCCTCGGACGCAGTTCCCGAGGGCCTTGTCCACAATTATAAGCCTGAATTAACATCAATAAGTATATAACATAGAATCATGTATAAAAAACCGAAACAAAAAAAAAATAAAAAAATTATACACAAACCTTTGAGTCAATAAACAATAGTTCAATTGCGTCAAGTTTCTTCTTATCGTCTTTGTTGTTTTTGTTGCTTGATTCCGACTTCTCAAATTTCTTGTTTTTGTTGCTTAACTCTGGCCTGCTCCACTTGTGTACAACCCTAATATTGAGTTGAGTAACCCGAACTCCAAACTTGAGGTCACTGATAGTAAGGACATTAGCCATTGCCATATGATTCGAGAATTTGCAAAAAATTTCTAGAGAAAATGGAACTAATTTTTTGTTGTTTTTTTTCACAGTGATGATGAATGAAGGTGAAAGGTAATGAAGGTGAAAGGTAGGGATTTTAAGAGTATATAGAAGGCGTGGAAGTCGAACAGGTTGTGGAAAATTTGCTCCAGTTGTAATGTTAAAGCCCGTGTATTTGAAAAGTAATTTAATGGGCTTATTAATTAATATTTAGGTGTTGATTATCGGTTTGTATTCTCCATAAAATGGAGCAGATTACAAAAACTCGTAAATCGTAACTCAGATTATTAAACACAGCAATAAATCAAATCAACCAACAGCATTTAAAAATGATTATTAAAACTGGTGTTTTGTGGAAATCTGACATGGCACACAACAGCAACTCCTATTGGCTGATACAAAACTGAAATTTTGAGAGTTAAGGAGAGGGCGCGTGAGGTTAAATTGTGAAAGCTTGTTGTGCCACGTCAGCAGGAAACCAAGATTCTTTTATAGTAATAATGATGTCTCTTGTTATCTCATTAATTGTTGTTATTAATTTCATCAATAATATGAGTAGCTAAATCCCTCTATGTTAGGATTAGGGGAGCCATGGTAGTGAATAAATGATGTTTTAAATAGATTAGATGGTTGAATTGTGAGAACTGTTTTATGACAATATAATTGTAATCGTTTAGTTGAGTGCACGCTTCTAAATCAGTTAATTTGGTTAAATTCAGACCTAGATCGAGAGGTTGGAATGAATAGACCTGTTATGAACAGTAAGACTACACTAATGAGGGCGAGAGTTAAGTTAGTTGTATCTTAGGGCAGAAAGTGGAACGAGAGGACCTTTCCTTTACTCTTCTTATATTAGACCGTCTGAGCTATTTATGACTGATTTGGCAAATTACCATGGTGAACCGACTTCCTAACATTCTTCTCTTTATTTGATCACACAGCTTATTTCTCTTTATTGTCTTAATTGCTCTTATTCTCTTGTCTTAATCCTTTTTAGTTTAGAAATCAACTCAAAACACCCAACTGTTACCGTGACAGATTTAGACTAGCAGATAGATATAATAGCCTCCCTATGGAGATCGGCCCTACTTCCACTAGCTTCTGTTAGTTGATTTAGGTATTTATTTTTGGTACTAGACGACGGGTATCAAATTTTGGCGCCGTTGTCGGGGAGGCAATTAGCCTATTTATCTGTCTATTTTTCGTCTGTCTTAGTCTCAAGGGATTTTTAATTCCTTGAGGTTGTTCTCATTGTTTTTCTTTCTTAGTTTTGTGTATGCCTAGGTCTAACAGGTCAGAATTAGTACTAGCTGATCCTGAACCGGAGCGGACTTTTCGTCATAGACAAAGCTTGCTGAGAAAGAATCGTCAAAAGGAAGTCTTGAGTACTTTTGAACCTGATCTTGAACATTTTCTATTTGCAGAAGACCAGTCTTTTGAAGAAGATACTTCTATTTCTGCAACCAATTCTGTGAAGATGCCTAACATCGCGAGCCATTCTGAGCCTACAGCCGCTTCCATTCCTAAAGGTTTCAACCTTGCAACAGAGGATGGAAATACATTTGATATTCGGCCGTCTTATATCAATTTGGTTGAGAGAAATATATATCATGGAGTAGCTGGTGAAGATCCGCGAAAACACATGGAGGTTTTCACAGACTACAGTTCTACCATTTCCGCAACTAAGGGAGTGACGCAGGATAAGATTAAGGAAGTTCTATTTCCTTTCTCTCTAACTGATGGAGCCCGAGAGTGGCTCACTGATCTTGATATGACTGCAGGTGGGATTACCAACTGGGAGACTCTGGCCCTAGCCTTTTACAAAAGGTACTTTCCTCCGCAGAGATCTAATCAATTGAGAGGAAAGATTACAAGTTTCAAGCAAACACCGGATGAGAATTTGTACGAGGCGTGGGATCGTTCAAGAAACTTGTGCGGTCCGTCCCTCATCACGGTTTCGATCAGTGGTTTTTGTGCAACCAATTCTACAACGGGTTGTATGACGATCACCGTGCTATTTTGGATGCTACATCCAATGGTCGATTCCAGAAGAATATTGACGATGACAAAGGTTGGGGAATCATTGAGGAGATGGCTACCCATTGTGCTGAATATGGGAACCCAAGGGGAGGCATTACAATGGTTTTCAGTGTTGATAGTGCAGTTATGGCTCAGCTGGAAGCAATGAATGCCATGTTTGCCAAGTTTGAGTTGCAGAACGCGGGAGATCGACAGACGGTCCACTTGTTGACTAGACAAGAAACCGTCTCATGTGAGAGATGTGGGAGTAATGATGGTCAGACTACGGTAGACTGTCTAGCTGAGAAGGAGCAGGTCTTTGCCTTTCAACAATACAGGCAAAGGGGCTCCTACTACAATAATCAAAATAGTGTCCATCCTAACTTGAGATTGACAAGTCAAAATGTGTTGAATCCTACACCTCCACCGCAGCAGCAGCAACCTTACGTGCCAACCTCATAAAGCTCAACAAGGCTTTCAAAAGTCTCCATCTTTCCCACCGCCGCAACAAGCTGCTTCCTCTAGTGGTATAAGTGATGTGGCCGAGTTGAAGTCAATGATACAGTCGTTGACCATTCAATTGCATAAAAGTGACCAACAAAAAGATACCTCTATCAAGTCACTTGAATCACAAATAGCTCAACTCGCCACCAATCAAGCTTCGAGGCAGCCGGGTCATTTACCGTCCCAACCTGATAAGAAACATCATGAGACGGTAAATTTAATCAATCTGAGGAGCGGTCTCTTCTATGAAGGACCTAAAATGCCGTCTGAAAGTGATAAATTAGAACCGAAAGTTGCAGTTCCTGAACATGAACAGTCGTCATCTGATGAATCATTGCTGAATCCAAAGAAAGTACTCGATCGACTGATCTCAGGTGGTCGATCGAGGGAAAATGTTGTGGAAGTTACTTGATCGAATGGTAATGATGTTCGATCGAGTACTGCTGAAAAGGGAGATTTCGATCGAGTAACCGAAAGTACTCAATCGAGTGAAGTTTCTGAGAATGTTGCTCGATCGAAGTATATGAATGCTCGATTGAGTAAAAAGGAAGCTGATCGTGTTGATTCTTTGGCAAAAAGAAATGAAGGATTAGAAATCCCCATCACGGTCCCATTCCCGAGGCGATTGCAAAACAGGAAGGCCGAACAAAAGTTCGGTAAATTTGTTGATATTTTAAAGAGCCTTCATGTCAACGTTCCCTTCGCTGAATTGCTAACCCAGGTACCCTCTTATATGAAATTCATGAAAGAAATATTAACACGTAAGAGGCATATAAATGATCATGAGACGGTGGCTTTGACTGAAGTGGGCACTGCCCTAATTCAAAATAAGTCACCACCAAAATTGTCTGACCCGGGTAGCTTTTCTATTCCATGTTATATTGGGACCCATTTAGTCGATAATGCCTTATGTGATTTGGGAGCTAGTGTGAGCGTCTTACCGTTGTCTCTTGCTAAGAGACTAGGTTTGACAAAATTTCATTGTACTAACATGACTGTGCAGATGGCCGACCTTAGTTTATCACGACCCTTAGGTGTCTTAGAGGACATACCTGTAAAGATCGGAAAATTATTTATTCCCGTTGACTTTGTAGTCTTGGACATCCCCGAAGATTCTTACACTCCTATTATATTAGGACGACCATTCTTATTTACCGCTTGCGTAGTAATAGATGTCGGGGGGAAGACTCTAACTTTTCAGGTAGGTGATGAGGAGCTGATTTTCTATCAGTCCAATGTTCGTAGGGCTTCTATGCAGGTTCAGCCTTAATGCACTACCCTCTATAGACCCTGACACATATTCTCCAACTGATAATATTGAGTCATGCGCTGCTATATTGACACCTCCGCCTCAGATTGAGAGCAATGTAGAGGACCACTCTGTTGTTTCTATTGTTACAGATATAAATAGAGTGAACATTGGAGTTCCCGTCGATAAAGGTACAATGCACTTCAATCTCACTGATGAGACTGGTACCAAAGAAGATGCCAAAGAGAAAGGCTGGAACAAGGAAAAGAAGAAAGTGAAGGCGTATGTGGACGCAAACTATTCTTCTTCAGTTAATTCAAGCACATGGAGATCAAAAAGGACGGTCCGCGATGCTGAAGGGACCTCCCCCAGTCAGAAGCCCTCCTGTGGGCTATTGAAGTGTTTTGGAAGATAAACGGGGAGCTGTCCCGTTGTAAAAACATTTTGTAATTTCAAGTTTTGTTAGACTTCTTAAATTGTATTTAGACATTAGATTAGCGTTAGTTTAGTTATAAATAGCGTAAGACCGAATATAGACTGTTGTTGTGGATTTGATATTTTTGCGGGAAGTTTTTCTGTGTTTTTATGCAGGTTTGGGGAAGACATGCTACCATTAGGATGCGTGCCAAAGGAAAGGCCTCGATCGAGTAGTTTTCATACTCGATCGAGTAGATTACCCAGGTAAAGCCTTCGATCGAGTGAACTACAGTACTCGATCGAAATGTCCAAATTGAAGGGTCCTCGATCGAGTTGTCTTGTACTCGATCGAGAAGAATTGAGAACAAAAGTACTCGATCGAACAACTTAATGTTCTCGATCGAGTAGCATCCAAGAAGAAGGAAGAAGTGTTCGATCGAACAACTCCAAAGCTCTCGATCGAGCAGAATAGCAAGGAAAACTCTCGATCGAGTGGTTTCAAATCACTCGATCGAGTAAATATCACTGATAATACATGAGGGAGTTTCTTCCCCATTTTCTACCAAATTAATTACCCAAAGTCAATCCTTGCAATCATTTCGACCATTGCCCCTTATTTTCCCCTTGAGATTTCGTGTTATTTGCGGGTTTTCTGAGGAATTAGGGTTCGAAAAATCGAACTCATTTCGATCGATTTTTGTGCTTTATTTGTTGGTTTAATTGCATTTTCTATGGGGTAACCATCACAAGTAAGTTATCTCCCCTTTTTTCTTGTTGTCGAAATTTTGGTATTGCATCCTTTGAGTCTGCATTTGTTTTGCATTCACGTTTATTTTCTGCTTGCATTGTTTTTAATTTCAATAAATAATGAAAAATCCAAAAAAAATAGAAAATTCAAAAAAAAAATATTTCACGTTTATTTTTGCATATAGGTCGAGTCGGAACGGTAGATTTCTGTGATGATTTTGCACTATAAATGGTCGTTTCACTTAACCCTTGCAACAGATTGACATTTTACTAGCTTTGTTATGTGCATATCTACGAGTTAATGTCAAAAATACAGCTGAACATATAGACTTGACCTCATAAAATTGGCAAACTACTTAAGATTTCTAAGTTTTTAGAGTCGTATAACTGATGTCATCTGTGACCAGTTCATGTAGGAATTTAGAGTAGTATACTCCTTGCATAACATGTTCATCAAATTGCACTTTTATGAAATTCAATTTTTTTTGCCTATGTACATTCGGGTTTGTGGTTGGTGTCACATGCAGGGAGGCACTTGCAATTTTCCCTTTCTTTTATTTTCACCCATTTAACTCCACTATTAGCCAAACTTAGCCTTTTTGACCCTTAACTACACCCAAATTAAGCCTGCCTGTCAAGCTAGTTTAGTGTGTTTTACGATATATTTTCCATTGATGCGAGGTTGGTTTGTTTTATATTGTTTGGAGTTGGTAGAAAAGAGAAGGAAGGAGGTTGGATGAAAAGAAAAAGAAAAGGAATTGAAAAAAGAGTTGAAAAATGAAAAAAAAAAAAAAAAAAAAAAAAAAAAAAAAAAAGAAAAAAGGGAGGGCAGGAAAATGAGAAGGAAAAAGAAAAAAAAAACGTGAAAAATAAGAAAAAGAAAAAAGAAACCGTGTAAAAGAAAGAAGGAAAAAAGAGAGTTGGTTTGATTATCGGTGGTTTCGCTCCTATGTTCTATTTATATCTTTTGAGGAGTTATTGTGTTGGTTAGTGAGTTTTTGTGCCAAATGAAGGGCACTTGTGCTTAATTTTCTAATTGAGTAAGAATTGGATGTTGGTTTATATGGTTTCGTTAGGTAGCTAGCTTGACTATTGCCTCACAATCCATAATTGTTTTGCCTTTTCTTACCTGTTTCCTCACTTTACCATTTTTGTTGGAATGTATGTATGGCGTTTAGAATTGTCTATCATTTTTGTTGTAAGAATGTTTATGTGGGTCGTAGTCTAGGTGAGCGTCTACTTTTCTTTCTCTCTTACATTTAATTGCTTACCCTTTGCTTCATGAGAGAAGAGTGACCCGTGAGAGTCCGCTTTTAAAGGTCTTGCAAGGTCGACAGTTCAGCTTATTTATAGACATCATACAACTCGTTTGCGCTTGACTGTTGTAGCTATAAGTGTCAGTTTCGTCTGCATTAAATTGGTTTGAGTGCACAAGTTATAGCTAGCTCTGAGTTTTCTTTCCCGTTCCATTAGTTTGCATTTAGTTTACTCGAGGACGAGTAAAGGTTCGGTTTAGGGAGATTTGATACGTGCATTTTATATAGTCCTTTTTTGCCTCTTATCGCACGCATTTTTATATCATTCTCGTAGTTTTGTATTGCAAAATGCCCCGAATAGGCTACTTTGGTTTCTTTTGCCTCATTTGCAGGAACGAACCAGGAAGTGGTGAAATCGTGCCTTTTCCAGTTCCCTTAGCATGCATTTATGGAGATGGAAGGTTTTAAGAAAAATTTCCGTGCCTCGGGAAGTGATATGGACAAGAGTTGGTCGTCACACGTCCAATCAAACACAATTTATAGCTTCACAAACAACTCTACAATTAGTAAAGAGGCAAGTAAAGGTCGGATCCCAAGGGACGGGAATTGAGATGAGATTTCTATTGCAACTAGTGGTGTATTAGGGGTGTCACAATTTGGGTTGATGTAGAAGGTCACTAAACTAAATAACAATGAAAGTAAACAAGCAAGATGAATTAAAAGGGTTGTAAACAATTGATAAAAAGCACTAGGGTGTCATGGGGTCATAGGGGAATCATGGGAATTGATCATACAAACATGTTCTCAAATTATAAGCAAGCAATTATTGTTGTGATGGATTGAGTTGGGTTATATCTTACAATCCTAGGAAAGTTTGGGTCCCGGAGCCGAATCGATTAGATTGTACAACACCTACAAGTCGACTTAGTCTTCCCTACTCAACAACTAGCATGGTCTAATGAGACTCGAGTTGGTTTATGTCTTACAAGTCTCATTGAAAAGATAGGTGATGGGTAAAAAATATGCAAGGATTCATAGGCTAGCTCGCATTTCATCAAACATAACATGTGCATGAGTCGAGATCAAAACAAGCAAGCAAATAAACCATGAAAGCATATTAATTTAAGCATGAATCATTCCCCATGTTGGTTTCCCCTAATTACCCATTAACCCTAGCTAGGTGACTACTCACTCATTATCATGTTGATCATGCTAGCAAGGTTGTCAATCATACCAACAAAGTAAAACATGATGAATAAATGAAAGTAATTAACAATAATTAAAAAGGGATTAAGAGGATTATACCTACTAATGATTCCAATAATAAAGCAAGAATAAAAGAAGTACTTGATGCTTGATTGAGAGGTTGTCAATCTCCTAATAATAACCCAAATAATCTTCAATTACCCAAAATAAAGGATGAACAAAAGAGAGATTAAGGAAATAAAACTTGTATTAAAACTTGATTAATTGTTGATTACAAAACTAAAGAGAGATTTGATTGATATTAACTACTCTAAGAATTGATAAGAAGAATATGCTCTTCTAATTAGACTAATGGGGTATTTATAGTGGAAATTAGGTGGATGCATTAGGGTTAACTAAGGGCTAAACTAGTAATTACAATTTTTAGATTTGAGCAAGGAAACGCCGGTATTTTTCGAAAGAAGGGCATCTTTCACAGAGGCTTGAAGAAGACGAAATTCTGCTGGGCTGGAATCCGTGCATCTTAGGCTCGGGACGGGCGGATTCTGGGTCTGGGCACGGGCGTCTTTGAGAGAAGACGGTCGTCTTCTGGTGGCTGCTGCCCGGGCGTCTTTGAAGGAAGACGCACGGATTGTGCTGTGGAGGACGGGCGGATTCAGGGCAATCCGCTCGGATTGTAGCTCAGCATTGTTTCTTCTTCTTTTCTTCCCTTTTCTTCATAAAATCCTTGGGGATTTCCTTGGGGATGCAAGGATCTTTCCTCAACATTGCCCATCTACTATAATATGTACAAAGGCCTTCTAATCTTGTCTCTCCTTGATGCTTGGTCATTGAATTCAATCAATTTAGTCTCGTTTTGCCATGAAAATGCAAGATTCTTACTCCTTTCCTACCAAGGGATCAAAATCTCAAAGAATATGAAAAACAAAGAACTAAAGACAATAAATAACCCAAATATGCACTAAAAAGCATGGGAACAAGGCTAATTCGGGGGCCAAATATGCGCTAATTATTGTCACATCAAATATCCCCAAACCGAACCTTTGCTCGTCCCGAGTAAAGAGGTGACAAAGACTAGGACCATTATATAAACTAACCTAATAACATAGCCGATATGAGACAATTAGCGGGTCTCACTCCGCCCCTTCAACTCACAACAAGACAACCATGAGGTAGGATGCCTTCTTGCAAGGCAAGGTGGGTCTTGCCAAAATGGCGACACATCCAAACATTAAGCACACAAAATCAAATAATGGATGCATCTACAAAAGAATAGCCACTTCCTCATCAAGTGGCGGAGGCACTAAAGAGGAACAAATTTAAGAGCATGTAATCCTTCACAAATACTAGTTCAACAAATTACTAAGGCTAAGAGGATGGCACTAAATCACCTCCAAATGGTGTTAAACTAGACTACTTTCGTCCTCAATTTCCAAATGCTTTCGTCAAGAGCGATCGGATGGTAATGGAATGATGATCCCTATGTTGCTAGTAGCATATGACATGACAAGTCTCGAATTCTCTACAAAAGTAAAGGTCATGGATCGTCCCAAGCTCGACAAAGTGGCTTGACAAAAAGGCTTTTTGGGAATGAAATGCTCAAATCGTTATAAACAAAGGGTGGATATGACTAGTTATTCAAAAATTGAGCTCATTCGACTTTCACATTTGAAAAATTTAAGATGGGGTTTGTCCCTTCCGGGCTAGTGTCCTTTGCTTTCGCCAATCGCTTATTAGGCAATCGGTTAACCTTTAGACAATAGCTTTTCGGGGTGATAGTCACTCTGTCTCTGGGCGGTTGAATTCACAACCGTGTGGGGGCCCAATTCAATGGATCCCTCTCCAAAGCACATCGAAGTGGTACGCCTCCATCAAAACAACTAAAATTTCTCAACATTTCAACATTTCATAACATTTGAGGTTTCCTTAGCAATAAATTACTTCCACATAACAAAATTTTCGAAATGAGCACTTCAAGCTTATTGATAGAAAGTATTTTTGGGTTGCCTTACCATAAGGTCAATCAAGGTCACCTAGACAAGTTAACCAAGTCCACATCGCATCACGGGGTTGGATAGGTGACTCACATGCAAACCCTTGACTAGGACTTGGGTCATGGGTCAAAAGACACTAGTATGACACAATCTAGGGTGTTTTACAACCATTCTAGTAGGCAAAGTCTTAAGTTGAAAAAGTATTTGTAATGGCTTAGTTGCTCTTGTCAAAGTTCTCAATTAGGCACTTTTCAAAATATTTTATCTAAATGCAACTATATGCCATGATGCAACTATTATATACATCCTAATGCAAGTGATTCTACTAACTAATATGACATATAAACTAAATGCAAGTCCTAAGTACACATTGTTATACCGCATCAATCAAAATAAAGCCACATAGTCATTAACATAAAGAGGAAAAAGGAGATTGGAAAGATCATACCATGCGGTCTTCAATATCCTCATGTCTCGGATGTGGCGTAGTCGATAAATGTGAACAAGGATAGCACAAACACAATATATACAATAATATATACAAGACTACACTACAAAAAAAAATAAACTTGTTTTTGGTTTTTCAATTTTTCAAATTTTTATGATTTTTCGAAATTTTTCAATTTTTTTTGGATTTTTGAATAAGAAGTTAAGTTAGAATTCCCCATCCCCACACTAATATGGGCATTGTCCTCAATGGTCAAAATGATGGGAAATTATGAAATATGATTCATGATTTCTACACTAAATGCAAGCTACACTAATCTACACTACATGATGCTTGGTTTTTGTTTATGACGGAGAGGATAATTTAGATTACCTCCCGTTGTGTATGCATTAACTTCCCCAAACCGAGCTAGACATTATTGCTAATGTCCTAAGGATGGGTGTAGTTCATGCACACACTATGCAATGCATGAAACTAATTTTGTCATTTTGGATTTTGAAAGATGGGAACAATAAAATGAGAACACCTCAATGGGGCCGAGGTGTGAGTCCTCTATGGTGCTAGGACTACTCCAACAATGATCAAGAAAAATAATTAAAACAAAGAAAGAAGTAGAACAAACCTCTAGAGGGTAGGAGCCTCCAAAGCTTGCTAATCTTCCATCATATCATCACTATCATCATCTTCCTCATTAGAAGTGGACTCATCGCCACTTCCTTCTTCACTTTCTTCTTCACCTTGCTCATCATCCTCTTCTCCTTCTTCACTAGCTTCTTCATCAATGTTATCATCAACATCTTCATCACCAACAACCTCATTATCACCCGGAGCAACCCTAGATGCACTCGGAAAGAAGACTTCTCTATCCGCCCAACTAGGCAAAGGACATGAAGGGTCAAGTAGTCCTTGCCTAGCTAAGTGTAGGAGGGGTGGATATTGAGCAAAGTAAGCATCTTTCCGGTCCTCGAAGGCTTGCTTGTGCATCTCTTGCATAATAAGAGTCAAATAATCATTTCTTGCTTCAACACCTTCGGGCTTGAACTCTTGGTACTCGAAAGGATAGGGTGGTGTGACAATGGAAGAGGAGGGTATTTCAATTTGACCCTTTTGTTGTTGGATGATATACTCGGCCTCTTTTGAAAGGGGAAGGAGATAATTGGTCCGGTGGACACTTAAACGACAAATCTTCGAAGGCAAAGTAAAAGATCTAGCCTCACTTGTGAGCCATCCATACTTGGTGTCAAGAGGGTTATGAGAGACCCACTTGTACTTGTTCATCATAGTATCAATATCAATGAGATGACCACCCTTCTTTGCTACATACTTGTTATCTTTGTTGAAGTTTGGATCAAAGTATTTAGCTAGAATAGTGACTAGACCGCCATTCACAATAACGATAGTGCCTTTCTTCCCACAATCAATGTTTAGCCATCTATCCACCAAAAGCCTTAGAGAGTTGAAAGGCTTGGTGTGTTCCCTTCCAATGTTCAAAGCCGACTCAAGAAGAACAAAATCAAGTTTAGTGAAATGGTTGGTGTCTTTTCTTGCAATGATGGTGTTTCCTATGACCTTGTGTCATACTCGAATGCCCGGATGGTGGACTAATAGAGCACGACTAGCATGAAAGCTCTCAAATTTCCTTCCGGAAATCGCCTCCCAAAGAGGAGCGGGGTCATATTTGCCAACATTCTTGAAATAACTCGGTGAATCACTAAGACCCAAAGCTTCACCCATTTCCTTAAAAGAGATGCGCCTACTAACATTAGCTAGGCGGAACTCGATGTTTTCCATGGTCTCAACCTTGTTAACTTTCAAAGAACTCAAAAATTCTAAGGTAAGGGAGGGGTATGTCAATTCTTTTGATTCAAACAATTTCTCCAACCCCATGGCTTTAAAGAAGGCTCTAGTTTGCTCAAGGACACCCAAATTATCTAAGGCTTCTTCACAAATAAACTTGGTGGATAAAAATGCTTTTCTAGCAAACTTGGCAAAAGTGTCCCTATGGGATTTGGAAATGAAAATTACCTCCGGATAATTCGAAAGTTGATCAATTTCCGGAGTAGTAGATGTTGTTGCTCCCATGGGAGGTTGTTGTTGTTGCACTTCCAAGTTTGGGCTAGCTACCACCATAGCCAATGCTTTCTTTGCTTGAAGACTCTTTTGCCTTGATGAAAGTGACTTTGCCTTTGGTGCCTTTGCCTTTGTTGCTTTTGTTGACCCCTTAGTCCTTGCCATTGATGATTAAACCAAGAAAAGAGTGAAAAATCTTCAATTTGTAGTGTACCCAAATCGATTCAAAGATGAAAGGCTTTGCCTTTATGAATTCAAAAATCGACTCAAAGGTTGAAGATTTTGTGCTTGGTTTTGATTTTTATTGAAAGAGGAGTGATTGATTTGTTGTTAAAAGGATGTTTTGATTTGATTTTGGTGAATGTTGTTGAGGAATCTTGTTTTTGTGATGGAGAGAATGAGGGTTTTGAGGGTTTTGGTAGTGTTTTGAGTGAATGAATGAAGAAATGAATGTGGGAGGGGTTTATAAAGACCCCAAAAAATTCGAAATGCAGGGGGAAGACGGGCGGCTTTCCTTCGGGACGCCGGATTCGCCTTTTTCGGGTTTTAAATCTCGCCTAAAGACGGGCGGATTTGAACAAAGACGGGCGGATTTGAAAGTGCGGGACGGGCGTCTTCGAGAAGAAGGCGGATTCCTTTACGAGGATTTTTCTTGTTTTCCTCGGCCAAAAAGACGGGCGTCATTCGGTGAAGACGGGCGACTTTTTCAAGACGGGCGGATTCTCGTATCGGACGCCGGATTTGCTTACAGTCAAAAATTTCAAAAGTTCAGCTCATAAAGGACGGGCGTCTTCTACCCAATATGCCCGGATTGCCTGAAGACGGGCGGATTCTCCTGAATCCGCTCGGATTCTACCCCTTCTACCCGGATTCAGTTCTATCCGTGTACTATGCATATCCCTTGTCATTCTTTCATTCTTCAAAATCTCGTGTTCTTCATTGTGGGGGCACTACTAAGGCATGAATAGCCTAGGCAATTGCTATCCCCACACTAAGCTAAAGCACTACACATTAATTGAAATCATTAGTCCCTCCCTCACTTCTCTCAAACATGACAATTATCTTGATCAAAGTATAAAAATCCAAAAATAACAAAAATGCAATACAAGAATTGAAATGCGAGTTAGGGAGTTAGAAATATTTACAAATGGTGGTTTAGGGAGGACTCCACCAAACTCTCATTCTTGATGAGATGTCAAGGGGGCATGTCCAAGGTGTTGTTGATGTTGCTCAACACCTTGAAAAAGTAATCAAAAGCTTGTTCATTATCATGATAAAGGTCTTCAATAGACCTTGGCCCTTGTTGTCTGTCTTGATCAATAGCATTACCAATGTAGGGATTAAAAATCCCTTCGAACTCGTCGTCCCAAAGACCACAAACTTCATCCACTTGATCACTAAAGATCTCTTGAGTTGTTAGAGACAACTCTCCCAATTTCTTGTCTTGGCCAATGAGGCCATCCTCTTCTTCTTTGCTTGACTTTGATGAGCTTTGCAAGCTCTCTTTGTTACAATTCACTTGCTCTTTGAATGGAGCATCTTCAATTTTCTTCTTCCATTGGAGTTCCGACTTCTTCCTATCATCCTTCCGGCTATAATGATCAATCATGAAACATGGTTCATGTAAACGGGGAGCTCTCATAGTCTTGTCAAGATTAAAAGTTATACTCTCATCTCCCACTTCTAGAGTGAGCTCTCCATGTTTCACATCAATCACCGCACCCGCGGTGTGTAAGAAAGGTCTTCCTAGGATGATTGGAATGTTGGAGTCTTCTTCCATATCAACAATGACAAAGTCCACCGGGATGAAAAACTTCCCAATTCATACGGGAACATCTTCCCATATCCCTAATGGTGTCTTCGTCGATCTATCGGCCATTTGGAGTGTGATATTGGTGCATTTAAGCTCTCCCATCCCCAACCTTTTACTCACCGAGTACGGCATAACACTCACACTAGCCCCTAGATCACATAAGGCTTTGTTGATCGTGGTGTCGCCAATGGTACACGGTATTGAGAAGCTTCCCGGATCCTTGAGTTTTGGAGGTGAACTCCCTTGAAGTATTGCACTACTCACCTTAGTGAAGGCGATAGTCTCAAGTTTCCGGATCGACTTCTTCTTTGTGTGGATGTCTTTCATGTATTTTGCATAGGTCGGCACGTGATTGATTAATTCCGTGAAAGGAATCGAGACTTCCAAATTCTTCACAATTTCCATAAATTTTCCAAGTTGGTCATCAAATTTGGGCTTGGCTTGACGACTTGGAAAAGGAAGTCTAATCACAATGGGCTCCTTCTCCTTGACCTTGTCTTCATTTTTCTTTGAAATTTCTTCTTTTGATGATTCTCCAACCTTGGAGTTTTGCACAATTTCTTCCTTGTCACTAGCTTCCACAACTTCATCCTCAACTTGCTTCCTCGGTGCTTCATACCTTGTACCACTTCTCAAGTGAATGGCACTAACCGTTTCATGTCTTGGGGGATTACTTTGAGGTGGTAATTGCCCCTTTTGTCTTTGTGAGCTTGAAGATGCTAGTTGAGTCGATTGGGTTTCCAACATCTTGGTGTGAGCTAGGATGTTGTTGATGGTGGTTTCCTTTGCTTGACTATCTTTTTGCATTTGAGTGAAAAACTCTTGTTGATTCTTTTGCATTTGGAGGACCGCTTTTTGAACATCAAAGCCTTGGTCATTTTGTTGATTGTATTGATTTTGGTAACCTTGGTTTTGATTGTAAAAGGGTCTTTGACTTTGGTTTCTCATGGGTGGTGGGGTGTATGTTGTTTGAGGATTTTGAACATTTTGGCTTTTGTATGAGAGATTTGGATGGAATTTTGTGTTTTCATTGTAACAGTTGAAATAAGGGGTACCACTCTTGTATGCTTGGAAAGCATTCACTTGTTCATTTGTTCCCCTACATTCACTTTGGTCATGTCCCAAAGTTCCACAATTCTCACATATCCCACTTGGGATTGATGAAGATGCCGTCATGGCATTAACATGATGCTTTGGTGATTTTGAGACTTCTTCAAGTCTAGCCATTGCTTTCTCAAACTTCATGTTGATAGTATCGATATGGGAGCTAAGTTGAGCACCTAATTGAGTAACGGCGTCCACTTCGTGCTTTCCTCCCCTAGTATCCTTGCGAGGCCTACTATATTGTGAGTTATGGATTGCCATCTCTTCAATTTTGCTCCAAGTTTGGTTGTCATCAACCTCGGTGAACATCCCATTCGATCCCATATTAAGGATATTTCTTGAATCTTCATAAAGACCATTCCAAAATTGTTGTACCAAGAACCACTCGCTAAGTCCATGGTGAGGACATGAGCGACAAATTCCCTTGAACCGCTCCCAAGTTTCATACAAAGATTCTTCATCCCTTTGCTTAAAACCCGTAATTTAAGCTCTTAGCATGTTAGTCTTTTCCGGTGGATAGAACGTTTTGTAGAAAGCTAGAGCCAACTTCTGCCAAGAATCAATTCCGAGAGTAGCCTTATCAAGGCCCTTCAACCATTGTTTCGCGGTGCCAATTAGAGAAAAAGGAAATAAGACCCATCGAATTTGGTCTTGAGTTACACCGGTTTGTGAAATCGCATCACAATAGTCACAAAAAGCATCCATATGAGAAATAGGGTCTTCACTAGGCATCCCCCCAAATTAGCTTCTTTCAACTAATTGGATAAATGCGGATTTGGCAATGAAATTTCCGGTTAGATGTTGTGGTGTGGGAGTACCATTGGGTAGGTTCTCCTCGGTGGGTACGGAATGTGATGAAAACTTAGGCATTGTGGGTTGATTTTGTGGTTAATTTTGTGTTGGGTTCTCCTCACCTTCTCTTGCAAAAGGGTTGATGAACTCAATAGTTGGTTGAATATCTACAACCCCACCAATACCTCTCAAATTTCTCCTAGCAAGTCTTCTATTGATTCTCAAAGTTCTTTCAATTTCACGATCAAAAGGTAACAAATCACCTTGTGACCTTCTAGACATGCAAAATATCAAACAACTCGAAAACAATTAGAACAAACCTTGAGGAGTTTTACTTCCCCAAGGCAAAGAAAGACACAACTAATAACAATATAAGAAAATCTAAATCAAGTTAACACCGTCCCCGGCAACGGCGCCATTTTGATGCGGACAAGAGTTGGTCGTCACACGTCCAATCAAACACAATTTATAGCTTCACAAACAACTCTACAATTAGTAAAGAGGCAAGTAAAGGTCGGATCCCAAGGGACGGGAATTGAGATGAGATTTCTATTGCAACTAGTGGTGTCTTAGGGGTGTCACAATTTGGGTTGATGTAGAAGGTCACTAAACTAAATAACAATGAAAGTAAACAAGCAAGATGAATTAAAAGGGTTGTAAACAATTGATAAAAAGCACTAGGGTGTCATGGGGTCATAGGGGAATCATGGGAATTGATCATACAAACATGTTCTCAAATTATAAGCAAGCAATTATTGTTGTGATGGATTGAGTTGGGTTATATCTTACAATCCTAGGAAAGTTTGGGTCCCAGAGCCGAATCGATTAGATTGTACAACACCTACAAGTCGACGTAGTCTTCCCTACTCAACAACATGCATGGTCTAATGAGACTTGAGTTGGTTTATGTCTTACAAGTCTCATTGAAAAGATAGGTGATGGGTAAAAAATATGCAAGGATTCATAGGCTCGCATTTCATCAAACATAACATGTGCATGAGTCGAGATCAAAACAAGCAAGCAAATAAACCATGAAAGCATATTAATTTAAGCATGAATCATTCCCCATGTTGGTTTCCCCTAATTACCCATTAACCCTAGCTAGGTGACTACTCACTCATTATCATGTTGATCATGCTAGAAAGGTTGTCAATCATACCAACAAAGTAAAACATGATGAATAAATGAAAGTAATTAACAATAATTAAAAAACGATTAAGAGGATTATACCTACTAATGATTCCAATAATAAAGCAAGAATAAAAGAAGTACTTGATGCTTGATTGAGAGGTTGTCAATCTCCTAATAATAACCCAAATAATCTTCAATTACCCAAAATAAAGGATGAACAAAAGAGAGATTAAGGAAATAAAACTTGTATTAAAACTTGATTAATTGTTGATTACAAAACTAAAGAGAGATTTGATTGATATTAACTACTCTAAGAATTGATAAGAAGAACATGCTCTTCTAATTAGACTAATGGGGTATTTATAGTGGAAATTAGGTGGATGCATTAGGGTTAACTAAGGGCTAAACTAGTAATTACACTTTTTAGATTTGAGCAGGGAAACGCCGGTATTTTTCGAAAGAAGGGCATCTTTCACAGAGGCTTGAAGAAGACGAAATTCTGCTGGGCTGGAATCCGTGCATCTTAGGCTCGGGACGGGCGGATTCTGGGTCTGGGCACGGGCGTCTTTGGGAGAAGACGGACGTCTTCTGGTGGCTGCTGCCCGGGCGTCTTTGAAGGAAGACGCACGGATTGTGCTGTGGAGGACGGGCGGATTCAGGGCAATCCGCTCGAATTGTAGCTCAGCATTGTTTCTTCTTCTTTTCTTCCCTTTTCTTCATAAAATCCTTGGGGATTTCCTTGGGGATGCAAGGATCTTTCCTCGACATTGCCCATCTACTATAATATGTACAAAGGCCTTCTAATCTTGTCTCTCCTTGATGCTTGGTCATTGAATTCAATCAATTTAGTCTCGTTTTGCCATGAAAATGCAAGATTCTTACTCCTTTCCTACCAAGGGATCAAAATCTCAAAGAATATGCAAAACAAAGAACTAAAGACAATAAATGACCCAAATATGCACTAAAAAGCATGGGAACAAGGCTAATTCGGGGGCTAAATATGCGCCAATTATGGTCACATCAGGAAGCGTGAAGGAGTCTTTGGAAGCTAACCAAACGAAGAGCCAAGCTGTTTCAGTAGCTGAGCACTCGATCGAAGACTTTTTCTAGTCTTTCTGTTCGATCGAGTGGTTTTGGTGGATGCAAGTGCTCGATCGAGTCCATGCTGAACTCGATCAAAATGAGGCATTTGGAGTTTACTTGATCGAAGACCCTACTTGTCCGATCGAGTGGTTTGCCTGAAGATCTGCTCGATCGAGTGAAATGAAGTTCCTCGATCGAGAGGATAGCTATATAACACGAGAATTTATTTCGTGTTAACCTTATTTAATATCTTAAGTTTTAGTTAATAAATATCTCCCCTATAAAAGGGAAGACGTAATTAGGTTTTAATCATTCTGTTTTATACTCTCTTATGCTCTTAATTATTGCTTAGACTATTTTCTCTCTTTGGCTGTGTTGCTTTGCTCTTATTTCCGGATCTCGAACTTTGTAATCTCTCTTCACTCTTTATACTTAATTTAATTCTTCTTTGCATTCTCTTAATCCTTTGTTCTAAATTTCTGTTTTTAATTCTTATTATTACTAGTTTATGTTATTTCATCTTTATCATATTATGTCTCTTGTTATCTCATTAATTGTTGTTATTAATTTCATCAATAATATGAGTAGCTAAATCCCTCTATGTTAGGATTAGGGGAGACATGGTAGTGAATAAATGATGTTTTAAATAGATTAGATGGTTGAATTGTGAGAACTGTTTTATGACAATATAATTGTAATCGTTTAGTTGAGTGCACGCTTCTAAATCAGTTAATTTGGTTAAATTCAGACCTAGATCGAGAGGTTGGAATGAATAGACCTGTTATGAACAGTAAGACTACACTAATGAGGGCGAGAGTTAAGTTAGTTGTATATTAGGGCAGAAAGTGGACCGAGAGGACCTTTCCTTTACTCTTCTTATATTAGACCGTCTGAGCTATTTATGACTGATTTGGCTAATTACCATGGTGAACCGACTTCCTAACATTCTTCTCTTTATTTGATCACACAACTTATTTCTCTTTACTGTCTTAATTGCTCTTATTCTCTTGTCTTAATCCTTTTTAGTTTAGAAATCAACTCAAAACACCCAACTGTTACCGTGACAGATTTAGACTAGCAGATAGATATAATAGCCTCTCTGTGGGGATCGACCCTACTTTCACTAGCTTATGTTAGTTGATTTAGGTATTTATTTTTGGTACTAGATGACGGATATCAATATTTACTCAGAAAGAGTTGAACATGAGAAAGAGGAGGTGGATGGAGCTCATAGGAGACTATGACAAGGATATTATATACCATGAAGGGAAGGCTAATGTTGTGGCCGATGCGTTGAGTAGTAAGAGTGTGCATTCCCTATGCACAGCTATGTCACTGATGAGGTTAAAAGATGAAGTGACCAAGATGGGGATTCATGTGATCCAAAAAGGGGATGCCATGGGAAATTTGACAGTGGAACTAGATCTTTATGATGATATTCGTTGGAAATAGGCTCTTGATTCTAAGATTCAAGAGTGGAGATGTAACACCCCGGCCCAAACCTAGGGTCGGAAGCGGTCACTCACGGTAGATCGCCAGGCTGTGTACATGGCCCACGGATCAACACGTGTCCTTTCTAGCGCATTTTCTCCTCACTCATGCGCATCCCGGGAACCTTCCCAGGAGGTCACCCATCCCAAGACTACTCTGAGCCAAGCATGCTTTATTGTGAAGTTCTTTTTGTATGATTACCAGAAAAGAAAGTGCACTTTGTTGATGCGAGTAGTACTTTCAATCCCTTTAAGCACTAGTCAGATCTTAAGCCTATCAATGGACCTCTTCAAGGGATACCCCACCCGGATAACGTCTTCGGTTCAGTGGAGTATTGCACGCACCCACTTGAAGAATGCAACGTCCTCGTTACACCTGGCAGCATCTGACCGCAGCCGAGCTAAACCCATAATCCTTCCCCGCTAGGTTGGTGACCTGGGTACTCCAGACCACAAGCTCACCAGACGGTCGTAGGGTTGCTCTGATACCACTTGTAACACCCCGAGCCAAACCTAGGGTCGGGAGCAGTCACCCACGGTAGCTCGCCAGGCTATGTACATGGCCCACAGATCAACATGGGCCTTTCCAGCGCATTTTGTCCTCACTCATGCGCATCTCGGGAACCTTCCAAGGAGGTCACCCATCCCAAGACTACTCCCAGCCAAGCACGCTTAACTGTGAAGTTCTTTTTGTATTGGTAACCAGAAAAGAAAGTGCACTTTTTTGATACGAGTAGTACTTTCAATCCCTTTAAGCACTAGTCAGATTTTAGGCCTATCAATGGACCTCTTCAAGGGGTACTCCACCTGAATAACGTCTTCGGTTCAGTGGAGTATTACAGAAGAGATGGAGTAGAGAAGGGGACAGTGTCTTGGTTCTCTATTCATTCTGATGAGAGTGTTTGGTTTAATGGGAGATGGTGTGTACCTAAGGATAAAGAGTTGAAAAATATAATCATGATAGGGGCTCATTGCACTCCGTATTCAGTGCATCCAGGTGGTGACAAGCTTTATAAGGATCTTAAGAAGGTGTTTTGGGGGCCTGTGATGAAGAGGGAAACAGCTGAGTTTGTTGCTCGATGCTTGACTTGCCAGAGAGTCAAAGGGGAACAGCGAAGACCGCAAGGTAAGATTCAGTCTCTTGAGGTACCTGAGTGGAAATGAGAATCTATCTCCATGGATTTCATTGTGGGATTACCGAGGACTTAACAACGTAATAACATGATTTGGGTCATCGTTGATCGTTTGACCAAGTTAGCTCATTTTATTCCCATGGAAGATATGTGGAGTAAGGTGCAGTTGGCAAATGGCTACAAGAAGAATGTAGTGAGGTTACATGGGGTGCCAAAGGACATTGTGTCAAATCGAGATGCGAGATTCATTTCTCGGTTTTGGCCAGAGTTGTAGAAATTGATGGGGACTACTTTGAAGATGAGTACTGCATTTCATCCTCCGATAGATGGGCAGACAGAAAGAATAATCAAGACCTTGGAAGACATGTTAAGGGCTTGTGTGATGGAGTTTGGTGGTATCGGGGAAGATAGGTTGGATCTGATAGAGTTTTCTTAC
This sequence comes from Silene latifolia, assembly GCF_048544455.1. Classification (NCBI taxonomy): domain Eukaryota; kingdom Viridiplantae; phylum Streptophyta; class Magnoliopsida; order Caryophyllales; family Caryophyllaceae; genus Silene; species Silene latifolia. The sequence goes on from NC_133536.1 coordinate 88,623,486, forward strand.
AACAACAGCTACCATACGAGTATTGGGATGGCTCCGTTTGAGGCTTTGTATGGGAGGAGATTCAAGAGTCCGATTTGCTAGGATGATAGCGCAGAGGCAGTGATTTTAGGACCACAGATGGTACATGATATGGTTGAACAGCTAAAGTTGATTAGGCAAAAGATGAAAGCGGCACAGGATCGACAAAAGAGTTATGCGGATTTACATTGTCGGAACATCGAGTTCCAAGTTGGGGACAAGGTTCTTTTGAAAGTGTCACCCATGCGTGGGTGATGCAATTTAGTAAGAAAGGGAAGCTAATTCAGAAGTTCATTGGCCCTTATGAGATTTTGGATCGTGTGGGAGAGGTTGCTTATCGGTTAGCTTTGCCACCAGCTTTGGATCGTGTACATAATGTGTTTCATGTGTCTCAACTACGGAGGTATGTGAGTGACCCTTCTCATGTGCTCGAGGTTGAGAACATTGAGTTGGATGAATCTTTGTCTTACCTTGAAGTGCCAAAAGAGATCCTAGATCGCAAGGTTCGCAAGACTAGAACTGGTGAGACAGTGTTGCTAAAGGTTTTATGGTCCAATCACAACGTTGAGGAAGCAACTTGGGACGCGGAATAAGCTATGAAGGAACGTTATCTGTCTCTTTTTTATCAGGTATGTGTAGTTACGGGAACGTAACCATGTTTCTTTAAGAGGGGGTAGGAGATGATCGCATAAGGTTTTGGTACGATTTTTGGTCAGTTTTGGTAAAGTTAGTGTTTGTTTTTAGTCATAATGAGTTGTGTTTAAGTTTTGTTTTTGAGTTTTAGTTGTGTCGTTGCGTTGTGGTTGAGTATAGTGAGTTTGTTTTTCATTATGGGTTTGAATTTCAGGGACGAAGTTCATTTTTAAGAAGGGAAGGCCGTAATACCTCAGATATTTGAGCCGTTTGGTTCTCTATCGAGTAGGGCTTACTTTGTCGAGTAAGTCTTGGTTTTGAGGCGGCGGCACTTCTCCCACGGGACCTTGGTATGCCAAATCACGTCATGGGCCGTTACCGATTTGTGAGGCATTGAAACCGGTGAAAGGTTGAATAAGCCTGCATTTGTGGAGTCGCCACCAATTTATTGTGGAAAATTGGAAACCGTTCGAATACCTCGTGCCATGTCAAGACACAAAGTAATGACATGAATACTAAGAACTCGTTACCCTTAGCATTCTATGTCTAGAATGACTCTCGAGATGCCAATGGACACGGATGTCCAGAGATAGCTGGAGTAAGGGGTGAGGGTACGTATCAGGAAGTTCTTTAATTCGAACACCTAATCCTGCCCGCCTCGATAGCGGCCTCTACTAATGATTAGGGAAGTCGTTCTTATTTGATTTGTCATCGATGTAATGCATGCAATGCAACAAACATGGATTAATCCTAGCATGTGAAATTAGACTATGTCGGTTAACACGCGTTTTAGCAAACAATTTGGTCGAAGTAAATGTTAGATTCAATACATGTGAATGCCATACAATTAAATCATACATAATAATAATTACAATAAATGAATTACAATAATGAAAATTACAAGCTTTATCGGATCTACGTCAAAAGCAAGCTCAAAAACGGGATTTCGAAGAAGAAAATAAAATTACAATTAAAATATAAAAGTACGTCAGATTAGAGGTGATAATACGAATAATAGTTGATTTAAACCGTAATTAGGAGCTACGTCAAAGCGAGAAAGAGTTCGGAGGCAGAAACCAACCCGGAACAGGCGCAACATTTGCTGCGTCCTCTGGAAGAGGCGCAGTACTTCATGCGTCTTTTCTTGAGCGGGGTTCTGGCTGTGAAGTCAGAATCGCAACACTGTTATTGTTCGTTGATAGATTTAAGATGGATTATCGATATTAGACTCGAATTGAAGTGTTTTAACCAATCATATGTATCTAGGCAAGTCATAAAACGAATTAAAACGAGAAATTACAGCGGTTTACATAATTATGATTATACGATGAACTCGTGTCGGAAATACAAAAAAAAAAAGCGAAACTTGAGGTTAGATTAAGATGAAACTAGACAAATAAGATTCGGAAGAAAACTTATATATCAAATTGGGACTCCAGAACCTCGACATGAACAAGTCGAAACCCCGACGAATCGATTTGAATTAAAACGACGAAAACCCGCAAGTATTGAATTACTCGGGATTAAGGGCGAATTAAGCATTGTAATTAAAAGGGATTGTTAAAATATGATTTTTATACTGAAATAACAGAAGAGCGAAGGAAAATGAAAGAATAAGAAAAGGAGGAAATTTGCAGGAAGTCGAGGAAGAAGAAAAAGAGCAGGAGCAGCAAGCAACCTCTGGAAGAGGCGCAGCAAGGCTGCGATCCTTCCTGAAGGTGCAGTTGCTGCTGCGTTTCTTCTTGACGTCTGACTTTTGCTGTTTCGTAAAAACGGTTTTAAAAGATGGATTTTAAATCGGTTTTCGTACGTGCTCTTGATATAAATTTACATTAATTGATACAAAATAAAAGTACAATAATAAAATGGGATTTACACCCTCAAACTTACATGTGTGACGAAACGAGATTGACTAAAGTTATCGTTTAGTGATTGCTCGACTCGAATATGCGTGGAAAGTGCCCTCGTTAGAGGATTTAGTAGATTGATTAGGTTGATTAAAGGTGGAGTTGGTCAAGTTGGTCGGTCTATGCAACGTGACTGGGACTCAGAATGATCTGAGCTTACGTGGTCGATCGATCAAGCACGTAGGCGTCGAAAGGCAATAGCGTAGTCTAGAATGCAGAGAGAGAGAGAGAGAGAGAGAGAGAGAGAGAGAGAGAGAGAGAGAGAGAGAGAGAGAGAGAGAGGGGGGGGCGACACACTCGCGTGCCAAATATGGAGGCCGAAGGCCTCTTTTTATACTAAACATATGGAAGAGTTTAGGAATGACACGGGCATGTAAACAAATCTCAGAAATATTCTGAAAAAATGCAAAAAGAGGGTTGGAGAAGAGGCGCATCAACTATTGCGATCCTTCGAAGAGGCGCAGCATTTACTGCGTCATTTCCCAGAGGTTTCCTCCTTGGCAAGAAAGATTTCCGCGTTTTATTATGGAATTTCGGTAGATTTACACTTCCTTATTCCATGAAACACAATATTACGGTAGATATTTACTTAAAATAATAATTTTAAATAGGAATAAATATCTAGGGAATTCTAGAACATTCCGGAATATTCCGACTCGGCATTAAAACGGTTTTTAGAAAATGAAGCGGTTTTTGACCCGGACTCCAAATGAACTCTAATTACTGTCAAAACGACCGTATCGGTGCGTAGATGACGACTCAGGGGTTGACTCGAGTGTTTGAGCTATCACTTGACGATGAACTTACGGACTGTCATAAATCGTTCCGCGTATCAGACATGCGGCCCAATCATCACTGGGTGGTTGGCGGGAGGTGTAGAAATGAGGTATCTACAGCTACTCGATCGAGTAGGGGCAACTCGATTGAGTAGCGGGTACTCGATCGAGTACGTTAGTTACTCGATCGAGTATGTCGGGTTTTACGGGTTTTCGGTCGAGTTTGATAGTAATGCGTGAAGAGTTATATAAAGTGATTTCGACAGTTCCTTTTTACCTTTTACCTTATTCTCCAAACTTTTCACAAAAGAAAAACAACGACGTTCATTCTCTTCACTCTTTGCTATCAAATCAAGGGCCAGAGTTGTCGGATTTCGGAGTTCGTCACTTCTTTGTGATCGTCGTCTTGTAGGTAAGATCTTTGTACTATTTTTATGTCAGATAGTTAATATTGTTTAAAACCCTAATTGGGTGATTTAGGGGTTTTTGGGTTTGATTATGCGATAGATTATGATTATGTGATTAATTGATTATAGGAGGTGATTTCGTAGAAGAAGGTTTTTGATCCGCTGCATTTGGTTGATTGTGGGTCATTCCGTCACAGGTAGGGGTTTTCCTACTCAGTTGACTGTGTAAATATTATAAGTTGGCATGGTTGTTTGCACTACAACAAATCATCACTTGCGCCACGAATTATGGCACGGGAACTCATAATTCGTGGCTAAATTTTGCTTAGCCACGGGAAAAACTTATTCATTATTTTGGAAAAAAATTTATGCCACGGGATAACTTTTCCCGTGGCAAAAAGTCACTTCCGCCACGAATTAGGCTACACCCGTGGCAAATAATCATTTTAGCCACGGCCTATGTCACACCCGTGGCGAAATTTTATTTAGTCACGAATTGTTCCGTGGCAAATATTATTTTAGCCACGAACAACAAACACCCGTGGCGAGTATCTTTTCCGACTTAAATCTGAATGAAATTTATTTAATATAATAATATGAAAATACATTTGAATATAAAAATTTAGAAACACTTTGATTAATTTAATTAATATTTTTTATTGTTTTATTTAATTTAATAAGAAATTTTAAAATTTTATAAACTTATATGCAAGCAAAGAAAAGTTTATCGTCTAATTTTTTGAGTTTTTACAGATCACATTTATGTTTTGTAGGTTTTTCAAAATATTGATAATTTAAAAAAAATTGTTTTAATATATACTCTATTTATTAAAGTCGTGAATTTCTTTTACTTTTTTAAATTAAACTTTATAATCTTGAATAACAATCTTAAATGATCGTATCACATTTAAAGATATAGCATATCAAATTGAATAAAAAAGTTATTTACCATCTATCTTTGAAAATCCAAAATTAATATATTGTTAAACTATTTCATTCAAAATTTTATTTCCAACTTTATTTATAGGATATTTATAGAAAAATTTGAATTTGATATAAAATTTACGGAAATTTTCCATGGTACCCTCGAACTTTGCCAGATTACGCATGGTACCCCTTATTTTAAGTTTCTACTTATGTTGCCCTTGTGTTTACCTTTTTCATTCCAATAATACTCTTTGGGAAAATTTCGCCATAACGTCTTTACTCCTATAAGTAATTTGATGAGTAATTGTGCATGTTATGTTGTTATTGTTATATTATTTAGGTACTAAATGTTAGTTTATTAGACAAAATAAGGATTTAGGTATTATTAGATGATGAATTGATAGTGTATTAGATAACAAAAAAAGGCGTCACAAGGCATATGAGTAGCGGCGTTATGACGGAAGTTTGTCAAAGGGTATTCGAGATCGAAAAACGTAAATACAGAGGTAGCATATGTAAAAACTTTAAAAAAAGGGTACCATATGTAATCTGTCAAAAGTCGAGGATACCGTGAAAAATTTCCGTAAAATTTAACTTGCTGAGAAAAAAAATCATTGAAAATGAGCGCATCACACGGAAAAATATATATAAATTATAATAATTTAAAGTCACATGTGCAAATAATGTGAAAATTTTAAGAAAAAAAACGATAAATCATAACAAAGAGAAATCAGTTTAGGAAAATAAGCGATTCTTTTGTACAATAATCTTTTTCGTGGTTTTTGGGTAAAAAAGTGACTATTTTTTGGTTAATAGTGATCACTTTGGGGAAAAAAGACCTTTAATTATAAAAAGTGGTAATTATTTTACCAAAAAATGGTCTCATTTTTCATATCGCAGGTACAACGATTATACAATAGAATTTGCGAAGAAAAATATACGAAAAAATGAGTAAATGAGAAATGAAAATAAGTATGTCGATAAACAAAAGAAATAAAAAAATGTTAGGGAAACACAATTAATTTTACTTTTTGGAGAAAATGGTTTTCGACTTGGGCAAAAAAATGATGTCAAAATCATTAATCGGGAGGTTAATGTCGAAAATTTAATTGTTTCGGCCAAAATAATGTTTTTCATAAAAATTGTAAAACATTTAACATTTATGTAATTAAATAGTACTAAAGGTAAGATTTGAAAGAAAAAAATAAACTTAAAAGGATTCAAAGTGCTAATTATATCAACAAAGGTAACATTCAATTTCGGTGGCACATCAAAATAACTCTACGGTTAAGCGTGCTCAGGTGAGAGTAGTGTTGGGATGGGTGACCTCCTGGGAAGCCTCTCCGATGCTCACAAATGCATGACTCGTGAAACGAAATAACGTTCAAATGAATCAAGTTAACTAGCGAAACAATTACCTAGATTGTCACGGTTCCGTATATGATAAAATACCCATTGTGAAAAATAAAAAAATTATTTTACGTTTTATTTATTTAATTTTCATATATATTGTTTGCCACGGGAATTATTTTTTCGCCACGGGAAATTTCTTTGGCCACGGGAGTTATTAGCCACGAGAGAATCCGTGGCCAAAAATTCAATAATAGCCATGTTCTTGTTTTTCCCGTGGCTATCCCTTTGCCACGGCCACTTGCGCCACGGAAGGTATTCCCGTGGCAAAATGATTTAGCCATAGAAATTTAGTACTTGCGCCACGAATTTAGCCGTGGCCCAAGTGCTCATTTGTAGCAGTGTTGATTGGCATAATTGTTGTTATCGTACTTTGGAATTGGCATGGTTTATTGGTATTGTGGATTGGTTGATTGTTTGTCTGTGTTTCGCGAGGTGCGCCCTCGGCTGAATGGAGTCACTTGCGCGAGTGGCTTCACGCCCTTGATTCGTCCCTCGTGGTTCCCGTCACAAGGAGGATGTGCACATTAATGGACATGGGTTATTCGCTCTATGGTTTTGAGCATGGCTTAGGTGGTACGGCTGCGGTCTCCACTGGCGGTGTGGAATATCTATTTTGATGGATATTCTGGCAGGGCTACACACTTTAGTGTGTAGTCAGATGTATGGTGATGTGACCGATTTGGGGGAATATGATTGTGTAATTGACTGTTGTTATTGGCTTATCTTGTTTATGCAGTAACTGACCCCGTTTAAATATTTTGAAAACTGTGGTGATCCATTCGGAGATGGTGACCAGTTGATTAGCAGGTATTTCTTGGATACGCGCGGGATCTAGCTGGGGATGGAGTCACCATGAGCCAGAGTCGTAGTCTTCCGCTGTTTTATTATAACACTTTTGCTTTAGTTCGATTTTGGTTTTGAGACGGTTGTATTTTACTTTTCAGTTTTGGTTTTGATGTACACAAATTAAACTTTATATTTAAAGTACGTTTCTTGATGGTCACTTTTGATTACTATGCCTCGGGTAACCGAGATGGTAGCATCTCCATGTGCTAGGGTGGTCTTAGTAAGGCACCTTGGTGTACGGGGGTGTTACCACCGGGCACTTGACCGAGTGCCATGTCGCTTTTCAGCTTTTTGCACGGGATTGTGGTAGGTGGCCTATCACTTTCTAATCCTTATTTTTCATATTTCTTCCCCTAAAAACACTCTCACCTTATCCCTTCTACTCTCTAGAAACATCTCTAAACATCATAAACATTATCCACAAAGATCTAACTCTCACATTTGAAGATTTGTCTTCCATTTCTTGTTCTTGCTCATTTGTTATCATTTGTAAGTTTATCCTCAACCTTTCTCTCTTATTCTTATTTAGTGGACCTAAATTTCTCTGGTAGTTTGTCTTATAATTAATTAGGATTTTGACTAATTAAGTGGGGGTAATTAAGGGGTTAATTAGTATTATTAGTTGTTGTAGAATGTTTTGTGATAGCTATTATGTAGGATGAGACGGTTTTATGAGATGGATACTTGGTGGTTTCGAGTGGCTTATAGAGTATGATAAAAGGTAGGTTAATCCTACTCGGTTTCAATAAGTATAAATGGTTGTATGTGTCACTATTGTATTGTTGTTGCATTATAATATGATTTTGTGGATTATGAGTGTTGGCTTCATAATGTTGTTGGGTGTTCTTTGTGACATGGTATTGAGTAGTAGTGTTGGTCTCATATGAACATTGTAGTTGCATGATAACATGATAGTTGGCCTTTGTTGTAAGACTCATAATATGTGGAGGTTGCATCTTGGCATGATAATGAGGTAAGGCGACTTGAAGAGTCAGTATGGCTATGAGTACATGTATTCGGGTCATGTTGGTGAATCATGTTAATATGAAAGAGTTACACTTTATATTCATTGTCATGCATATTGTGATATATGTGGTTGTTAGTAGAATTGTGGTGGTGATACTTGGTTGATTGTGGAGACGTAAGGCGGTTGGGAGACCGTCTTACGCTTGAGTCGCCTTTTGGAGCTTCTCACTCCAAGAGGAATGTGCACATTAATGACTTGAGTACGGAGGGACTCGTGTGGTTGAGGCACGACGTCTGGCAGGGGATCTAGTTGGCTTCTGGACCCGTTACGTCTGGGCGTGTCATGATACCTTGTTGTGACTTGTAATCTTTATTTATTCATTTATGGTTATGTAACTCATTAAATACCTTATTTATGTAATTGTTTCTTAATTGCAACTCTGATTCACCGCCTCGGGAAACCGAAATGGTAACATCTTCTCATTGCCTTGGCCGGGCAAGAAGGGGGTGTTACACAATAGAGGTTCATCAAAAGGTTTGTAGGATGACATGTCCACATTTTAGAGATTTATCTACAAACTTTCTATTGTTGGACATGGGTGTTAAGGTTCATATATAAGAGATGTTGAAATATAGTATCCAGGTTTATGGAGAGAGAATATGATAGGAGAAAGAAAAAGTTGTAGAAGGTTTGTAGGTAATGGGTTTCTATATTAGGTTTTACTAGTATTGGTATCCGGCTCCGCCAGGGCTACCTTTGTTTAGCATTAAAATTTATTTTCAATTAAATAAAACTACTTTAAAATTGTATAACTCATAAATTTCATTAATATATTTTTCTATGATATATCTTAAAATTACAATGAAATAAATTATGAGACAAATTCACTACTCCCGTTATTAATATTTTTCTTAAATCGATTGGTTAGCTAATTGTTCATATATACTCTTTTATTGCATTCGTTATTACTACTATTACTTTCACTACTCCCACCGTAATTATTGTTACTTTCACTATTGCCGCATTAATATTGATATTTTCACTACTCCCGTTGTTACTTCTATTACTTTCACTACTTTCGCTCGCTGCTAATATTATTACTTTGACTATTCAAATGAGTGATTACTGTCATATTACTATATCCAATGTTACTACAATTCTTTTCACTACTAACAAAATTACTTTTACTATTTAGGCATGCAATTTTAAGAGGCTTGGATTTGATTTAATGCATATATGTAATATATTTATATAAATAAATAAGTCTCTTAAAATTGTATGGCTAAATAGTAAAAGTAATTATGTTAGTAGTGGAAAGAATAGGCATTAAATCAAATCGAAATAATTATGGAATATTATATTTTTTAGAAATCTAGCTTGATTTTTTTTTCTTTTTAATAGTTTCTAAAATATAACATATATTATAATTGTGTATATTAAATAATTAACATCTTTTTTCTAATTAATACCATAATTAGGCATGTTTATTTTAAGGAAAATTACCCTATTCTGGTATTCTCTAAATTTATACTTAAATCAAAACTATATAACATTTACATTGAAATCCCTTGATCAACTCTATCACACGGCATTATCTATTTAAAACTATATAATATAATTAATTTGTATAGATTTATTTAATTAGGTTGAAATCCCTTAATTTTTGAATTATATATATATATATATATATATATTTATTAGTATTGATGTGACGTTCTATTAGATGTTACACACACAAGAATTAAGAAACATTGTTGAAAAAAACAAGCAGAAAACATAGAACACAGAACCCAAAGATTCCCAAAATCGTGTACTTTGTCATACGTGTGGCATCACATCCAAGTTTCCACTTCATCCTATAAACACAAGAAAAAAAGAAAAAGAAAAAGAAAATTCCCACTCTTTGCAAGTTTATATAAAAAAAAAAACCGTAATTCGTCGGGTTTAATGAAGTTTCTTGGTAATGTCCGTAAAAACAGAGAAAGGCAGCGAGGGAAGGGAAGGGAAGTGAGTGAAAGAAGAGGAAAGGTGTGGGGTCTATAGTATTGGGGTTGAATTTGTCTGGGTTATAATGGAGGCAGCATCCCTCACATGGGAAGCCCAAGTAGATGCGTTGCTGGATGTGTCATGGGTCGCACCTTCATATACCATTTTATTTTATTTGGGTCCCCCCCTTCCGCTTTTTCCTGCCTTCATTTATGTCATACCTATTGTCTGACCCACATGTACTCTCACTCCCCATGTGACTCTTTTTTGTTCTTTCCCTCCTCTCTATACAGCCATTTACACTCTACAGTCTTTACTCCATCACTAACTTGTCATTCCAAATCGGTTTTTGATTGAATCCCGTCATTATTAAGGTCCTCCACTGTTTCTGGTTGATACTGATCAAAGTCGATCAATTGGGGTTCATGTCTATTTAGAATGACAAGGTTAGTGAGATCAGTATCAACCTAAAACAGTGGAGGATCTTAGTAATGCCCCGGACTCCATCAAAAGTTCAAAACCCGATTTGGAGAGTGACAAAGTTAGTGAGATAAGAGAAAGTGAAGTTAAAAGATTACACTAAAAAAGTACAAGGAGGTGTCAAGTAATGACTAATAATTAAAGACAAAGTCCCACTTGGTGTAATTTATTTCCAAAAGATGGAACTACAGCTAGGAGACAAATTGTCTTCAATCAAGAGGCAATACAACACACAGTCACACACACACATGCTTAGACAACTTATATTGCACAACAAAATGGACACTGTTTCCATTATAAAACCTTTGATTCATTTCTGGGAGTAATAACAGTAGTAATAAACTAATAAAACCCGGCCTACTCGGAAAATATAATTAAAAAAAAAACATAATTTGTACTTGAGCTGAGCTGATGAGGTTGCTGAGACCTTCAATCTCTTGTAGTTATAGCTTCACTCCTTCCACTCTGGCTAAAATGCTACACTTTGCTGCCTTTTGCTTTGCATCATGCTGTACATAATTTTGTTTTCCTAACCACAAAGACTAAGCAAACTATTTTCCTAAAGAGTGACCCTTTGATTCGAGGAAATGACGACTTCACTGGAAGGGGAAGAATGAAAATTACACTTCACTGTTACACTGCTTTGTTACTAATATCAGCTACTTATATTGCACAAATTAGTAACTGAATATTTTCAAATTTCGGGCTTGAAAAAGTTTTCACGTTTAACATCAGCCCGAAATATGCAGCCAAATTAAAGTATCCAAATAACATAAGTTATTACTACTACTACTACTAGTAGTACTACACACTAATTATTCACTTCCCTTTTTTTACTGTCCTGGGGGCTGTTGTATAACCTCTATGGTCCAAACTCTGAGGTACAGATTTTCAGAGATTGGGAAAATTTTACATTAAATAGGGCATTAATGTCTGAACCTACTGTTCTTTTTTTTTTTCCTTAATCCTAACTGGCTTTATATGTATTGTATTTGTATGGTGATGATAGTACTACCCACTTCTTCAACTAATAATACAGTACTAAGAACTTGAATTCTTGCAAGTATATAGACTATGTGGACTTGATTGATTGATGATGATGATGATGATGATGATGATTGTGAGATATTTTCCTACAGGGTGTTTTCTGGCTGGTGTACAATTGGTTTGGTCACATTTCTTAATCTTTACCTGTAAAATATACAACAAAAACACCAAAAAACAAAGTACCCAACTTCAATAATCATAATACCATCTTGTAATGATGTAACACCAAATAATAGATTAGCTTTAGTGACAATGATGTACCTTTAATTATGACTAATAATGCCAAAATCTTCAACCATTAGCCGCGACCTACATACCGATTGCTCCATGTCCAGGAGAAAACCTAAACACACACAAAGATAGTAAGATACTATTACATTCTCATAATCTAGCTACTATGGAAAATGAGATAGCGTCACTCAGTGATGTCTATAATCATGCGTGTTTTGATAACAGGAAAAAAAAAACATGTGAAAGGGTGATACCAAAATGGCAGTTAATAGTTAATACAACATACATAATGCTCTAATTGACAGATGCATCATACCTATATGTTTGTCCCAAAAGAATATTGAAAAGCCTTGAATATTTTTAAAATGATAGATTTAGCATAATTCAGGGCTTTTCCAACCTAGTGATACCAACTTTGAAAATGGGTGGACCCCTCTCCCATGATTATAAATTCTTAAGGCAAGGATTTCCATTTATTAAGGGCATCAAACAGAATAAAACTTTTTCATAATGTCCATTATTACTCTAAATGTAATCAAACATGTATGTTCTAATCAATCAATGTTCTAAATCGAAGAAAATGACTTTATACTTGTATTTGGAATACCTGGGCATTTGGAAGTAACAAGTCTTGAAAGGAGCCATGTCTAATGCCGGGCTTGAAGGAAGGAAAGATGATCCTTTAGAGTTACTGTTACCAGAAGTTGCGGCCGGGATACATGTTACCTCGGCCTCACAGCTGCCTCCGCCGGCTGCTTTTTTTGGGGAAGCAAATGGGCTATCAGGGAGATTATGCTCCAAGCTACATTAAAGACAACAAAAGTGAAAGGAGGCACAAACTAACGTAAAAAATTTACCAACTAAGATAGCTAACATCTACAACGCGAAAAAGAAAAAGAAAGAACAAGAGAGGTAGCCACCTTTCGGGTAAATCGAAAATGTTATCTTCATGACAAGGACTCTCCTTGCCATTGACAATGACTTTATCCTCCCCACCAATTGAGCCTTCCTTTTCTCTGTCAATTATCTCATTTATAGCCTGTTCCAACGCTTGATTAGCCTCACTAAGTGGTGGGCTCATACAGATTTCTGGGGCAGCAAAAATGCAATCAGTTGAGCAACTTGACAAAATACTATGACAGTATGATATATGCATGTTTGAATCAGTAAGATTTTTGTACAGCTGGAATTGTGAAATCATATCAAATTGCACCAATAATTATCTCCATCGGTTTTACTCAAGTAATGTAGAACTGCCTGTTATTTGAACCAAATTAACTCGATAGAGATAGAGAGAATTTTAGTAACTGCCGTATTTTATGTTATGCCTTTACAGATGTTTTAAAATTTAAAATACTCGAGTATAAAAAAAAGCCATCATAAGAATTTACCATCAGAGGCATCCGGACTGCTGCGATCCGAGCCAAGAACGGGTTGGTGGAAAATGCTGTTGGGAGACTGGGTGGGTGAGTGAATTGAAGGAGCACCGGTGGAGAATGAACGGTGGTGGTGATGCTGGTGACGCTTGACATCGAGAAGCTGCAAACCCATCAACCTCCGGCTTTGGAGCTCTAATGCTTGCTGCAAGTCAGCCTCCTCCTCTAGCTTCCTCCTCCACAACATGTACTGTGTCTGTGTATCATACATCATTCTAGCACCTACCATCATTTTCAAATAGAATATAAAATTATTAAGCTATAAAATAAAGTTTAAAAATAAAAGAAGTAAGTAAATCTCAACTTAAATTAAGGGTTAATTAGATTTACCAGTTGGAGAATCAAAATGATCCCTAGAATCAGCAGAAGTAGGAGAACCACAAGATGAGAATTCTCCCCTATCCATCTGGTGATGATTTCTGGAGACAGCAAACAACAATTGTCAGCAAGAAATTACAACTAATTACTCAAAATAATGCATTAAAACTAAATACACAGTGTATTTGGTTGACCTGAACTTGTCTGGCACTTTGCCCTTTTCTTTGTAAGGCTTGACAAGAACCCGAGAATCGCAAACGAAATGAGGGTTTCCTTTAGCCAGGATGATCTTGACAGTGTCAGGGTAGACAAAGGTTACAAACCCAAACATGCGTTTCTGCTGATATGGAATCCTAACATCTTGAACTGGACCATAAATGCTACCAGAAACACCAACAAGCGTAAATTAAGTATAAGTATATTGCACACGTCATCTATAGTTTATTAACCAAAGAAGCAAACTTTCCAGAAATAAAGGGTCAAATGCAAGCAAGTGTTAACCTGAAATAATTGGAAACATCTTCCTCTCTAAATGTGCTATCAGCAGGAAAAGTCAAGTAGATCTGCCTCGAAGCCGGGCTCAAATCAGCTCGACCCGTGTCCATCCCGCGAGGGGATCGACTGAACTTATGAAGGTCCTCACCCAACATCAAAGCAGCTGCAGCTGCTGCAGCTCTGTAAGGAGCAAAGCAATCAACCAACAATCAAAATATGCATAATTAAGTTAAACTAATAATAATAATAATAATAATAATAATAATAATAATAATAATAATAATAATAATAATAATAATAATAATAATAATAATAATAATAATAATAATAATAATAATAATAATAATAATAAAGAATTGAGTAGTATTTAGTGTAATTAACTAAGTACCTTGGAGAATCATTTTGATGGTGCTGAGCAAAGACGCTCAAGTTTTTGTTCATGGAGTAAGGGAAAGTAGGTGAACCAGAAGCCATGGCAGCCATAAGCTTCTGGTGTTGCATGGACTTGGATCTAAGAAGTTCATGACGCTGCTCTAATAACTCTAGCTTACTGGGAGACCCAGACCCAATCAAAGCAGCAGCTTCAGAGTCACTTAACCCTCCTCCACCATGAACAAATCGACAACTCGACCCGTTTTTGCAAAACCCTTTAGCATAGTAAAGGCACGGCTTCCAACCGAACCCAAAACTCGGGTCGTCCAACAACGACCCTAAATTAACATCGCTCACGGAGCAACTCCTTCTATGGGGGACACCTCCCCAGTTACTGGGGTTGCCAGCTCCATTATACAGCATGGAGTCGCCAACCCCAGCATTACCCAAGAGGTCAGACTGGAATATGTCCGAGCTCTTGGGTCTAGAGCGCTGCTGCTCTTGGAGCTGAATTCCATCCATAAATTCAGCTCCACCACCCAAACCCACACCCAGACCACTGTTCCGACTACTACTACTACAGTAGAAAGGTGGTGTGGACGGGTTTAAAGTCGAGGAACAAGACTTACTACTCATCCCACCGTTAGTCGAGGACGAACAAGGACTGAAAAGATCATCCGAATTCTGATGAAAGTCACTAAAGACAGAGCCACCCCAAGAAGGAGATGAAGTAGGGGAAGGGCTAACAAGAGTTGGGATAGTAAGAGAAGTTGGAATTTTAAGACCGTTAGGAAGGAATCTTGAAGTATTAGTATTAGTAGTGGTACTAGTACAAGTAGTGGAGTTTTGAGAAGAAATACACAATTCTTGCCTAGCTTTAACAACCAAAGAGTGAAGGAGATTTTCCGGTCCAAACGCCAACCTAATCATTTCTTTTTCACCATGGTCTTGGATAAGTAAAAGTCCCATTATTTTTGAAGCATTTTCAGGATCCAAACTTTGGATCCTTGAAAATACTACCTTTGTTGCTTCATATGCATCCATTTTTATGTCAAACCAAAAACCCACCTACCAAAATTAACAAAACTAAGCTAAATTTGTGAAAAAGATTGGGCAAGATTATTAGTGGAAACCCATCATACTTGATTGTCGTTGCTTGATATCATAATACCCTCTTGTTCCTGCAAAAGAAGGGGAAAAAAACCCAGAAAAAAGGAGAGAAATTAAATTAAAATTTAAAAAGGTGGGGAAAAAAAAAGGAGTGTGAGTGTGGTGATGAAAGTCAAGACTAAAGCTATTAAAAGGTGTATTCTCGTGAGTGTGATTGAACAATTTTAAAGAAATAAATAAAGTTGGGATAAAGAAAATAATAAAAGGTGACAATAATACAGATGATTTATATTCAAAAGAAAAAACAAATGATATCTAAGTTGTCCCATATTAAAATAGAGAGTAATTGCAGAACAGCTTACTGCCCCCCATGCAATTCAACCCACTTTTTACTTTTTTTTTTCCATTGATTTTACTTTTTTTACTTAAGTTTATTAGCTTTATTTCTTACTCCGTATAAGATTAAAATATACGTAAATACTCCCTCTATTTAACTCCACGCTATACATATCATTTTTGCACAAGTTTTAAGAAAAAAATTAGAAAATTATTAAAGGTACAAATTGTGGTAAATAAAGTTGCTTTATTAGTAAGAAAAGGTGGCGTTTAGTAGGGTATGAGTGGCAATTTATGTAAATAAGTTGTTTTAATTAGGATAAAATGGTTATTTACCAATCTTTTTTTAGAAAGGTGTAGTGTGGAGTTGAATGGATAAAAATGGAATATGTGTAGTGTGGAGTTGAATGGAGGAAGTAGTAGTTATTGTCTATGACAGTATCACACAATGAGAAACTCACATTATATAAAAGAGAAAATTGTTGATTACAGCCTTTTATAAACCACTTTTTGAAAATTACAGCCTTATATAATTTTTTTTGAAAATTACATCCAAAATATTACTTTTCTTCTAAAATTGCACCAACTTGAGGTTTTCGGTGAATTTTGATGATGTTTTTATGATGTACCCTTTATTATTTGAGAGCCTACTTACCCAGATTTCTTACCTCTCCTTAACACAAACCAATTAATCACCTCAAACATCATAAAAACATCATCAAAATTCACCAAAAACCTCAAGTTGGTGCAATTTTAGAAGAAAAGTAATATTTTGGATGTAATTTTCAAAAAAAATTATATAAGGCTGTAATTTTCAAAAAGTGGTTTATAAAAGGCTGTAATCAACAATTTTCTCTATATAAAAAAATAATTCATTTATTAAGAATAGAAAAAAAAATTATCCATAAATTAGAGTTTGTGTATCGATTATAATTTGTAATATTAAAACAGATTAAACAATATCTCATCCAAGGAGATGGGGAGAGCCTTTTTGTTAGTTCACAACTTTATCTCATTTATCCAATTTAACAAGTACTCCGTGATTTGCTATGTTACTCCACCACCTCAGTTAACTTTCTCGTCGTTTGTCCGATACGACATTTTAACATTTCACTATAGACTACAAAATAGCCATCTCCGACACAAGTAGTTTGTGAATTAATTTAGATGGTACATAAGGGGAAAAAGAAAAAGAAAAAGTAGTTAGATTAGCGAAAGATATAGAAAAATTGTTATCTATCTTCTCCTCTAATAAATGTTAAAAAAATATAATATAAAGGACCTTATTTACGTGTCATCCAATCCCAGGCTATATACATTAACTTAATCGATTGTGAGAGAGTAAAGATAGAAAGTGGAAGAGAAGGTGTGAGAGAAAAGGTAGATGATATATATGTAGAAGCAAAAATGTGGAAAGATGATGATATAGTGTAGTTAGTATTTTTGTGAAGTAAGTTGAAATTACTGAGTAAGGCCGGGTAGGAAAATGATGAGGATGATATTAGTATAAAATGAGTGAAACATTTACTGTAAAAGTCAAACCACCGGTTTCTTGGGTTGATGTAGAATAGTACACTACTGTACTATCACGACTACAGTATTGATTCAGCAGGCAGCACTATCTGCAGCTTCCCATCAAATATATCAGCCATTTTTTTAGGGATTTATTATTGTGGTTAGGGACCAATCCATCCATATTAATTTCATATTATACCGTTTTATCTTAACTACTTGAAGAATATTCCCCATATCTTTCTAATTTTTTAGTCACACAAAATACTTGCGAAGTATTGAGGGTAAACTGTCTTCACTTCCATGTACTAGAAATTTTATTTTTGTTGCCTTAAAATATTTTTTGATGATTAATTGATACTCCGTGTACATTTACGAGATATATGTTCTCTATGAAATTAGATCGTAACTGTAATACCTCATATTTATGGGTTGTTGGGTACTATATTGAGTAGGACTTACTCTGTCGAGTAAGTTAGTTTTGCATTCTGGAGTGCGTTCTGTCTGATGGGTACTCGATCGAGTAAGGGCAACTCGATCGAGTTGCCGGTACTCGATCGAGTACCTTAGTTACTCGATCGAGTATGTCGGGTTTTACGAGTTTTCAGCCAAGTTTGATAGTAACGCGTGAAAAGTTATATAAAGAGTTTTCGTCAGTTTCTTTTTACTTTTACCTTATTTCTAAATATTTTCACAAAAGAAAACAAAGCAACGTCAGTTTCTCTCCTCTCATTGCTATCAAATCTAAGGGCTAGGGTTGTCGGAATTCGGAGTTCTTTATACCGCTGAGATCGTCGTATTGTGGGTAAGATCTTTGTACCGTTTTTATGTCAATTCGTTAATATTGTTTAAACCCTAATTGGGTGAATTAGGGGTTATTGGGATTGTTGATGTTATAGACTGTAATTATGTGATTAATTGGTTATATGAGGTGATTTCGTAGAGGAAGGCTTTTGATCCGCTGCTTGTATTGATATTGGTGATTGCATTCCAGGAAGTGTTTCCCTACTCAGTTATTGTGTAAATGATTATAAGATGGTTGTTGATTGATTGGCATGTGGTTATATCGTAATTGGTTTTGGTATTATTGGTATTGTAATTGGTTGTTGTTGATTGTCTGTGGTTCGCGAGGTGCGCCCTCGGCTGAGTGGAGTCACTTGCGGGAGTGGCTTCACGCCCTTGATTCGCCCCTTGTGGTTCCCGTCACAAGAGGGATGTGCACATTAATAGACATGGGTTATTCGCTCGATGGAGATGAGCGGGGCTTAGGTGGGAACGGTTGCGGTCCCCCCACTGGCGGTGTGGAATATCTGTTGCGATAGATATTCTGGAAGGGCTACACATTTTAGTGTGTAGTCAGATGATTGGTGATGTATGTGACGGTGTTGGAGGATTGTGATTGCGTATCTGTCTGTTGTATTATCTTATATTGTTTATGCAGTAACTGACCTCGTTTAAATGTTTTGAAAACTGTGGTGATCCATTCGGGGATGATGAGCAGTTGTCTAGCAGGTATATCTTGGATGCGAGCGAGATTAGCTGGAGATGGAGTCACCACGAGTCAGAGTCGTATCTTCCGTTGTGTTATCATAATACATTTGTTACTTTAGTGGATTTTGGTTTTGGAACAGTTGTATCTTATTTCATTTGCAGCTGGTTTTGATGTAATCACTTTAAACTTTATACTTAATTATGTTTCTTGATGGCCATTTTTGATTACTATGCCTCGGGTAACCGATATGGTAGCATTCTTAGGTACTAGGTGGTCCTGGTAAGGCACCTTAGTATATGGGGGTGTTACAGTAACAAAGTGATACGAAAGTTAACGTGACCTAAAAGGTTCATGAATCTCCAAATTGCACAACAAATGTTGGTCTTTTATAGTTTTATGTGTAACTAGAATCAGATTAATATTAGAAACACGGGATTGATACGGACTTGAGCAAATAACGAACAACAACAATAACAGATTATATCAATAGTAACGATCCAGCAACAATAATGATTAGTAACGAACAATAACGAACCAGCAATAAAGAACAACGAACAAGTGAATGGAATTGACAAGGGAAAACGAGGCCCGGACAGTCACGGTTCGCAACAGCAAGGACCACAAATGAGCAAGAATAAGGAATATTTGACCGATCTTGACCTATAGACTGTTCAATTGTGATCAAATTCGCAAGACCTATTGCTAGTTTTCCGAGTTAATGTTTGAAAACGCGTCAAACAAGAACTATGGTTGGAACGAAACACGTCGATCTGAATAGCACAAATGCAACAACAATTCTGTTTCTTTTCATTATAATTCAATGTTGTAAATAATACAATAATAGACCTCCTTATATAGGAGTAATAAATGACCTAATGCTGCTAATACTTGCCTAAACTGACTAAAAACACACGTACAATTATAAACTTACCTAAACTGACTATGACAATATTGTCGTATTCTGTAATTCTGAAAAATAGAAAATAAAATAAACTAACTGCAATTTTAAGTTGCTTATTCCTAAATAATAATACTTTTAATAATAATAAGATTAAATAAGATTAAGATGACGCCATTAAACATTTGTCTCTGACCTTAACTTGAGCTAGTACGCATCCTCGTTTTGGGTGAACTACTACATTCAGCCATATCCTCATTTTGGTGTCGTCGTTTTTGAGTCATCCCCTACCTCTTCAAAAGGAATTGTCCTCAATTCTTTCAGCTCTAATCCACCGGGATCAAACATGGACAATTACGAGCAAACAAGTGACTTGGACGACAAATATCAGCAACAAACATACTTAAACCACCTTCAAGCCTAGCTCTTCCTTATTCCCTGCTCTTCACTCCAGAATTCTCTTGTGCCATCTGCAGTGTATAACCCCAGGACAGACACTATTTGAGAAAATAGGACTGAAATTGACTGATAGGGTGAGAATGCAACAGACTTTAGTAATTTGGTGAAAATACTAAATGGCCTCCTAAGTTCATGCAAATGTATGAAAAGACTATTTAATTTGTAAACTTAATCTGAGCCAAATTTCAGAATTTTAGAAGCATTCTAAGTATTTTTAATAAATTCAGCAAGGTAGCCTGACAGATGAATATCCTGACAGTTTGACTTTGGTGAATTGTTTTATGAATTTGATTGAGCAAATGATATAACTATGACCTGAAATTCCCACAGAATACTCACATGAGACTAAAGATTATAGCTTGACAAATTTAAACAAAGAATTCCATAGATTGACACAGAGATCCTCAGTTTAAGCTTGAGACAACACAGCTAAACTAATCCACAGCAAGGCACAGGATTAACCCAGTTATGCCCACAGACGTTGTTCAATTAACTACAACAATGCACAAGTTAATTAACAGCCCGGGACTCAACTACAACAAAGCACAAGTTGAATTTTTGTTGAGATAATTCTCAAGGTTTAGTTTTCATTCATCAAAATTCTGCCTCAATGCAGTGTGGATAAAGGTCCTTATATAGGCCTCTTACCCTAGCTTCTGAGTTTCAATTCTTATATCCAAGGGCTGAGGATTAATCTTAGCAAACATACAAACTAACAAAAATATTTTACAAGGGACTGAAAAGGAACTGGATACAAAAAAAGTGAATTAAAATTGGTGCAGACTGAAATAGGTGGTGGGTTGTTGATGTTGTTTAGCATTGGTCATTCCCAAGGTCAAAGAGTGAAGACAACAAGACTTTAAACCTTTTGTCCTCGAGTTCTGATGCAGCTCAAAATAGGAGAACAACTTCAAAAGGCTTCAACAAACAGCTACATCCTTGTTCAGCTAAAAGAGGAAATCATGCTTTATGTCACTATCAGTCCTTTGCAACATGTGACTCAGTTTAGGGTTGATTTCCTTAGCCTGTTCTTGGATGATTCTTGTGATACTATGGTTTTCTATGTCTATGGGTACTCTATCGAGTGGGGCTTACTCTGTCGAGTAAGTATGTTTTTAATTAATGTCCAGACATATCAAACACGAATTAGAAGGGCCTTCAACAAGAAAGTCAAACCCCGAAACATTAAAGAGGGGGACCTAGTTCTTATATCTGACAAGCTCTTATGCCAGTCGACCTTAGAGGAAAATTGAAGCCTAATTGGACTGAGCCATACCTAGTCAAATCTATACTCTCAGGGGGGGTGCAGTTAGAATTACAGACCTAGACGGGAATGAGTTTTCAAATCCAACTAATCTAGACCAACTTAGGCGATATTACCCTTAGAATATACCTTAAAAACCCGCCAGGCGTGATCCACATGCCGCTCCTGCGACGCGTTACACACGGCCCCAACCAGCCTCGAAATGCGTGTCATCTCGCTCTTGCGTCTTGACATTTTTGCTTTATCCTCAGTATCATCGAATAACTTAATTGCATTTTTTAGAGTAAGTAAAAGCACCATGCTTATTCCCTACGTTCATTACAAGCTCTTGCTTCGAACATTTATTCCTTAACATCTATTTCGAACTACGTTTTGGGTTTGATTTCATTTTCAATGAATACGTAGGCAATCCTTCACAGGTCACAACCCGATTTATTTTTAATCCGAAAATGTAAATAAAAGGACATTTGCTTTGGCACTTGAAATTCGAAAGAATAAAAAAAGGGAATTGATTTAAAGTTTCTAACTAAAATAACCAGTTTATTCATTTATTAATAGTACGCCAAATAATACATCTAATAATAAATGCTGAAATAAATGCTAGGCTAGGAATATAAAAACCCCGCCGTTTATTACAAATAATAATATAACAATAAATACTAATAAAGACTTAGGCTATTCCTACTCTTCCATTTTCCCCTTGCCTTTGTCATTTTTGTCATATTTCTTGTCTCGACCTCGAGGGGGGAGCTCTTGCGTTATATCTTACCTAATCACCAACGGTCTTTCTCGAGGCCTAGTCTTTTCATTCTGATCCACAACCATCTTCTCAACGGTAGGATTCTTTGACTTTTTCTTCGGACGGACGTGATGGTAGAGCGAGTCGTTGTTCACTCCATCAAACACATTTATATTTCTCAACAAACAACTAGTTAGTGGTTAAGTCTAGGTCGATCCACGGGACGGTGTGCTTTTGGTTCTAAGTCTATCTATCTCAATTTATGCTAGTGTCACGTTTGATTTGGGTTTGTAGTTGTGTTCTAAACTAATGAAATCAACAAAGTAAAACAAGCAATAAATTAAGAGATGTAAACAATTAATAAAGATACTAGGATGTCATGAGATCATAGGGGAATCATGGTAAGATAACATAAATGAGTTATGTAGATGCAAGCAATTTATTATTGTTGGATTTTAAGTTAGTTCATGCCAAATAATTCATAAGAAGATTTGGGTCCCGGAGCCGATTCATTTGTGACAGTACAATACCTACAAGTCGACTTAATTCTTCCTATTAAAGTACATGCATGATAAACCAAATCCTAGGGAAACTTATGTCTCGGAGCCTAGTAGGTCAAGACTTTACAACACCTACAAGTCGACTTCGGCTTTCCCTACTCAACAATATGCAAGGTCTAATAAGGCTTGAGTTGGTTTATGTCTTACAAACCTCATTGAAAAGATAAGAGAAACATGCTAGGTTGTCAATCAAGCATTTCATCAAACATGATATGTGCATAAGTTGAGGAACAATAAGCAAGCATACAAATGAATTTATTAAGCATAAATTTATCCCATGATTAACTCTCCTAATCCCCCACTAATCCTAGTTAAGTAACTACTCACTCATTATCATGGGAAATATGCCATTAATGGTGTCAATCATTACAACAAGTATAAACATGATAAGAGAATGAGGAAATAAGCAATAAAGAGTAAAGACTAAAGAGATTATACCAAACTTAAGATGAACAAATGGAAAGGAAAGAATAATAGAAGAAAATTTGATTGTTTGATGAAGAGTTGTCAATTCTCCAATAATAACCCAATAATCTTCAATTACCCAATATTAATAAAGCTTTAACAATAATTAAGGAAAGATTAATATGGAAAGATTGATATTAATCTATTCTAACCTACTCCTAATCTAATCTAAGAGAGATATTTTATTTAAGAGAGCTTAATGTCTTAATTATTACAAAATGGAGTACATATAGTGGTACAACATTAGGTTAGGCAAGGGTGGGTTAGTAAATAACAATGTTAAGTTTTAAATGGGGAATTGCAAGTCCCGAGGGAGATGCGCAGTTTGGACTGCTACTCCTATCACGATCCGCCTGTCTTGGCTTGAGGCACGGTTGATTCTGCCAAGGGATCCGCTCGGTTTACTGGTGAGACGCTCGGATCATAGCCCTCTAATCCGCTCGTCTCGTGCTCGGGACGCTCGGATCTGGACAAGGCAATCCGCTCGTCTTGTGCTTAGGACGCACGGATCTTGGCACAGTTTTCCATTCTCTTGCTTCAAGGCCTATGATATATGTATACTCTTTATTCTTACTTCGTCGGTCATCGTTCTTGCCTCCTCTTCATACTAGTCCGTCTAAGATTGCCAACACCCTTCCAAATATGCACGGGAGACGGGAATTCCGTCTCATTATCTCATTTCCTATAAGACACATAGAATGCACTAGGAAAGCCAAGTAGAAAGGATTTGACGGATAAAATGGGCATGAAATGCTATAGTAGTATGCAAAATGGGTTCAATTAGGGGACTAAATGTGCGAAATTAAGAGTGACATCAAACATCCCCAAACCGAACCTTTACTTGTCCCGAGTAAAGAGGTGACTAGAACTAGACCTTTATTTAAACTATCATAGTAATAATATAACCGATGTGAGACAATTAGCGGGTCTCACTCCGCCCGTTCAACTCACAACAAGACATCTATGAGGTAAGATGCCTTCTTACAATGCAAGGTGGGGCTTGCCAAAATGGTGATACATCCAAGCATTAAGCACACAAAACAAGTAATGGATGCATCTACAAAATAATAGCCACTTTCCTCATCCAAGTGGCGAAATCATCTACAAGGGAAGCAATTTAAGGGTACACACTCCATCATAGATATCATTTCTCCAAGCTACTAAGTCTAAAAGGATACCAACAAATCACCTCCGAGTTCTGTCAAACTAGGGTACTTTTATCCTCAATCGCTAAATGCTTTTGTCAAAAGTAGGCTCCTTATAGTGTTAGAAACATTGTAGGATCGTGGAATTCCCCCTCTTGCCTAGACAAGAAGAAGGGTCGTCCCCTTTCCATCATACAACAAACAAAATCAATGGATAAAAGGGATCAATATGTATGAGTTTCACATTTGTAGTTTGCTTTTTGATTTGTTTTTCCCCCCAATTTCTTGTGGTATTTGACTTTTTGAGAATATTTCTTTTGCCACTTTTGGTGTTTGGCATTTTGATACTTGGCAATATTTCAATTTTTGCATTTTTGAACATTTTTCAAAGTAACTCCATTTGTAGCAAGGGTACTTTTATTGAAGCATAGGAGTATATTTTTGTACTCCTCTTTTCTTTGATGCATTTTGTAAATTTTTGATTTCGATTTTGGTACTTGAACTCAATTTGGAGATTTTGTGCCCATTCCCTTTTTTTGACAAAATATGATGATAGAAGTGTAAGAACGGTTGCATGGCTTCAAAGGTCACCTTGGAATAAACGGTAGCCAAGGAGTTATCACACCACAAGTTACTCTTGACTAGGCCTTAGTCCATGGGTCAAAAGATACTAGTATGACACATCCTAGGGTGTCTTGAGGGTATTCTAGAAAACAAAATCTCAAGGAGAAAAATTATCTACAAGGGCCTTATATACACTTGTCAAGCTTCCCAAATAGGCATTTTCACAAAATTTTCTAACCATACAACTACATGCCATGATGCAACTAACATATATACAACTCTAATGCATATGCTTCTATCAACTATAATGCCATATAATCTAAATGCAACTCCTAACAACACATAGATGCTCAAACCGCAACAACAAAATACACCACATCCTCCTTGACATGTAAGTCCATCCTCCTCATATGAATAATGAAAATAAATGGAAGGGAAATAGAGATTAGAGCGATCATACCAAGCGGTCTTCACATTCCCTTGACAATGCCTCAAATGTAGTATTGTATCTATGTGAGAAGAGAACAAAAACACAAGTATATACAATTTTACACTACTAAATTAAAGAACATGTTTTTGGTATTTGAATTTTTCAAATTTTTATGGATTTTTATGAAATTAAAAGACATATTTTTGAGATTTTTCTAAATTTTTCAATTTTTATGTATTTTGGAATATAAATTCGCATCCCCCACTTTATTTTGGACATTGTCAGCAATGTACATGTAGGAGTAGGAATGAAAAAGAAATACATGTTTTTGGATTTTTAAAGTTTTATGGAAAATGAAGTACAAATTCAATGAAATGATATGAATGAATGCATGCTCTAACTAAATGCAATTCTATATGATATATATAACAAATGAATGCAATCTAAACTACACTAAATGATGCATGTTTCTATTAAATTATGGTCACCTATGATCAAACCTCCCCAAACCGATTTAAACACTATTACTAGTGTAGAAATGAATAGGTTTGGTCATTAGTGATTATGCATGAATTCTAGTCTATATGCAACTAATTATATGAATCATGTGAGATATAGTACAATGCAAAATAATCTAATCATGTGGGATATATTATAATGCAACTATACTATATGGATTAACTAATGCAATATGAAATATAATACAAATGCAAATGAGGTATAAACTAAATGCAAGATAATTTAAAATGCAATGCAACTATACATGAGAGATAGGGATAGAGAGTATTATACAAATGGAGGTGGTGTGGTCAAACACCTCTTGCCATCTCACTCGTCATCATCATCATCATTGCGGTATCCACGTCCGCTAGAACCTCCTTGGTCATATCCTCCTCCTTGGCCAAAGAATCCTCCACTTTGGTCACCAAAGTTCCCTTCTCGGTCCCCTTAGTTAAGGAATAAAAGGTGTGGTTGAGCCCAAGATGGGTGAGGGCCTCTAGGGTTGATGTACCCTTGTTGAGCCATGTTGTAGTAGGAGGGGTATTGAGCCAAATAGTTGTCTCCCATCGTGCACTCCAAAATCGACACGTTGCATGAGCTTCATTAAATCATTCATGTTTGGAGCTCTTGGATCTTGGGGAGTTAATGGTACATGTTGTGTGGGGTAGGGTGGAATGGGTACGTAGGATGGTGGTGCGTTTCCCAATTCCGGCAACTCACGAGGTTGACGAGGTGCTTCTTCTCTTTGTGGTGGGTTGGGGTGAATCTCAATAGGGAGGAGGTAGTTCGGTCTAGATGAGTACCGACTTAACCGTGGCTCGGTAGGTGGTATGTTCCACCCCAAGAGGACAAGTGAAGAGCATCCCTTTGTGAACCACTCCACACTTCCGGCTTGGTTGTAAGTGCACCACCGGTGGTGGTTGAAGATAGCATCCTCATCTATCAAAGTGCTCCCTGGGAGCCTTTCAAAGCCCCCATGAAGGTTAAACCCGGGGCAAAGTTCATTGGCCAATATTGTGATTAGGCCTCCCATCAAAAAGGTCTTGATATTAGAATTCCCTTGAGCATAATCATAAAGCCTCATAAGCATCTTAAGGGGCGTGTTGAAATTGTAAGCCTTTGTCCCTTGTACATTCAAGTAGGACTCTAAGAAGGTCAAGTCAAGAAGGGTGCACCTATCTTGTTCTAGCCTCCCATTGATGGTTCCGGCTATAAAGCACTCGGTAATCTGAATTACCGGATGTTGGATGGCAAAGTTGTAGCATTGTTTGAAGGAATGGAGCTCCCTCCCATAAATGGCCCTCCATATGTGGTTAACGATGAAGTCGGAGGGCTTATCGGTGTTTTCCCTCGGCACTTCAAGACCAAAAATGTTTGCAAATTGTTCTAAGGTTAACTTATGGTCTTGATTACAAAGACGGAACTCCAAACAAACATTTCTCCGTGTATTAGTAACAATGCGGAGACTACACAAAAAATCGAGGGTAAGACTCAAATAGGTATCCTCGTGAGCATAGAATAACTTCCCAAGACCATTGAAGAACATTTCGGTTTGATACCTAATTCCAAGAACTTCTAAAACATCGGTATCAATAAATTGAGTAGGCTCGTAATGCTTACCTAACAAATGTTCAAATCTTTGATGGTGCTCATCGCTAGTGATGATTACCTCGGGGAAGTATTCAAGTTGTGTAATACCGTGTATTTCCACATTTTGACTGTCCCTTGCCTCCCTTGGGGTGGAAGAAGTAGCACCCTTGCGCCTTTTTGGTGTGGCATCGGTGGATTTCTTGCCCTTCCCTCTTAGGTTCATCATTTTTTGATTGAAAAGTTAGGGTTTTGGTTGGTTTTTGGGATGGGGATTGTTTTTGATGATGATGTGAGATTTTTAGGAGATAAGATAAGGAAAAAGAGGGATGGTGGGGATGTTTATAACAAGGAAACGGATGGGAGACGAGCACTCCAGGTCTGGGCTCGGGCGGATAAATCGAGAATCCAGCCAAAAAGACGTGCCAATCCGAGCGTCCCGAGTGTGATCCGGGCGTCTTGCAGATGCAGCCCGAGCGTCTTGCTGTGGAGACGCACGGATTCTCTGTCAGTGAGCTTGGATGTTTTTACACTCAGTTGGGGACGAGCGGATTGTTGAGAAGACGCACAGTTCTTCTGGGACGAGCGGATTCTGGAGAATCCGAGCGGATTCTTAGACAATGCTGAAAGTTTCCTAGGATTTTGCCCAGGACGAGCGTCTCAAGGCCAGCTCGAGCGGATCCTTGGTCAGGACGCGCGTCTTCTTGACAATCCGGGCAGATTCTTAGACAGTGTTGATTCGTGCTCGTAGCAAGGCTCATGACGAGGGTCTTGCTGTCAGGACGAGCGTTTTTCTTTCATTTGAATTATTTCCCTTGCACCCTTTTGTGATTCCTTGTTATCGTTTTCTGAAAATATGCTCAATGAATGGGTAAGCAACCCTCTCTCACTACTCTCATGTAAGAAAATGCAAGAAGAATAAAGGTATATACAATGTTATACAATGCAAATATTATGAGGAGAAATATATTACAAATGGTGGTTTGAGATAGGACTCCACCAAACTAGTTTGAATTGTCGAGATTCTTTGTCCATAGAGCTCAAGGCTCTTAGAAGAAGATCAAAGGCTTGTGAACAAGCCCCAAATAAGCATAAGTATGGTTTGCTCCAATTCAAAATAAAGCTTGGCCAAGGAAGCTTGTCATTCATTCTCTCTTTCACTTTGCCCTTGGCACTTGAATATTTGCAATGCTTCAAACTAACATGGCCATGATTCTTGTCAACACAAGGTATGAAGTATGGCTCATTCTCATCCGGAGACTTCCACTTACCACCTTCTCCTCTAATTTTGGTGATGACAATAACACTTTGATTATTCAATCCTTCCAAAGTAGAAGGAGAATTTTCATAACATTGATGACCGGATGCTTTAGGAGTTGGAATCGTGAGTGCCAAATCTCCACAAGTAAGTTCATTTGCAAGTTTGTTCTTGAGCTTTTCCACCAAGTACCCTTTATATGATGTTTTGACTTTTTGGAGAAGGGGCACCATATCATCTCCAACAATCATAGGTTCCATGGTGGGTGTGAAATGGTCTTCACAGGTGATAGGGAAGAGGCATTCATCTTCTTCATGATACGATACTTCAAATTTCTCAAAGATGGGCTCCTCAAGTAAGGTGATTTCACAAGCCCATTATTCTTCCCTATTCTAAAGGTCATTGCAAGACACATATTCTTCATAAGCTTCTTTCACGATCTCGTCATCATGGCTATCCTCATAAGAATCATAAACGGGGCTTCATTTTTCTTCAATAATTCTTCCTCCACTATCTCGATATTCACATCAAAAGACACCCTCATACTTACAAAGGCTAAGAGTATTTGGCTTACTCAACCTCATATCTTCCTCATCAAATACGACACTTTCATACTCATAAGAGCTCAAAGAGATTGACTCTTCCCACTTCACATCTTCTTCATCAAAGGTCATTACCTCAAATTCACATTCATGGTCAATGCTTAAGGATTGGTGGGGATTGGTTGGTTGGGTAGTTTCTTGGGTTGCCTTCATTTGGGCAATTTGATTTTCCAATTCTTCACCTTAGGTAACAATGCCTTGAAGAACATTGTCCCTATTTTGGCTCTCCTCTATCATTTGTTTTAAGAAGTGTTGTTGATCTCCCATCATTTGGAGAAAAATATCTTGAATAGGTTCATCTTCTTGTTGTGGGTGGGTGTGAAAGTGGTTGTATTGTGGCATTTGGAATTGGTTGTAATATAGGTATTGGATGTGGTGATTTTGGTGGGGAAAATTGGGATAGTAGTTAGGATTTTCATTCTATGATTTGTAAGGTAGGTTTGTGTTGACTTGCTCCTCAAACTCCCCATACCCATAGTCATACTCAAAAGATCCACCACATACTCCATATGTAAAGTCTTGAGCCATCATAGCTAAGACAAGGAAACAACTACAAGCACGGAAACTACAATAAAACGGTAAGAACGAACCTTGAGGAACAAGTTCCTCAAGGTTAAAGCACAATCAAAATAGACAAACAAGTAAGAACTTAATCACATAACACCATCCCCGGCAACATCACCATTTTGATGGTAGAGCGAGTCATTGTTCACTCCATCAAACACATTTATATTTCTCAACAAACAACTAGTTAGTGGTTAAGTCGAGGTCGATCCACGGGACGATGTGCTTTGGGTTCTAAGTCTATCTATCTCAATTTATGCTAGTGTCACGATTGATTTGGGTTTGTAGTTGTGTTCTAAACTAATAAAAGCAATAAAGTAAAACAAGCAATAAATTAAGAGATGTAAACAATTAATAAAGATACTAGGATGTCATGGGATCATAGGGGAATCATGGTAAGATAGCATAAATGAGTTATGTAGATGCAAGCAATTTATTATTGTTGGATTTTAAGTTAGTTCATGCCAAATAATTCATAAGAAGATTTGGGTCCCGGAGCTGAGTCATTTGTGACTGTACAACACCTACAAGTCGACTTAATTCTTCCTATTAAAGTACATGCATGATAAACCAAATCCTAGGGAAACTTATGTCTCGGAGCCGAGTCGGTCAAGACTTTACAACACCTACAAGTCGACTTGGGCTTTCCCTACTCAACAATATGCAATGTCTAATAAGGCTTGGGTTGGTTTATATCTTACAAACCTCATTGAAAAGATAAGAGAAACATGCTAGGTTGTTAATCAAGCATTTCATCAAACATGATATGTGCATAAGTTGAGGAACAATAAGCAAGCATACAAATGAATTCATTAAGCATAAATTTATCTCATGATTAACTCCCCTAATCCCCCACTAATCCTAGTTAAGTAACTACTCACTCATTATCATGGGAAATATGTCATTAATGGTGTCAATCATTACAACAAGTATAAACATGATAAGAGAATGAGGAAATAAGCAATAAAGAGTAAAGAGTAAAGAGATTATACCAAACTTAAGATGAACAAATGGAAAGAATAATAGAAGAAAACTTGATTGATTGATGAAGAGTTGTCAATTCTCCAATAATAACCCAATAATATTCAATTACCCAATAATAATAAAGCTTGAACAATAATTAAGAAAAGATTAATATGGAAAGATTGATATTAATCTATTCTAATATACTCCTAATCTAATCTAAGAGAGATATTTTATCTAAGAGAACTTAATGTCTTAATTATTACAAAATGGAGTATAAATAGTGGTACATCATAAGGTTAGGCAAGGGTGGGTTAGTAAATAACAATGTTAAGTTTTAAATGGGGAATTGCAAGTCCCGAAGGAGATGCGCAGTTTGGACTGCTACTCCTAACACGATCCGCCCGTCTTGGCTTGAGGCACGGTTGATTCTGCCAAGGGATCCGCTCGGATTACTGGAGAGACGCTCGGATCATAGCCCCCTAATCCGCTCGTCTCGTGCTCGGGACGCTCGGATCTGGACAAGGCAATCCGCCCGTCTTGTGCTTAGGACGCACGGATCTTGGCACAGTTTTCCATCCTCTTGCTTCAAGGCCTATGATCTATGTATACTCTTTATTCTTACTTCGTCGGTCGTCGTTCTTGCCTCCTCTTCATACTAGTCCATCTAAGATTGCCAACACCCTTCCAAATATTCATGGGAGACGGGAATTCCGTCTCATTATCTCCTTTCTTATAAGACACATAGAATGCACTAGGAAAGCCACGTAGAAAGGATTTGACGGATAAAATGGGCATGAAATGCTATAATAGTATGCAAAATGGGTTCAATTAGGGGACTAAATGTGCGCAATTAAGAGTCACATCAGGACGACTCGGAATCCATCTTCTTCTTCCTCTTCGGTCAAGTATTACTGGTTCTCTTTCGCTACCTCACGGATCTTGTAGTCAATCGGCTCATGCTTCCTTAGCTTCTCGCGCTCTTCCGAGGTTCCATCCCTCGTCCACTCCAAGTAAGAATCCGACACCCATAGTGAACCAACTATGACAGGTATAAACCACATGTTTCTTTGGGCCCAACGAAGTGCCCATTCGCGATGAGACTCGAAAGTATGCGCATGTGCTGTCTATGGTACGGTGTCAAGCTTCAGAATTTTCTACTTCATGCCCACTTGCGTCATCAACCTCTCTGGGAATATGCTGACCATGAACTCCAAGCTGGGGACACGGATAGATCGAGTAGGTTTGAGGGATGATACTCCCGCCAATGCTCTAAGATGCCACCAAGGGACGATCCACCTAATCAAGGGACCACCTTCGCTCTTTAGCTTGTTCGCTCAATACTTGCACACTCGAGCAATGTCCACCATGTATAGCCTAGTCCTCATCACGATCGATATCCAAGCACATCAATTGGGGGCTCGATCAATCGCAGTCGCTCCACTAGCCAGATCTACAAAAGGGACGAGCATGATCCACGACAAAAAAAAAAATGAAAAAACTAAAAAAAAAAAAGATAAAAAGAGAAGAAGCGGGATCGTTTTTTACCTGTAAAATGATAGGACTCCCTAGATAGGGAAGCTCATGGTTCGACTTTCGGTTATCTAACCCTAAAATGGTCTCTCTTAATACCAAGCAAGCTGGGCTCTTGCACAGTTCCATTTGCTCAATAATACCCAAGAATCGCGGATCAACTCTCATTTCCATGTGAACATGGCCTTTTAAGACAAAGCAGTGAAGAAGGCAAAATCCAAAGGCTCTACGCCTCGCTGCATAGGAAATGGTAGGGTCTTCCCTTTCTATGAAACGGTCTACAAAGTCAAACAACCGTACACCCTTAGAGGTCACAAGTCGATCCACCTCAGCCTTGGTCAGTCCTAAAAGGTCCCTAAATTTATATTTATATCCTTGGGAGCTAGATGGTAAGGCCGGAAGATTTTATACATCCCACCCTCCAATCGCTGCAAATTCCTCGGGAAAAGGACATATTTCGCCTCCAGGAAAGGCAAATACGTGATAATCCGTATTCCATTATTCAAGATAAGCATCAAGAAACGGTCTTACCACTTTCACTTGTTTAAAACTGATGATCGATCCAAAAATGCCCATGTCATGCTTCTCCGTGTTCGAAAACTCATTAGTCCATTCCTTGAGTCGAGATTCAAAAGTATCCATTTTTTTGAGTGATTTTTTTGAGAGAAATTATTATATTTGATGAGTTACTGAGTAATAGAGGAGAGAATTATGAGAATAGAAGCTAACTCGAGGCCTCTATTTATATTATTCGGCCATTCCTAATTCTGCTAAGGAAGAGACCATCTCAAGAGAAAACTCAGCAATTGCTGCGCCCCTTGGAAGTGTCGCAGCTCTTGCTGCGCCTTTTCCTTAGCTTTGTTTTCTGCTAATTTCCGTGGAGGGTCTTTCCTATTTCCGGTTTAGTTAATATTTCCTATTCCTATAGTAATTTATTTGATGAATTCGGGAATTTTGTTTCCCTACCAAATTTTTAATCCTGTTTCACTGTGGAATCTTATTCTAACGCGGGTTCGCTTTTCGAGACGATACCGTCATTTCACATTTCGTCTCTCTCTCTCACACATACACATAAACACTTACTCATTTCATTTATTTTTTATTTTTATTTTTGGGGAATCATTTCGCTCCTTCCTCTCGCCACATTTTTTATTTTATTTTTATTTTTTTACCTTTTTTTACACTTACACATTTCATTTTTTAGGGGGAAGCACTCCCGTCGTCCGCCGCACGTCGAGTCTTTTATTGCTCACCATGGGGCACTTTTTTATTTTTATTTCTACATTTCCGACTTGGTCAAGTTGCATTTTATGCCGTTTAGGCAAATTTTACTTTGCTACATGTGTTTTGCTTGCGATATCTGCGTGAATTACGGTAGCATGACGGCGTAAACCGTCGATATGCAAAACCTGTTTCCAAACTAACCTGCAGGTACGATAGATTTTACACCGAACAGCAAAAGGCTCGCAGGCCTTTATATATACACAACAAAATATGAATATATACATCAAAATTCGAGCTCCTGCCCGAAAACAAAGTACGAAGAAACAAAGCTACAAGTTTAGCTATGACGATCAGCTAGACGTACCCTCAAGTCTGCCACCATCGCCTCAAGAATGGCGATGTCAGCATCCCGAACCTCAAGCTCCATCGACAGGTGGGCCGTCTTCTCTCGTGATTGCTCTAGCTCACGCTCCCTCTGAAAAGGAACAAAGTGGGTAAATAACAAAACATGGAAATGCAAGTGCTTCGAAAATACCTCAAAACGCTCGCGCATATTAAGAAGGAAAGGAAGGTAGGTTCACACCTGCCGTCCCGGGCCACCTGAAAGTGCCTCAGCAGCCGTTGCTCGCAGCCGGTTGGCCATCCTGCATAGCTCCACGTGCCTCGATGGCGCCACCTGCATTTTTATTTCAAAAACAAGGTTATTTTCGTGTTCTTGCACTATCATTAAAAGAGACAAGACAACGTAAACTGGGGGCTTACTGATACCGTCGTTTTAGTATAAAAAATAATTACCTAAAACTACTAACAGAAGCTAGCGGAAGTAGGGTCGATCTCCACAGGGAGGCTATTATATCTATCTACTAATCTAAGTCTGTCTGGTAACAAACGGGGGTTTTGAATTAATTTCTAAATACTAAAAAGGTTAAGGCAAGAGAATACGAGAAAAGGACAGTAACAGCATAGAAGATTAAAAATGTGATCAAATAAAGAGAAGTATTCTAGGAATTCGGTTCACCATGGCAATTAATCAACTCAGTTATAAATAGTTCAGACGATCTAATGTGAGAAGGGCAAGGGAAAGGTCCTTCCGGGTCGCTATCCACCCTAGATTACAACTAACTTAACTTCCATCCTCATTAGGGTAGTCTATTCTTCATAATAGGCCTGTTCATTCCAATCTTCCGATCTATGATTGAATTTAACCAATTTAATGGGTTTAGAAGCGTGCACTCAACTAAACGATTACAGTTATATTGTCATAAAACAGTTCTCACAATTTAATCATCTAACCTATTCACAACATCGTCAACTCACTACCATGACTCCCCTAATCCTAACATAAGGGAATTTAGCTACTCATGCTATTAATGACACTAACAATAACAACGATGAATAAACTAAAGAAAGACATAATGGATGAGTAATAAAGATGAAGCATGAATTAATAAAGACAATAAATAAGTAGATATTAAGGAACAAGAATTAAGAACAAACAAAGAAGAATTAAATTAAGAGCAAAGAGTGAAGAAAGATTACAAAGGTAAGATCCGGAATTAAGAAGTAAAGCAACGTAGCAAAGAGAAAGGAGCGGCAGTAATTAAGAGAAGTAATGTATGATCCAAGATAATTTAACCTCATGACGTCTTCACCTTATATAGGGAAGCGTTTATTAACTAAAAAATAAACTTATCACGGAATAAAATCCCGTGTAAATAAGCATTGTACTCGATCGAGGCATTTGAGACCTCTCGATCGAGTAATTCTTCAGCAAATCCTCTCGATCGAACATATATGGCCTTCGATCGAGAGCTTCTAATTCAGCCCACTTCGATCGAGCTTGGAAGGGTCTCGATCGAACACCTTGAACCGTCAAAACCACTCGATCGACAAAGAAAGCACTCGATCGAGCAGTTGGCCACTCAAAACAGCTTGCACACGTTTGGTCAGCTTACAAGGACTTCCTTCACGCTTCCCGATGCATGGTACTTCCGCTCTAAATCCTCCATCTCCATAAATGCATGCTAGGAGGAACGAATAAGGCACAATTTCACTACTTTGAAGTCCGTTCCTGCAAATGAGATGAAACAAAACCAAAGTAGCCTATTCAGGGCATTTTGCAATACAAAACAACAAGAATGATATAGAAATGCGTGCAATAAGAGGCTAAAAAGACTATATAAATTGCACGTATCAAATCTCTCCAAACCGAACCCTTACTCGTCCTCGAGTAAACTAAATGCAAACTAATGGAACGGAAATGAAAACTCAGAGCTAGCTATAACTTGTCCACTTAAACCATTTAATGCAAACAAAACTGACATTTATAGCTACAACAGTCAAGCGCAAATGAGTTGTATGATGTCTATAAATAAGCTGAACTGTCAACCTTACAAGACCTTAAAAATTGAACTCTCACGGGTCGCTCTTCTCTCATGAAGCAA
This sequence comes from Silene latifolia, assembly GCF_048544455.1. NCBI lineage: Eukaryota > Viridiplantae > Streptophyta > Magnoliopsida > Caryophyllales > Caryophyllaceae > Silene > Silene latifolia. The sequence goes on from NC_133536.1 coordinate 88,659,395, forward strand.
AGGGTAAGCAATTAAATGTAAGAGAAGAAGAAAAAATAGTCGCTCACCTAAACTACGACCCACATAAACATGCATGCAACTAAAATGATAGACAATTCTAATCACCATACATACATTCCAACCAAACAGTGTCTGTCACAGCCGAGGGCTTACAAAAGTTATGGGAAACTGAGGCTACGGGTAAGAAAAGGCAAGACATTTATGGATAAAGTGGAGGTAAAGCCTCAAGCTAGCACCTAAACAAAACCATACTAACGAAATCCGATTCTCAACCGATTATAAATCAATCACAAGCACCCTTCATTGGCACACAAACTCACTAACCAACATAACAACTCCTAAAAAAGATATAACAATGCATAGGAGTAAGACCGTCACAAACTTCCCTTTTTATACGGCCTGTTCTTTTTCTTCCTTTTCTAGTTCTTTTCTCATTTTCCTGCCCATATCTTTTTTTTTTTTTCATTTTTCACAACTTTTTTTTCTTTCAATACCAACATATCAACATTTATTTTCTTTTCTACCAACTCCGAATAATATAAAACAAGCCAACTCACATCAATGGGAAATATACCGCAAAAAACACTAAACTAGCTTGACAGGCAGGCTTAATTTGGGTGTAGTTAAAGGGTCAAAAGGCTAAGTTTGGCTAATGTGGAGCTAAATGGGTGAAAATAAAATAAAGGGAAAATTGCAAGCGCCTCCCTGCATGTGACACCGACCACAAACCCGAATGTATGCAAGCAAAAAACAATAGAATTTCATAGAAGTGCAAATTAATGAACATGTTATGCAAGGAGTATACTACTCTCAATTCCTACATGAACTGGTCATAAATTACACTAGTTATACGGCTCTAATAACTTAGAAATTTTAAAGTAGTTTGCCAATTTTATCCGGTCATGTCTATATGATCAGCTGTATTTTTAACATTAACTCGTAGACAATGCGCATAACAAAGCTAATAAAATGCCAATCTGATGCAAAGCTTAAGTGAAATGACAAGTTATAGTGCAAAATCATCACAGAAATCTACCATTCCGACTCGACCTATATGCAAAAATAAACGTGATATTTTTGAATTTTTTCTATTTTTTTGTGATTTTTCATTTTTTGAAATTAAAAACAATGCAAGCAGAAAAATAAACGTGAATGCAAAAACAAATGCAAATGCAGACTCAAAGGATGTGATACGTGCATTTTATATAGTCTTTTTAGTCTTATTTTGCACGTGTTTCTATGCACTTTTATATTGTTTTGTATTGCAATATGCCCCGAATTGGCTACTTTGGTTTGTTTTGTCTGTTTTGCAGAAATGAACCTAAAAGTGGTGAAACCGTACTCTATTCGTCCTGTTTTGCATGCATTTTGAGGAGACGGAAATGTTAGAGCGAGTGTACTGCATTGGGATGCGTGAAGGATGGTCAACGGAGCAGTCAAAGATGATTTCGAAGCTGACTTGGAGGAAGAACACTCGATCGAATGGTTTATTTGGTCGATCGAGTGGTTTGAAGTGCTGAAGAGTTCGATCAAAGGCTTTGCCATACTCGATCGAAATGCTGTTTTCTGGGTTTCCTCGATCGAGTGGAATTATTGCTCGATCGAGAGGATTAGCTGCTGAAGTCCTCGATCGAGTGCTTTTTTTAATCGCTCGATCGAGAGGTTTTGAGTTTTCACGGGCTTAATTAACCCGTGTTGCCTTATTTCGTTGATGGACTTAGTTTTTCCTATTTAAGCATTCATAATTAGGTTATTAATTACGTTTTACTCATCTTAGAACGCCACTTTACTCTCTTCACTGTAAACTTGCTCTTGGATTTCTTTGCTTGGATTTTGGTTGTTCTTTACGCCGGATCACTTGTGATTGTAATCTTTCTTCTCTTTATTAATCCTAATCTCGTTATTTGTTGCTTTAATTCCTTGTTCTTCTCTTAATTAAATTCTGCCCTAATCTGCTTTATGGTTAATCATTGTTATTGCATCATGCCTTTAATTAGTTTATTCATCATCATTATTATTGACAACATTAGTAATATGTGTAGCTAATGTTGGAGTTAGTGTCCTCCACAATAGTGCGTTTACATAATAAATCTCATTAAAGGAATATTATTAGATATTTATTTATTTGATCCTCGTCAGTTGATTAACGTAAATTGATAACGGTTGGCTGACTAGAGTTTGACGTTATTGTCGTGAGACGGCGGTGATCAACTGACCCCTTTCGGTCACACCTATAGGAATGAACCCCAATAGACAACTAATTAATTGTATGAGATACAATTTATTTAGTCCCTTGATTTGTAGACTAAAAGGTTAGTCAATTATTTTAAGAGCGAATTCGAGTTGCGAACTCAAGGAACGGCAGTTATTATTTAATTATGTGATAATTGAATAATAAATTTTGGGAGACGGGGTTTAGTTAATTAATTGTTAATTCACTAAAATTGTACTAATTGATTAATGTGATTAATATTAGTACGTAAATAATATGTGTAGTGGTACACGTATATTTACGGAGTGATTTGGACGAATTAATTATGGAAGTATTTAAACATGAAACGATGTTTAAAATAAAATTACACGTATTTGTGCGACAAATATAAGAACGAACATGGACCCGTAAATGGGCAAGTGGACCGTGTAAAATAGAGTAGTGGATGATTACTCACATAATCATTTCACCTTATTTTGTATACTACCATAAGTTATCTTATATAAGATTTTGCATGTGATGTAAGATGAAAAATATAAGACAAAGTTTGTCCACTCCAACACTCCATTTTTCCACCCACCACTTCCCTTCCTTTTTACTCCATCTATTGTTCTTTTCTTCACTACATTATTTTGTATGTTGCATGTGAACAATATCATTCATCTCTCTAAAAATAATTATCCATCTTTACTAAGATTGTTAGTAAATAAATTTTATTACTAAGAGAGTTAGTAATATTACAAATAATATCAAGGGTATACAAGTTCTAGTAAAATACTTGTTATTATTTTTGGGTAAGTTCTTGGGTGCAACAAGAAGGAGATCTTCTTTTTGAAGATTTGCAAGAAGGATCATCCATTTGGTATAAGCTCAAGAACAAGCTAGTAAGGTGAACTAGTTTGTGCCCTTTTTACCACAAAATCATTGTAAGGAAATTGTTTTTCCTTATACTTTCTTTTTATACTTTCATATTAGCATGCATGTTACATAGATCACCTAAATGACAAATTATGAGATAATTTAATTTTTATTAGAGAGTCTAATATGGATCTATGATCTTTCAAGTGCAAGTGGTATCAGAGCTTAGGCTTGTAATTTCCATGTTGATTTTAAGCATTTTAATGAATTATGAGATAATTTATAAAAACTCAAAAATTGTGTTAGAAGAGGTTTTAGCACGAAATTTTTGGGACATGCATACCTACTGATCTCAAAAGGTTTGTGGTATTTTTCGGTGATTTATGAAGTTATTTTGCTATTTTTATTGATTTGTTGTAGAAAACCGAGTCAAAATGCCGTATTTTAGTTAAAAAATTGACTAAAAATAGTTAAAGTTGATTCGGTGTATGGATTTTTTTATGGTAGTTCATGCATGTTATCTACTGATTGTATGCAAAAGGTTGAAGGTTGGTTCGAATTTTTTGCATGTTTATTGATTTTATGAGATAAAAGTCGATAAAAGTGAAATTAATTAATCATAATTTTGAAACATTTGATTCTGCCCATGATAAATTTATGTACATTTAAAAATATTATTTAAATTTTAAAAGTGATTTTGCATGTGTGTTTTCACTTTGTTTTGATATTTATTGGTTTTAGTGGTTAAAAACCGATAAATATCGATCTTTTTCTTCATAAAATTTATCCAGAATTTTTGGGCAATTTTTCTGACTTTTTGGTGTTCTTGGGAGTGTTCCAGATTACTAAAAAGTTTTGTTTCAATTTTTTGGGTAATTTTGCAATTATTTTGGATTTTTACTTAAATTTTATGATTTTACCTATTAAATTAGCAAAAAATCACCAAATCAAACTAATTATTTATCATAAAATTAGTGAGGACTAATTTTGAGGTTCAAAACAGTTTGGACAATTAGTTTGGACTTAAATGAGATTTAAGAGTTGATTATTGATTTTTACATGTTAAAAATCGATTAAATCCACAAAAACCGAGATGGATACCAACGAATGATAGATAGGGCGATTTTGGCATCATTTTACAGCATTTTAAGCATATTTATTTAAGTTGAATGAATAATTGTCATTTATTTAAAGTATTTATCTTGTTGTACCTAGTATGGCCTAGTTAATTTTAATCGTTATTACCCGAAATGAATGGGAATATCGATTTGTTTGTAATTAAATACGATCTCGTATCGTTGGTTTGTAATTAATTAATAGTTTTATTTATTTTATTAATTAATGTATAATAGGAATAGCTATGTAATTTAAATTGTAGTAGTTATTCTTACCGACGTTTCCAAAAGACGGATTACATCGAGACGGAGTCTATTTTTGGAAGGTGTTCCAAATCCCACAAGAAGAAGCCACTTTTGGAATGAAGAGGCAAGGGACCAAGGAGTTGGTTTCCGAAATGTAATAGACTAGTTTTTATTAACTAGGTGGCCATACTAGGATTTATTCATATGCTTACTTGTTTGCTTGTTTTATTTTCGCGCATGCCAAAATCGCCATTCACATGCATTTTTATTTTCGCGGTTGTCAATTCACGTCATTTACATTCACCGAATTAATTCACTTATAAGGAATTTATGACTAAATTGACAAGATCTGTCACATAACTAAAATTGAGATTAGCCTTACCAATTAGTAACACCTATGAATCTCTTGTTCATTAGAGCCACGCTCGCCCAAGCGGGGTGTTCTCTTTTTACCTTGAGTAAGTAGGGTGGCAAGCGGTTATCACACGCCAAAATTGGTTGGACTCAACGGGATATAAGACGGTCTTGTGTTCCAGGGCTAGTAGATGGATTCAAGGAAATTCGTCGACCAAGAGTTCTAGAGATCGAATTAGTCAACGTGACTTACCGAATTTACACAATTATGGGATGTTTCGCCCAAGCGATGCCTATTTTTGTCTAAAAACGGATCTTGGAATCATTTATATAATTTAGTGGGAGATCATTATATAAATGTTAAAACTTGTTGAACATGTTTTCACAAGTATTTTTAAAACATTGAATGTTAATTTTTCCTATTTTTCGTTCTTTTTAATTAATGTATTTACTATGACATCGCGCACTTCATCCTCTATTTATTATTATACTCGTTTCGTTCTTTCATAGGAAGCGGTTTCTTTGAAGGAATTAATGATTGGTAACATGATTTACCAATTCACCTACATAAGCTTACAACGATTTTTGCGATTATTATACAACTTAAGGTCCATACATATTAAAAAGGGGTTTTATGTTGCAAACTCATATTACGAGTTTAAAAGGAAGTCACATTTTATCAAGAGAGTCTTGATTTCGGAAGTGACACCTCCGTCATGAAGATGACGTATTAGTTTTAATTACTCAAGAGTAATTCAAAAGTTTAAGAAAAGAGTTTTCAAAAACACAAAATACTCCAAAATAATATCGTCAAATGGCTCACTTCGAGAAAGGCCAAATCGATTGTTTATGCGCTAAAGAGTTTAGTCATATGATAACAATTGAACGGTTAGGTAGTCCAATTTCGCAAGAAGTTTAGATTTTGCCACATGTTACACTCACTTTATAGTAATTCACTCTTACTAAGTGTATAAAATATCACGAATGACATAAAGAGAGGTCTTCATGAGATTCATTTTTGCTTGATTGAAGCAAAGAGGAATGTGAAAGTGAGTGGGAGTTAATAAGTATCAACCCTAGATGTATGCGATATAATAAAGTTGAAAGAGACATCTACTCAATGGATAGGCTAGTTCCACTATCTTGGTATGAAATACCAAGTACGGGTCATTTCTTTGTAAAGAAGTTTACATGAATTGATAAAACATAAGACGTCTAGCATAGGACATTTTGTATCGAAATGGTGCTCGAGTAGCAATGATTTCGATAGGGACAAATGTACTTAAATTTGGTTTTAAAAGAATGTAATCATCTATGTTTAAACATAGAAGGCATCACTCATGTGATTTAAAACAAAATGTTGTACCTACTCGTATGATGACTTGGTGGTTGGTTTAGACCACTTAAGTTAGAGGAATTTTACATTCTTCACGGAAACTAAATATTATACTATCTTGTTGATTTTAATGTCTCTATTCCAGTGAACCCAATTGATCAAACCTCAAGTAAATTCGTTTCTAACGAGTAAACGAAAAGCACATTGAACAACCATTTGATTGTGAGTTTTATGGTATGTGTGCATGTATTATGTTTTCTTTTGCTGAAAAGAAACACAATAATGAGGTGATTGACCATATATATACAGATGTGTAAGGCCGATAGTTGGTTATAAATATACTTCGTTACTTTTACCGTAATGTTAAGTAGATATGAAAACCTCGTATCTATTTAATAAGACATAAAAGTCATTTTTTAAACGTGAAATATTTTCAATATGAAGTAGTAAACCAAAAGCACGTCAAGATAAAGATGTTGATCAGAAGTTTCAAAGTAATGACTTTGAAGATCAAATGGGTAATATCAAGTAATGACCTTGATAATCACTAAGACGATTGTGAACCAGTTCACATATTACCTTTTCCTTGGGACACCATAGTTTATGGTGTAGTCAAGTATATAAACCGAACTTTATGAGATATAGTTTGAGGTTTTTCGCAATTTTTGTAAGCTATTTTCTCACTAAAAGTTTAAAACCCGACTATTATAGCCTCAATGACTCCATATGAGATATGGATAGGGAGAGTCCCTAACTTGTCTTTTTTATACATTTGGGACCATAAATGTTTATGTTCAGAACCAATTTATGTATTTGTGAGGTTATCCAAAATTGAACCACTTGGTTTTTACTCCTCCAAAACGAGAACAAAGAGTTTGTGGCTCGTAATGCTTTCTTTCCAGAAAGATTTCCATTTTCTGGAAGACAGAGTGGGAGAAATTTTGAACTTACGGAAGTCCAAGACCCACAAACTGAGTGCAATTCAAGAAGACGTTCTTTATTATGGCTCAGTGGTTATAAGGAGATAATTTTGCGATAATATTGCGTTACTTTTCAAAAGTAACGAATCTTAAACCCTTATCAAAGACTTTTCTATAGTATGAACTCTATGTGATGGCGTGTCACCATGCAATTCGAATTGATCTCCTTGAACACGATGCGATAAAGAAGGAAACACGAGATGTTTTCGAGACGTGATTTAAGGTGAATACTTGGGTTGGTTACCTTGATCTTGTCGTAAAGGTTACATAAGATGTTTAAAATTTGGGTTGGTTATAGAGAGTTTTGTGACAACCCAAATGCCTTTATCAATTCGTATGTTCTTAGCAATATAGCTTCTCATGAGGATGAGATTCGGCAAATGAATAGTGAAAATTTCTCCTTGGGAGAAGTTTTGTTGATGTTGTCAATGCTAAGAAGCCTAGCATGCTTGAAAGATCCCTTTTGTGATCTATATACATCAAAGAGTTGGAACTTTGGGTTCAATCATGTAGTCTATCAAAATGGTATTATTCGAGTGTCGAGGTACCATGATGATACATGGAGTTTAGTGGGAGCTAAAGTGAGTTTCTTAGTCTAAATATGTGCTTGACATATTAGTGACTAGAAATGTAGCTAAGGTGATGTTTCTTAGTCTAAATATGTGTTTGACATATTAGTGACTAGAAATATTCTCGGGTGAATACTTGAGAGTGGCATGGCGAATATTAATATCCGGATCTAATGAGGTAGATCTCTATGGATATTTGCATTATAGTCAAGAGACTTATGTGATAAGATTCTTGACTATTTCAAGTTGTTGAACAATTAATATGATCTCTTGTGCTTCCGCTGCAGGATCTATTAAATATGCTAAAAGCTTCTCTCGTCCGGACTTATCATGTTGAGAATATGAGAAGTCATTACCAATCATTTCCTAGTGAGTGTCACTAGATGATTATCAAGTGCATCCTTGAGTACTTGAGAAGCACTGAGGATTTACTCTTGTAGTTTTGAGGAATGTATGAATTTTGTGTAAAAGGATTACACGGAAACATTTCTATACTTATAAGATGTTATGGGCCTCATTAAGGAATGGTTAGCATGTAAGAATGCTATGTGCATAAAGAATAATATGTATAAGAAGTTATACATATGTGTATAAGAAGTTATACATGTATATAGCAAACATGTATGAGGAGTCATACATAAAAGATGTCATATGAAGGATGTGTATGCATAAGTGTTATACGTACAAATCATGAACGAAAGCTAAGTACATTACAACATCCGATGTTGTAAGAGAGATAGTAGATAACCGGAATTTAATGGGACTAGAGTAGTTCTGTTAGCCGAATATCGTATCCCAAGAGACTGTGAAAACAGTGGGAGTGTTTGACTGGCTTTAGAACCAGAGTCTAAAAACTTGTTTAGACGTGTACTTAGAAATGCTCTATGTGATGAAAAGATTGCATAGAACAAAGGAAAATAACAATGGAAATTAGAGTGATACAACTGTTGCTTATCCTATAACCAAAGCCGTAGACATGATGGTTATGTCATCTCAATGTGATTGAGCAGTATACCTTAATTGCTGAAGATCGTTATTTAAATATTGGATAGAGTATTGATATTTACATAAATGATGATCGCATTCATTGTTAGAGTTTCTTTAAGAACTCAATTATTCAGTTTGACTGAAAACATTGAATACCTTGTTTATCTGAATAAGTTGTGGAGACAATGTTGAACAATATTCAAGTGAATAAGATGAACATTGTATTTTGTCCCTAGTCACTTAATGAGGTGACGTCTCGGAGTGACTAGATTGTGAGTCGATTGATGGTTGTTCAACACCATAAGGTCATACGTGATGACTAGTCGATTACATAGGCAGAGTGTGTGACACTTTGCCGGACAGTGACCATTTAGAGAGTCCCTAAGTTCTATTATAGACGCCTGGTCGTGGCGGGGATCTCTAAGATGTTCTAATGAGTCGATTCTTTTGACTGGAGACTATTATCTGAGCAAGTGCAGTTTCCGAGTGACTTTGGTTTTTATCCTAGGTCGTGCCGTAAAAGGAGGCCAAAAGGGCATTTACTTGGTCATGGTGATCTGTATTGTGCAATAGGATAGATAGGGCATACAAGAATTGTCCACCCACGTTGGGTAAACTATATATCAAGGCCACTCGAGGAGTTAATGACTACAAATGCGTGGCCACGCTCGGAAGTAATCTGTGAGATATTTTTCCGGTCAGGTAGTCACACTCCCGATCGAGAAAACCACTCGCGATATGTTCATGTGCAAGTGCGACCTGAAAGACACCTTGCATTGAGTGGGAGATTAAAACGGACAAGAGAATTGGTAGCGCACACCTTGTGTCGGACAAGTGGGAGATTGTTGGAGTTAGTGTCCTCCACAATAGTGCGTTTACATAATAAATCTCATTAAAGGAATATTATCAGATATTTATTTATTTGATCCTCGTCAGTTGATTAACGTAAATCGATAACGGTTGGCTGACTAGAGTTTGACATTATTATCGTGAGACGGCGGTGATCAACTGACCCCTTTCGGTCACACCTATAGGAATGAACCCCAATAGACAACTAATTAATTGTATGAGATACAATTTATTTAGTCCCTTGATTTGTAGACTAAAAGGTTACTCAATTATTTTAAGAGAGAATTCGAGTTGCGAACTCAAGGAACGACAGTTATTATTTAATTATGTGATAATTGAATAATAAATTTTGGGAGACGGGTTTTAGTTAATTAATTGTTAATTCACTAAAATTGTACTAATTGATTAATGTGATTAATATTAGTACGTAAATAATATGTGTAGTGGTACACGTATATTTACGGAGTGATTTGGACGAATTAATTATGGAAGTATTTAAACATGAAACGATGTTTAAAATAAAATTACACGTATTTGTGCGATAAATATAAGAACCAACATGGACCCGTAAATGGGCAAGTGGACCGTGTAAAATAGAGTAGTGGATGATTACTCACATAATCATTTCACCTTATTTTGTATTGATGTGACCATAATTAGAGCACATTTAGTCCCCGAATTAGCCTTGTTCCCATGCTTTTTAGTGCATATTTGGGTCATTTATTGTCTTTAGTTCTTTGTTTTGCATATTCTTTGAAGTTTTGATCCCTTGGTAGTAAAGGAGTGCAAACCTTGCATTTTCGTGGTAAAATGAGACTAAATTAATTGAATTCAATGACCAAGCATCAAGGAGAGACAAGATTAGAAGGCCTTTGTACATACTATAGTAGATGGGCAATGATGAGAAAAGATCCTTGCATCCCCGAGGAAATCCCCAAGGATTTTATGAAGAAAAAGGAAGAAAAGAAGAAGGAACGAGACTGCCCAGCAATCCGTGCGTCTTCCCCAGAAGACGCCCGTCCACCAAGCCACAATCCGAGCGTCTTCACCTCAAGACGCCCGGGCACAAACTCCAGAAGACGCCCGTCTTCACCCCAAGACGCCCGGGCAGAAACCACCAAATTCGCCCGTCCCGTGCTAAAGACGCCCGGATTCCCAGGCAGACCCATTTCGTCTTCTTCAAGCTTCAAGGAAGGATGCACATCTTTTTCTAGAGACCGGAGTCTCCCTAGAGACCGGAGTCTTTCCAAAAAGACCGGCGTTTCCTTAAGTAGGGACTTAATCGTCATTTAAGCCCTTAGTTAACCCTAATTCACACACCTAATCCCCACTATAAATACCCCATTAGTCTAATTAGAAGAGCATGTTCTTCTTAGCAATCTTTAGAGTAGTTAATATCAATCAAATCTCTCTTTAATTTTGTAATCAACAATTAATTAAGTTTTAATACAAGCTTTATTTCCTTAATCTCTCTCTTGTTCATCCTTTATTTTGGGTAATTGAAGATTATTTGGGTTATTATTGGGAGATTGACAACCTTCCAATCAAGCATCAAGTACTTCTTTTATTCTTTGCTTTATTATTGGAATCATTAGTAGGTATAATTCTCTTAATCCCTTTTTAATTATTGCTAATTACTTTCATTTATTCATCATGTTTCACTTTGTTGGTATGATTGACAACCTTGCTAGCATGTTCAACATGATAATGAGTGAGTAGTTTCCTTAGCTAGGGTTAATGGGTAATTAGGGGAAACCAACATGGGAAATGATTCATGCTTAAATTAATATGCTTTCATGGTTTATTTGCTTGCTTGTTATGATCTCAACTCATGCACATGTTATGTTTGATAAAATGCGAGCCTATGAATCCTTGCATTTTTTACCCATCACCTATCTTTTCAATGAGACTTGTAAGACATAAACCAACTCGAGTCTCATTAGATCATGCATGTTGTTGAGTAGGGAAGACTAAGTCGACTTGTAGGTGTTGTATCTAATCGATTCGGCTCCGGGACCCAAACTTTCCTAGGATTGTAAGATATAAACCAACTCGATCCATCACAACAATAACTGCTTGCTTATAATTTGAGAACATGTTTCTATGATCAAGTCCCATGAATCTCCTATGACCCCATGACACCCTAGTGCTTTTTATCAATTGTTTACATCCCTTTTAATTCATCTTGCTTGTTTACTTTCATTGCTATTTAGTTTAGTGATCTTCTATGCAAACCCCAATTGTGACACCCTTAAGACACCACTAGTTGCAATAGAAATCATATCTCAATTCCCGTCCCTTGGGATCCGACCTTTACTTGCCTCTTTACTAATTGTAGAGTTGTTGGTGAAGTTATAAATTGTGTTTTGGTCTAGGTGCTCCTAACGACAAGTAACCGAAAGATTTAGTAGTCCCGACCAAAAATGGCGCCGTTGCCGGGGACGGTGTTAACTTGATTTAGATTTTCTTATATTGTTATTAGTTGTGTCTTTCTTTGCCTTGGGGAAATAAAACTCCTCAAGGTTTGTTCTAATTGTTTTCGAGTTGTTTGATATTTTGCATGTCTAGAAGGTCACAAGGTGACTTGTTACCCTTTGATCGCGAAATTGAAAGGACTTTGACAACCAATAGAAGACTTGCTAGGAGAACTTTGAGAGGTATTAGTGAGGTTATTCAACCAAATACTATTGAGTTCATCAACCCTTTTGCAAGAGAAGGTGAGGAGAACCCAACACAAAATCAACCCACAATGCCTAAGTTTTCATCACATTCCGTACCCACCGAGGAGAACCTACCCAATGGTACTCCCACACCACAACATCTAACCGGAAATTTTATTGCCAAATCCGCATTTATCCAATTAGTCGAAAGAAGCCAATTTGGGAGGATGCCTAGTGAAGACCCTCATTCTCATATGGAGGCTTTTTGCGATTATTGTGATGCGATTTCTCAAACCGGTGTAACTCAAGACCAAATTCGATGGGTCTTATTTCCTTTTTCTCTAATTGGCACCGCGAAACAATGGTTGAAAAGCCTTGATAAGGCTACTCTCGGAATTGATTCTTGGAAGAAATTGGCTCTAGCTTTCTACAAAAAGTTCTATCCACCGGAAAAGACTAACATGCTAAGAGTTCAAATTACGGGCTTTAAGCAAAGGGATGAAGAATCTTTGTATGAAGCTTGGGAGCGGTTTAAGGGAATTTGTCGCTCATGTCCTCATCATGGACTTAGCGAGTGGTTCTTGGTACAACAATTTTGGAACGGTCTTTATGAAGATTCAAGGAACATTCTCAACATGGGATCAAATGGAATGTTCACCGAAGTTGATGACAATCAAACTTGGAACAAAATTGAGGAAATGGCGGTCCATAACTCACAATATAGTAGACCTCGCAAGGCTACTAGGGGAGGAAAGCATGAAGTGGACTCCGTTACTCAATTAGGTGCTCAACTTAGTGCTCACATTGATACCATCAATTTGAAGTTTGAAAAAGCTATGGCTAAACTTGAAGAAGCCTCAAAATCACCAAAGCATCATGTTAATGCCATGACGGCATCTTCATCAATCCCAAGTGGGATATGCGAGAATTGTGGAACTTTGGGACATGACCAAAGTGAATGTAGGGGAACAAATGAACAAGTGAATGCTTTCCAAGCATACAAGAGTGGTACCCCTTATTCAAACTATTACAATGAAAACACCAAATTCCATCCAAATCTCTCATACAAAAGCCAAAATGTTCAAAACCCTCAAACAACATACACCCCACCTCCCATGAGAAACCAAAATCAAAGACCCTTTTACAACCAAAACCAAGGTTACCAAAATCAAACTCCATACAATCAACAAAATGACCAAGGTTTTGATGTTCAAAAAGCGGTCCTCCAAATGCAAAAGAATCAACAAGAGTTTTTCACTCAAATGCAAAAGGATAGTCAAGCAAAGGAAATCACCATCAACAACATTCTAGCTCACACCAAAATGTTGGAAGCCCAATTGACTCAACTAGCATCTTCAAGCTCACAAAGACAAAAGGGGCAATTACCACCTCAAAGTAATCCCCCAAGACATGAAACGGTTAGTGCCATTCACTTGATAAGTGGTACAAGGTATGAAGCACCGAAGAAGCAAGTTGAGGATGAAGTTGTGGAAGCTAGCGACAAAGAAGAAATTGTGCAAAACTCCAAGGATGGAGAACCATCAAAAGAAGAAATTTCAAGGAAAAATGAAGACAAGGTCAAGGAGAAGGAGCCCATTGTGATTAGACTTCCTTTTCCAAGTCGTCAAGCCAAGCCCAAATTTGATGACCAACTTGGAAAATTTATGGAAATTGTGAAGAATTTGGAAGTCTCGATTCCTTTCACGGAATTAATCAATCACGTGCCGGCCTATGCGAAATACATGAAAGACATCCTCACAAAGAAGAAGTCAACCCAGAAGCTTGAGACTATCACCTTCACTAAGGTGAGTAGTGCAATACTTCAAGGGAGTTCACCTCCAAAACTCAAAGATCCGGGAAGCTTCTCAATACCGTGTACCATTGGCGACACCACGATCAACAAAGCCTTATGTGATCTAGGGGCTAGTGTGAGTGTTATGCCGTACTCGGTGAGTAAAAGGTTGGGGATGAGAGAGCTTAAATGAACCAATATGACACTCCAAATGGCCGATAGATCGACGAAGACACCATTAGGGATATGGGAAGATGTTCCCGTAAGAGTTGGAAAATTTTTCATCCCGGTGGACTTTGTCATTGTTGACATGGAAGAAGACTCCAACATTCCAATCATTCTAGGAAGACCATTCTTATACACCGCGGGTGCGGTGATTGATGTGAAGCATGGAGAGCTCACTCTAGAAGTGGGAGATGAGAGCATAACTTTCAATCTTGACAAGACCATGAGAGCTCCCCGTTTGCATGAACCATGTTTTATGGTTGATCATTATAGCCGGAAGGATGATAGGAAAAAGTCGGAATTCCAATGGAAGAAGAAAATTGAAGATGCTCCATTCAAAGAGCAAGTGAATTGTAACAAAGAGAGCTTGAAAAGCTCACCAAAGTCAAGCAATGAAGAGGATGGCCTCATTGGCCAAGACAAGAAAATGGGAGAATTGTCTCCATCAACTCAAGAGATCTTTAGTGACCAAGTAGATGAAGTTTGTGGTCTTTGGGACGATGAGTTTGAAGGGATTTTCAATCCCTATATTGGTAATGCTATCGATCAAGACCGACAACAAGGGCAAAGATCTATTGAAGATCTTTATCATGATAATGAACAAGCTTTTGATTACTTCTTCAAGGTGTTGAGCAACATCAACAACACCTTGGCCATGCCCCCATGACATCTCACTAAGGATGAGAGTTTGGTGGAGTCCTCCCTAAACCACCATTTGTAAATATTTCTAACTCCCTAACTCGCATTTTAATTCTTACATTGCATTTTTGTCATTTTTGGATTTTTCAATTTTTATGCTTTGATCAAGATAATTATCATTTTTGAGAGAAGTGAGGGAGGGACTAATGCTTTAATTAATGTGTAGTGCTTTAGCTTAGTGTGGGGATAGCAATTTCCTAGGCTATTCATGCCTTAGTAGTGCCCCCCCACAATGAAGAACACGGGATTTGAAGATGAAAAATGACAAGGGATATGCAAGAGCACGGAAGAAGCTGAATCCGGGAAAAAGGGGCAGAATCCGAGCGTCTTTGAGGAAATTCGCCCGTCTTCAGGCAATCCAGGCATATTTGTCAGAATCCGCCCGTCCTTCTGAGCTGAGAATTTGAAATTTTGGGACTGTTGGTAAATCCGAGCGTCCTGGAAGAGAAGCCGCCCGTCCTCAGAAAGACGCCCGTCCTGAAAGGAAAGACGCCCGTCTTTTTGGCTGCGAAAAATAAGAAATCTCACTGGAAGAGAATCCGCCCGTCTTCAGCAAAAGACGCCCGTCCCGCAATTGAAGAATACGAGCGTCTTTGCTGAAAGACGCCCGTCTTTAGGCGAGAACTCTGAAGCCAAAACAGGCAGAATCCGAGCGTCCCGAAGGAAAGACGCCCGTCTTCCCCTGCAATTCAAATTTTTTCGGGTCTTTTATAAACCCCATCCCTCATTTATTTCTTCATTCCTTCATTCAAAACACTACCCATAAACCCCAAAACTCAAAACCCTCATCCTCTCCATCACCAAAACAAGATTTCTTCAACCACATTCATCAAAATCAAATCAAAACTTCCTTTTAACAACAATTAATCACTCCTCTTCCAACAAAAATCAAACCAAGTACCAAAATCTTCAACCTTTGAGTCGATTTTTGAATTATAAAGGCAAAGCCTTTCATCTTAAAATCGATTTGGGTATACTTGGAAATTGAAGATTTTCACTCTTTTCTTGGTTCAATCATCAATGGCAAGGACAAAAGGAGCGACAAAGGCACCTAAGGCAAAGGCACTCTCAACAAGACAAAAGAGTCTTCAGGCAAAGAAAGCCTCATTGGCTATGGTGGTAGCTAGCTCAAACTTAGAAGTGCAACAACAACAACCTCCCTTGGAAGCAACAACATCAACAACTCCGGAAACTGCTCAACTTTCGAACTATCCGGAGGTAATTTTCATTTCTAACTCCCATAGGGAAACATTTGCCAAGTATGCTAGAAAATCCTTTCTATCCACCAAGTTTATATGTGAAGATGCCTTGAATAAGTTGGGTGTCCTTGAACAAACCAAAGCCTTCTTTGAAGCCATGGGGTTGGGAAAATTGTTTGCTATAAGAGAATTGACATACCCCTCCCTTACCTTAGAATTCTTGAGTTCTTTGAAAGTTACTAAGGTAGACACAAGAGAAAACATCGAGTTCCGCCTTGCTAATGCTAGTAGGCGCATCACCTTTGAGGAATTGGGTAATGTATTGGGTCTTAGCGATTCACCTAGTTACTTCAAGAATTTCGGCAAGTATGACCCCGCTCCTCTTTGGGAGGCGATTTCCGGAAGGAAATTTGAGAACTATCATGCTAGTCGCGTTCTATTAGTCCACCATCCGGGCATTAGAGTGTGGCACAAGGTCATCGGAAATACCATCATTGCAAGAAAAGACACCAACCACTTTACCAAGCTCGATTGTATTCTTCTTGAGTCGGCCTTAAATATTGGAAGGGAATTCACCAAGCCTTACAATTCTCTAAGGCTTTTGGTGGAAAGATGGCTAAATGTTGATTGTGGGAAGCAAGGCACTACCGTTATTGTAAATGGAGGTCTAGCCACTCTTTTGGCTAAGTTCTTTGATCCAAATTTCAACAAGGATGGCAAGTATGTGGCGAAGAAAAGTGGTCATCTCATTGACATAGATGCTATGATTAACAAGTACAAGTGGGTCACTCATAACCCTCTTGACACCAAGTATGGGTGGCTCACCAATGAGGCTAGATCTTTTACTTTGCCTTCCAAGATATGCCGTTTGAGTGTTCATAGGACCAACTACCTCCTTCCCCTCTCAAAAGAAGCCGAGTACATCATCCGACAACAAAGGGATGAAATTGAAATGCCCTCCTCTTCCATTGTCACACCACCCTATCCTTTCAAGTACCAGGAGTTCAAACCCGAAGGTGTTGAAGCAAGCAAGGATTATGTGACTCTACTTATGCAAGAGATGCACAAGCAAGCTTTTAAGGATCGGGAAGATGCTTACTTAGCCCAATATCCACCCCTCCTTCATTTAGCTAGGCAAGGACTACTTGATCCTTCATGTGCTTTGCCTAGTTGGGCGGATAGGGAAGTCTTCTTTCCGAGTGCATCTAGGGGTATTCTGGGTGACGATGAGGTTGTCGGTGATGAGGTTGTCGGTGATGACATTGAAGAAGAGGCTAGTGAAGAAGAAGAAGAGGATGATGAACAAAGTGAACAAGAAAGTGAAGAAGGAAATGGTGATGAGTCCACTTCTAGTGAGGAAGATGATGATAATGATAATATGGTGGAAGATTAGCAAGCTTTGGAGGCTCCTACCCTCTTGAGGTTTGTCTACTTCTTTCTTTGTTTTATTTATTTTATCTTGATGATGGTTGGTTGAGTCCTAGCAACATA
This sequence comes from Silene latifolia, assembly GCF_048544455.1. Taxonomy (NCBI): domain Eukaryota; kingdom Viridiplantae; phylum Streptophyta; class Magnoliopsida; order Caryophyllales; family Caryophyllaceae; genus Silene; species Silene latifolia. Next base: position 88,676,967 of record NC_133536.1, read on the forward strand.
GAGGACTAACACCTCGACCCTATTGAGGTGTTCTTACTTTATTGTTCCCACTTTTGAAAATCCAAAATGACAAATTTAGTTTCATGCATTGCATCTTGTGTGCATGAACTACCCCAACTTTAGGACATTAGAAATAATGTCTAACTCGGTTTGGGGAAGTACATGCATACGCAACGGGAGGTAATCTAAATTACGCTCTCCGTCATAAACAAAAACCCATGCATCATGTAGTGTTGATTAGTGTAGCTTGCATTTAGTGTAGAATTCATGCATCATGCTTGCATGATTTCCCATCATTTTGGCCATTGAGGACAATGCCCATATTAGTGTGGGGATGGGGAATTCTAACTTAACTTTTATTCAAAAACCCAAAAAAATCAAAAAATTTGAAAAACCATAAAAATTGAAAAATTGAAAAACCAAAAACAAGTTCATTTCCTTTGTAGTGTAGTCATGTATATATTGTTGTATATATTTTGTTTGTTTTATCCTTGTTCACATTGATCGACTACGCCACATTCGAGACATGAGGATATTGAAGACCGCATGGTATGATCTTTCCAATCTCCTTTTTCCTCTTTACGTTAATGACTATGTGGCTTTATTTTGATTGATGCGGTATAACAATGTGAACTTAGGACTTGCATTTAGTTTATATGTCATATTAGTTGGTAGAAACATTTGCATTAGGATGTTTATATGCAAGTTGCATCATGGCATGTAGTTGCATGATAGAAAATTTTTGCGAAACCATCTACTTGGGAAGCTTGACAAGTATATATAGGCCCTAGTAGATGCTTTTTCTTCTTAAGACTTTGCTTGTTAGAATACTTGTAAAACACCCTAGGATGTGTCATGCTAGTATCCTTTGACCCATGGATTAAGGCCTAGTCAAGAGTAACTTGTGGTGTGATAACTCCTTGGCTACCGATTATTCCAAGGTGACCCTTGAAACCATGCATGCATCCATCATCCAGGTTCTACCACATTTTTGTCATCAAAGGGAATGGGCACATAAAGAAATCAATTTGAATTCAATGAAATGAAAAGTGAAAGAAAGTTTGCAAAAATGCATCAAATGAAAAGAGGAGCAAAAATAGAACTCCTAAAAGCTTCAAATATAAGCCACCCTCACTACATATGGGGTGACTTTGAAAATGTTCAAAAGAAATGCAAAGAAATGTTGAAAAGTTGTCAAGTGTTGAAAATGCCAAAAATCAAAAAGAAATGGCAAGAAAGTGTTCTCAAATGTTATATGCCACAAGAAATTGGGGGGAAAAACAAACAACAAAGCAAACTCCCAAAGTGAAACTCAAATATCTATTGATCCCTTTATCCATCGTATCCATTTTTGTGCATGGTAGAGAGGGGACGACCCTTCTTCTTGTTTAGGCAAGAAGGGGAATTCCGCGATCTTCCAGTGTTTCTAACACCATAGGGAGTCTATTCTTGACAAAAGCATTTAACGATTGAGGACAAAGGTACCCTAGCTTGACACAACCTGGAGGTGATTTATTGATATCCTTCTAGGCTTAGTAGTTTGAACAAATTGCATCTATGAAGGAGTGTGTACCCTTGAATTGCTTCCCTTGTAGATAATTTCCGCCACTTAGATGAGGAAAGTGGCTATTCTTTTGTAGATACATCCATTATTTGATTTTGTGTGCTTAATGTTTGGATGTGTCGCCATTTTGGCAAGACCCACCTTGCCTTGCAAGAAGGCATCCTACCTCATGGTTGTCTTGTTGTGAGTTGAAGGGGCGGAGTGAGACCCGCTAATTGTCTCATATCGGCTATGTTATTAGGTTAGTTTAAAATAATGGTCCTAGTCTTTGTCACCTCTTTACTCGGGACGAGCAAAGGTTCGGTTTGGGGATATTTGATGTGACCATAATTAGAGCACATTTAGTCCCCGAATTAGCCTTGTTCCCATGCTTTTTAGTTCATATTTGGGTCATTTATTGTCTTTAGTTCTTTGTTTTGCATATTCTTTGCGGTTTTGATCCCTTGGTAGGAAAGGAGTGCAAACCTTGCATTTTCGTGGCAAAATGAGACTAAATTGATTGAATTCAATGACCAAGCATCAAGGAGACACAAGATTAGAAGGCCTTTGTATATACTATAGTAGATGGGCAATGATGAGAAAAGATCCTTGCATCCCCGAGGAAATCCCCAAGGATTTTATGAAGAAAAAGGAAGAAAAGAAGAAGGAACGAGACTGCCCATCAATCCGTGCGTCTTCCCCAGAAGACGCCCGTCCACCAAGCCACAATCCGAGCGTCTTCACCCCAAGACGCCCGGGCACAAACTCCAGAAGACGCCCGTCTTCACCCCAAGACGCCCGGACAGACACCACCAAATCCGCCCGTCCCGTGCTAAAGACGCCCGGATTCCCAGGCAGACCCATTTCGTCTTCTTCAAGCTTCAAGGAAGGATGCACATCTTTTTCTAGAGACCAGAGTCTTTCCAAAAAGACCGGCGTTTCCTTAAGTAGGGACTTAATCGTCATTTAAGCCCTTAGTTAACCCTAATTCACACACCTAATCCCCATTATAAATACCCCATTAGTCTAATTAGAAGAGCATGTTCTTCTTAGCAATCTTTAGAGTAGTTAATATCAATCAAATCTCTCTTTAATTTTGTAATCAACAATTAATCAAGTTTTAATACAAGTTTTATTTCCTTAATCTCTCTCTTGTTCATCCTTTATTTTGGGTAATTGAAGATTATTTGGGTTATTATTGGGAGATTGACAACCTTCTAATCAAGCATCAAGTACTTCTTTTATTCTTTGCTTTATTATTGAAATCATTAGTAGGTATAATTCTCTTAATCCCTTTTTAATTATTGCTAATTACTTTCATTTATTCATCATGTTTCACTTTGTTGGTATGATTGACAACCTTGCTAGCATGTTCAACATGATAATGAGTGAGTAGTTTCCTTAGCTAGGGTTAATGGGTAATTAGGGGAAACCAACATGGGGAATGATTCATGATTAAATTAATATGCTTTCATGGTTTATTTGCTTGCTTGTTATGATCTCAACTCATGCACATGTTATGTTTGATGAAATGCGAGCCTATGAATCCTTGCATTTTTTACCCATCACCTATCTTTTCAATGAGACTTGTAAGACATAAACCAACTCGAGTCTCATTAGACCATGCATGTTGTTGAGTAGGGAAGACTAAATCGACTTGTAGGTGTTGTACAATCTAATCGATTCGGCTCCGGGACCCAAACTTTCCTAGGATTGTAAGATATAAACCAACTCGATCCATCACAACAATAATTGCTTGCTTATAATTTGAGAACATGTGTATGATCAATTCCCATGAATCCCCTATGACCCCATGACACCCTAGTGCTTTTTATCAATTGTTTACATCCCTTTTAATTCATCTTGCTTGTTTACATTCATTGCTATTTAGTTTAGTGATCTTCTATGCAAACCCCAATTGTGACACCCTTAAGACACCACTAGTTGCAATAGAAATCTCATCTCAATTCCCGTCCCTTGGGATCCGACCTTTACTTGCCTCTTTACTAATTGTAGAGTTGTTGGTGAAGTTATAAATTATGTTTTGGTCTAGGTGCTCCTAACGACAAGTAACCGAAAGATTTAGTAGTCCCGACCATGTATACTACCATAAGTTATCTTATATAAGATTTTGCATGTGATGTAAGATGAAAAATATAAAACAAAGTTTGTCCACTCCAACACTCCATTTTTCCACCCACCACTTCCCTTCCTTTTTACTCCATCTATTGTTCTTTTCTTCACTACATTATTTTGTATGTTGCATGTGAACAATATCATTCATCTCTCTAAAAATAATTATCCATCTTTACTAAGATTGTTAGTAAATAAATTTTATTACTAAGAGAGTTAGTAATATTACAAATAATATCAAGGGTATAATATTAACAAGTTCTAGTAAAATACTTGTTATTATTTTTGGGTAAGTTCTTGGGTGCAACAAGAAGGAGATCTTCTTTTTGAAGATTTGCAAGGAGGATCATCCATTTGGTATAAGCTCAAGAACAAGCTAGTAAGGTGAACTAGTTTGTGCCCTTTTTACCACAAAATCATTGTAAGGAAATTGTTTTTCCTTATACTTTCTTTTTATGCTTTCATATTAGCATGCATGTTACATAGATCACCTAAATGACAAATTATGAGATAATTTCGTTTTTATTAGAGAGTCTAATATGGATCTATGATCTTTCAGCTAAATCCTTCCATGTTGGGATTAGGGAATCCATGGTAGGATTGTGACGATGTAGCGAATAGGGTAGACGATTTATTTGTGAGAGTCTGTACCCATGGCAATATAACTATAATACCGACTTAGTTGAGTGTACGCTTCTAAGTTACCTTTAATCTGGTTAAATTTACTCCTGGATCGGAAGATTGGACTAAATAGACCTTCTATGAACGGTAGACTACCCTGACGAGGAAGTTAAGTTAGTGGAAATCTAGGATAGAAAGTGGACCGGAAGGTCCTTTTCTGTATCCGTCTCACACTAAATTATCTAGGCTATTTGCAGCTGAGTCGACAGACTACCATGGTGAACCGAAATCCTGACATGTTCTCTCTCATTTGATCACCTTCATTATAATTTCTGTCTTTTACTGCTCTTTCTTTACTACTCTCTCCTTTAAGCCTTTATTAGTTTAGTTAACCAAATTTAAACCCCCCATTTTGTGACCAAATAAACGGACCTTAACAGATATCTTGCCTCCCTGTGGAGATCGACCCGACTTCCCTAGCTATATTAGTTAGTGACCAGTTGGTTATTTTTGGTAGGTACACGACTAGCCTGTCAAATTTTTGCGCCGTTGCCAGGGAGGCAATAACCCTATCTGTTTTTGTTTTCGTTTATTTTTATCCGTTTCAGGGAATTTTTATTCCTTGAGACAGTTCTCATTTATCTCTTTCAGTGTTATGTATGCCCAGGTCAAACAGGTCTGAGTTAGTTCCAGCTGATTCAGAGCCAGAAAGACTATTTCGGCATAGACTCCGTCTGCAAAGAGAACGTCGAAAGGAAGACTTGAGTACTTTCGAGCCCGAGCTACAACACTTTTTATTTGCAGAAGACCAGTCTTTAGAAGAAGACAATCTCATTTCTGCCAACAAGCCAGTAAAGATGCCGAATATTGCAAGTCACTCGGAGCCTAAAGCATCCTCTATTCCTAAAGGTTTCAACCTCCAAACTGAGGACGGTAATATTTTTGATATCCGTCCGTCTTACATAAATTTGGTGGAGAGAAATCTATTCCGGGGTGTGGCGGGTGAAGATCCAAGGAAGCACATGGAGGTCTTTACTGATTACTGCTCTACTATTCCCGCTACAAAGGGAGTAACACAGGATAAGATAAAGGAAGTACTTTTTCCTTTTTCTCTGACTGACTCAGCCCGTGAGTGGTTGACTGATCTTGACCGTACAGCTGCTGGTATCACCAACTGGGAGACTCTCGCACTTGCCTTCTACAAAAGATACTTCCCTCCTCAACGCACTAATCATCTGAGGGGTAAGATTACTAGTTTCAAGCAGGCACCTGATGAGACTTTCTATGAAGCTTGGTGTCAGTTTAAGAAGTTGGTGAGGTCTCTTCCTCACCATGGTTTTGATCAATGGTTTTTGTGCAACCAGTTCTACAATGGGTTGTACGATGACCACAGAGCTATACTAGACGCCTCATCTAACGGAATATTTCAAAAGAATATTGATGATGATAAGGGATGGGGCATTATTGAGGAGATGGCCACCCATTGTGCTGAATATGGGAACCCACGGGACGGTATTCGAACGGTCGATTTGGTTGATAAGGCAGTCGTGGCTCAGCTGGAAGCCATGAATGCTCGGTTTGATAGATTGGAGCTGCAATCTGCTGGAGATCAACAAACGGTTCATCTGTTGACTAGACAGGAAACTGTCATTTGTGAGAGGTGTGGAAGCGATGACGGTCATACTGCTATTGACTGTCTAACTGAGAAAGAACAAGTCCTTGCTTTTTAGCAATATAGGCAAGGAGGAGGTTCTTACTACAACAACCAAGGGGCAGTCCATCCCAATTTGAGGTGGATAAGTCAAAATGTTCTTAATCCCACTCCTCCACCGCAGCAGCAGCAACCATATGTCCGTCCTCACAAGGCTCAACAAGGCTTCCAAAAGCCTCGTTCTTTTCCTCCACCGAATCAAGGAGCATCGTCTTCAGGAGGCGTAAGTGAGCTAGCTGAGCTAAAGACAATGCTCCAGTCATTGACAAAGCAATGGCAGCTAAGTGACCAACAGAAAGAAGCATCCATCAAGTCACTTGAAACTCAAGTTGCTCAGTTAGCCGCGAACCAGTCCATGATTAAACAGGGTCATTTGCCGTCTCAATCTGAGAATAATCCACACGAGACGGTAAATTTGATTAATTTGAGAAGTGGTCGTTCATATGAAGGACCAAAATTGCCAACTTTAGATGACATATCAGACCCGAGGAAGGCCGTTAATGCTGAGAAACAGTCAACTGTTGCTGAAAAGATGCCGAGTACAAAGGAAATACTCGATCGATTGATTTCAGGGGGTCGATCGAGTAGAATTGATGAAGAAAGTACTCGATCAAAAGCTAATTCTACTCGATCGAGTAAACGGGATAATCAGGGGATCAATCGAGAGGTCCAAATTACTCGATCGAGTGAAAAGTTTGAAGAATCTGTTCGATCGAGTGGAAATTTGCCTCGATCGAACACTGGTGTTATTGAGGAACTCGATCGAGAGCCTACTATTGCTCGATCGAGTGAAATATCACCTGGAAAGACTCGATCAAGAGGCAAAAACTCTCGATCGAGTGAAAAAGAGCTTGAACCTGCTGAGACGTTGGAAGAGAGAAACAAAGGGCTCGAGATTCTTATTACGGTGCCCTTCCCGAGGCGATTACAGAGCACGAAAGCCAATCAACAGTTCGGTAAATTTGCCGAGCTCCTGAAAAGCTTACAGGTTACTGTTCCATTCGCTGAGTTGCTGACACATGTATCCTCTTATTTAAAGTTTATGAAAGAAATTTTATCACGTAAGAGGCATATCAATGATCATGAGATGGTAGCTTTGACCGAGGTAGGGACTGCCCTAGTTCAAAATAAGCTGCCACCTAAACAGTCAGACCCGGGTAGTTTCTCAATTCCATGTCACATAGGTACCTATTTGATTGATAACGCGCTATGCGATCTTGGTGCTAGCGTGAGCGTCTTACCTTTTTCTCTCGCAAGGAGACTTGGTTTGACTAAATTTAATTGCACAAACATGACGGTACAGATAGCCGACCGTAGTATATCACGGCCGTTAGGAGTAATAGAGGACATACCTGTTAAAATCGGGAGATTCTTTATTCCCGTTGACTTCGTAGTGCTTGACATACCCGAGGACACTCACACCCCTATTATTTTAGGGAGACCATTTTTATTCACCGCTCGTGCAGTGATAGATGTCGGGGGTAAGACACTCACGTTTCAGGTAGGAGATGAGGAATTAATTTTCCATCAATCTAAGTCTCGTAGGGCTCCCATGCAAGCTCAACCTTGCAATGCCCTCTCCTCTACTGACTCCCATATTGACACTCCAGCTGAAAATGTGGAATTTTGTGCTGCAATTGTGACCCCTCCGCCTCAGATTGAGAGCGAAAAGGAGGAACGTTCGTCTGTTTTCCTTGCTGCAGGTATTGATCGAGGCCATTTGGTGTTCACAATTAAACATATGTGGTCGTTGGTCAATGGTCGATACAAAACACAATTTATACTTCACAAACAACTCTACAATTAGTAAAGGGGCAAGTAAAGGTCGGATCCCAAGGGACGGGTATTGAAAACGAAGATTTCTATTGCTACTAGTGGTGTCTAGGGGTGTCACAAGTTGGGTTGATGTAGAAGGTTACTAAACTAAAATAGCAATGAAAATAAACTAACAAGGTAAATGGAATAAGGGTGTAAACAATTGATTAAAAGCACTAGGGTGTCATGGGTTCATAGGGGATTCATGGGATATGATCATACAAACATGTTCTCAAATTATAAGCAAGCAATTATTGTTGTGATGGATTGAGTTGGGTTATATCTTACAATCCTAGGAAAGTTTGGGTCCCGGAGCCGAATCACATAGATTGTACAACACCTACAAGTCGACTTAATCTTTCCTACTTAACACATGCATGATCTAACAAGACTCGAGTTGGGTTATGTCTTACAAGTCAAGTTGAAGAGATAGTAGATGATAATAAATGCAAGGATTCATAGGCTTAGCATTTCATCAAACATAACATGTGCATGTATTAAGATCAAAACAAGCAAGCAAATAAGATATGAAAGCATATTGATTTAAGCATGAATCATTCCCCATGTTGGTTTCCCCTAATCACCCATTAAACCCTAGCTAAGAGACTACTCACTCATTATCATATTGATCATGCTAGAAAGGTTGTCAATCATACTAACATAATGAAACATGATGAATAAATGAAAGTAATTAGCAATAATTAAAAAGGGATTAAGAGATTATACCTACTAATGATTCCAATAATAAAGCAAGAATAATAGAAGTACTTGAATCCTAGATTGAGAGGTTGTCAATCTCCCAATAATAACCCAAATAATCTTCAATTACCCAAAATAAAGTAAGAACAAGAGAGAGATTAAGGAACTAAAACTTGGATTAAAACTTGATTAATATTTGATTACAATATTGAAGAGAGATTTGATTGATATTAGCTACACTAATTATTGATAAGAAGAACATGCTCCTCTAATTAGACTAATGGGGTATTTATAGTGAAAATTAGGGAGGATGCATTAGGGTTAACTAAGGGTTAAACTAGTAATTACACTTTTTAAGTTGAGCAAGGAGACTCCGGTATTCAATGAGAGAAGGGCGTCTCCATTTTGTAACTTGAAGGACGAAACCATGTGATCGTGATCCGAGCGGATGGAGGTCGAGACGGACGGATGGGGCATGGACGATCCGAGCGGATCAAGGCAGAAGACGCTCGGATTGGGCCTGGGGGATCCGAGCGGATCCGGGGTAAGGACGCTCGGATTGAGTCGGGCGGACGGACGGATCATGGATGATCCGTTCGGATTCTTCTACAGCGTCATTCCTTCTTCTTTTCTTCCCTTTTCTTCATAGAATCCTTGGGGATTTCCTTGGGGACTCAAGGATCCTTTCTCAACATTGATCTTCTACTTAGCTATGTACAAAGGCCTCCTAGTCTTGTCTCTCCTTGATGCTTGGTCATTGAATACGATCCATTTAGCCTCGTTTTGCCATGAAAATGCAAGATTCTTACTCCTTTCCTACCAAGGGATCAAAATCTCAAAGAATATGCAAAACAAAGATCTAAAGATAAGAAATGACCCAAATAGGCACTAAAAAGCATAGAAACAATGGTAATTCGGGGGCTAAATATGCGCCAATTATGGTCGCATCAAATATCCCCAAACCGAACCTTTGCTCGTCCCGAGTAAAGAGGTGACAAAGACTAGGACCAATACTAACCTAACCTAATAATAATAGCCGATATGAGACAATTAGCGGGTCTCACTCCGCCCCTTCAACTCACAACAAGACAACCATGAGGTAGGATGCCTTCTTGCAAGGCAAGGTGGGTCTTGCCAAAATGGCGACACATCCAAACATTAAGCACACAAAATCAAGTAATGGATGCATCTACAAAAGAATAGCCACTTTCCTCATCTAAGTGGCGGAAATTATCTACAAGGGAAGCAATTCAAGGGTACACAATCCTTCATAGATGCAATTTGTTCAAACTACTAAGCCTAGAAGGATACCAATAAATCACCTCCAAAATGTGTCAAGCTAGGGTACCTTTGTCCTCAATCGTTAAATGCTTTTGTCAAGAGTAGACTCCCTATGGTGTTAGAAACACTGGAGGATCGCGGAATTCCCCCTCTTGCCAAGACAAGAAGAAGGGTCGTCCCCTCTCTACCATGCACAAAAATGGATACGATGGATAAAGGGATCGATAGATATTTGAGTTTCATTTTGGGAGTTTGCTTTTGTTTTTGTTTTTCCCCCAATTTCTTGTGGCATATAACATTTGAGAACACTTTCTTTGCCATTTCTTTTTGATTTTTGGCATTTCAATACTTGACAACTTTTTTTGCATTTCTTTTTGAACATTTTCAAAGTCACCCCAATTAGTAACGAGGGTGCCTTGTATTTGAAGCTTAGGAGTTCTATTTTTGCTCCTCTTTTCATTTGATGCATTTTTGCAAACTTTCTTTCACTTTTTCATTTCATTGAACTCAAATTGATTTCTTTTTTGTGTTGTGCCCATTCCCTTTGATGACAAAAATGTGGTAGAACATGGATGAATGATAGAAGTATGCATGGTTTCAAGGGTCACCTTGGAATAAACGGTAGCCAAGGAGTTATCACACCACAAGGTACTCTTGACTAGGCCTTAAACCATGGGTCAAAGGATACTAGCATGACACATCCTAGGGTGTTTTACAAGTATTCTAACAAGCAAAGTCTTAAGAATAAAAAGCATCTACTAGGGCCTATATACACTTGTCAAGCTTCCCCAAGTAGATGGTTTCGCAAAATTTTTCTAACATGCAAACTACATGCCATGATGCAACTAACATATAAACATCCTAATGCGAATGATTCTACCAACTAGTATGCAATATAATCTAAATGCAAGTCCTAAGTTCACATTGTTTTACCGCATCAATCAAAATAAAGCCACATAGTCATTAACATAAAGAGGAAAAAGGAGATTGGAAAGATCATACCATGCGGTCTTCAATATCCTCATGTCTCGGATGTGGCGTAGTCGATCAAAGTGAACAAGGATGAAACAAACAATATATACAAGACAATATATACAAAGGAAATGAGCTTGTTTTTGGTTTTTCAATTTTTCAAATTTTTATGATTTTTGAAATTTTTCAATTTTTATGGTTTTTGGATAAAAGTTAAGTGTTAGAATTCCCATCCCCACACTAATATGGGCATTGTCCTCAATGGCCAAAATGATGGAAATTATGCAAAGATGATGCATGATTTTCTATACTAAATGCAATTCTACACTAAGCTATACTACATGATGCATGATTTTTGTTATGACGGAGAGGATAATTTAAATTACCTCCCGTTGCGTATGCATTAACTTCCCCAAACCAAGTAAGACACTATTGCTAATGTCGAGACATGGGGGAGTTCATGCACATGCTATGCATGAGACTAGATTGTCATTTTGGATTTTCAAAAATGGGAACAATAAAGAACACCTCAAAGGAACCGAGGTGTGAGTCCTTTGGTGTTGCTAGGACTAAACCAACAATGATCAAAATGAAATGAAATACAAAGAGATATAGACAAACCGTGGGAGAGTAGGAATCTCCAAGGCTAGTCTTCCATCATGCTACTATCACCATCACTTCCCTCATGAGAAGTGGTCTCATTGCCACTTTCCTTGGCACTTTCTTCATTGCTTTCCTCATCATCATCTTCACCATCTTCACCATCCCTTTCTTCATCTCCACTTGCTTCTTCCTCAATATTATCATCAATCTCCTCATCATTTCCAACAACCTCATTGCCTTCCACCACGTCCCTAGATGCACACGGAAATAAGGCTTCTCTATCCGCCCAACTAGGCAAAGGACAAGATGGATCAAGGAGTCCTTGCTTAGCTAGATGTAGGAGGGGAGGATATTGAGCCAAATAAGCATTTTTCCGATCTTCATAAGCTTGCTTGTGCATGGCTTGCATTAGAAGAGTGACATAATCTTTTCCAATTTCAACTCCTTGCGGTTTGAACTCTTCATAATCATAGGGGTAAGGTGGTATAACAATGGAAGAGGAGGGAGTTTCATGATCACCCTTTTGTTGTTGAATGATGTACTCGGCTTCTTTGGTTAGGGGAAGTAAATAGTTGGTCCGGTGGACACTAAGACGGCAAATCTTTGCGGGTAAAGTGAATGAACGAGCCTCACTAGTAAGCCACCCATACTTGGTATCAAGGGGATTGTGAGCAACCCACTTAAACTTGTTAATCAAGGTGGACATATCAATAAGATGGCCACCATCCTTAGCCTTGTACTTGTTATCCTTATTGAAATTAGGATCAAAGTGCTTGGCTAGGACCGTGACAAGGCCGCCATTAACAATTACGGTTTGACCCTTCTTCCCACTATCTACATGAAGCCATCTATCAACCAATAGCCTCAAACAATTGTAAGGCTTGGTGTGAATTCTTCCAATATTCAAGGTTGATTCAAGGAGAATAAAATCGAGCCCCGTGAAATGATTGGTGTCTCTTCTAGCAATTATGGTATTTCCCACAACTTTGTGCCAAACTCTTATGCCCGGATGATGGACCAAGAGAGCACGACAAGCATGAAAATCTTCATATTTCTTCCCGGAGATTGCCTCCCAAAGAGGCGCGGGATCGTACTTACCATATTGCTTATAGAATTTATGTGCATCGCTAAGACCCAAAATTGCACCCAATTCCGGAAAGGAAATGCGTCTACTAGTGTTAGCTAGACGAAACTCAATATTTTCTCTATTCTCAACCTTTGTCACTTTCAAGGAACTTAAAAATTCCAAGACAAGGGAGGGGTATGTTACTTCTTTCATTTCAAACAATTTCTTCAAACCCATGGCATTGAAAAAGACTCTTGTTTGTTCAAGGACACCTAGCTTCTCTAAGGTTTTTTCACATATGAACTTGGTGGATTGAATTTGTTTCATAGCAAACTTGACAAATGAATTTCTATGGTCATCGGAGATGAAAGTTACCTCCGGATAATGCAAGAGTTGATTAATTACCGGAGTAGAAAGTGATGCTTCCATAGAAATTTGCTGAGGTTGTTCCACTACCAAGCTTGGTGTTGACACCACCATTGCCAAAGCTTTCTTTGTTTGTAGAGCTTTTTGCCTTTGAGAGAGAGCCTTTGCTTTTGGTGCCTTTGTTGCTCCCTTTGTTCTTGCCATTTGATGAACAAACCAAGTAGAGAATCAAAAATCTTCAATTTGTAGAATGCCCAAATCGATTTTGAAAGTGAAAGGCTTTGCCTTTATGAGAGCAAAAATCGACTCAAAGGGTGAAGATTTTGTGCTTGGTTTTGATTTTTCTTGAAGATGGAGTGATTAATTTGATGTTTGAAGGATGGTTTGATTTTGTTTTGGTGATTTTGTTGAGGGTTTTTGTGTTTGAGATGGAGAGGATGAGGGTTTTGGTGTTATGAGTAGTGTTTATGAAGGAATGAATGAATGAATGAAGGTGGGGGGGTATTTAAAGAAACGAAAATCTCGAAGATGCAGGCACGATCCGTGCGGATTAGGCGCAATCCGCTCGGATTTTCAAGCTTCAAATTTTAAAAATCCCGCCTAAAGACGGGCGTCTCCTGGGGAAATCCGCTCGGATTTTTATTGAGGGACGGGCGTCTCTTGGGAAATCCGGACGGATTCTCATCCAGAGATTTTTCTTGTTTTTCTTGACTTTAAGACGGGCGGATTTTACCGAGAGACGGACGGATCCCGGGAGACGGGCGTCTTTCCGTAAATCCGCTCGGATTCCTTAATGCATGTGAATTCTTCAATATTTGCACACCCCAAGACGGGCGTCTTCTCACCTGGACGCTCGGATCCTCTGCAGACGGGCGGATTGTCGTGAATCCGCTCGGATTCTTCCTTGATTACACGGATCCTTGCGCAAACCCATTCCTTAACATTCTTTCTTTCTTTCTTTCAAATCTTGTGTTCTTCATTGTGGGGGCACTACTAAGGCGTGAATAGCCTAGGCAATTCCCATCCCCACACTAAGGTAAATCACTACAAATCAATTAAAATCATTAGTCCCTCCCTCACTTCTCTCTTTTCATGACAATTATTTTGATCAAGGTAAATAAAATCCAAAAATGACAAAAATGCAATGCAAAAATTAAATGTAAGTTAGGGAGTTAGAAATATTTACAAGTGGTGGTTTAGGGAGGACTCCACCAAACTCTCATTCTTGATGAGATGTCAAGGAGGCATGTTCAAGGTGTTGTTGATGTTGCTCAACACCTCGAAGAAGTAATTAAAAGCTTGTTCATTGTTGTGGTAGAGGTCCTCAATAGACCGTGGTTCTTGTTGTTGATCATGATCGATGGCATGCCCAATGTAGGGATTAAAGATCCCTTCAAATTCGTCGTCCCAAAGACCACAAACTTCATTGAGTTGATCATTGAAAATCTCTTGCTTGGATGGAGACAACTCTCCCAATTTCTTCGTTTGGCCAATGAGGCCATCTTCTTCTTCCTTGGTTGATTTTGATGAGCTTTGCAAGCTCTCCTTTTCACAATTCACTTGCTCTTTGAATGGAGTATCTTCAACTTTCTTCTTCCATTGGAGTTCCGATCTCTTCTTCTCATCTTTGCGGCTATAATGATCAATCATGAAACATGGCTCATGCAAACGAGGAGCTCTCATGGTCTTGTCAAGATTAAAAGTTATGCTTTCATCTCCTACCTCTAAAGTGAGCTCTCCATGTTTCACATCAATTACCGCACCCGCGGTGTGTAGGAAAGGTCTTCCTAAGATGATTGGAATGTTGGAATCTTCCTCCATATCAACAATGACAAAGTCCACCGGAATGAAAAACTTCCCAATTCGCACGGGGACATCTTCCCATATCCCTAGCGGTGTCTTCGTCGATCTATCGGCCATTTGAAGAGTGATGTTGGTACATTTGAGCTCTCCCATTCCCAACCTTTTACTCACCGAGTACGGCATGACACTCACACTAGCCCCTAGATCACATAAGGCTTTGTTGATCGTTGTGTCGCCAATGGTACACGGTATTGAGAAGCTTCCGGATCCTTTAACTTTGGAGGTGAACTCCCTTGAAGAATTGCACTACTCACCTTAGTGAAGGCGATAGTCTCAAGTTTCCGGATTGACTTCTTCTTTGTGAGAATATCCTTCATGTACTTTGCATAGGCCGGAACGTGATTGATTAATTCCGTGAAAGGAATTGAGACTTCTAGGTTCTTTACAATTTCCATGAACTTTCCAAGTTGATCATCAAATTTGGGCTTGGCTTGACGACTTGGAAAAGGAAGTCTAATCACAATGGGCTCCTTTTCTTTGGTTTTGTCTTCATTTTTCTTTGAACTTTCTTCTTTTGATGATTCCCCTTCTTTGGGACCTTCCACCACAACTTCATTCTCACTAGCTCTCACAACTTCATCCTCAACTTGCTTCTTCGGGGCTTCATATCTTGTACCACTTCTCAAGTGAATGGCACTAACCGTTTCATGTCTAGGGGGATTACCTTGAGGTGGTAATTGCCCCTTTTGTCTTGATGAGCTTGAAGATGCTAGTTGGGTCAATTGTGTTTCCAACATCTTGGTGTGAGCTAAAATGTTGTTGATGGTGGTATCCTTTGCTTGGCTATCCTTTTGCATTTGGGTGAAGAATTCTTGTTGATTTTTTTGCATTTGAATGACCGCTTTTTGGACATCAAAACTTTGGTCATTGTGGTGATTGTATGGATTTTGATTTTGGTAGCCTTGGTTTTGATTGAAAAAGGGTCTTTGATTTTGATTTCTCATGGGTGGTGGAGTGTATGTAGTTTGAGGGTTTTGGACATTTTGGCTCTTGTATGAGAGATTTGGGTGGAACTTGGTGTTTTCATTGTAAAAATTTGAATAAGGGGTGCCACTTTTGTAAGCTTGGAAAGCATTGACTTGTTCGGTCGTTCCCCTACATTCACTTGAGTCATGGCCCAAGGTTCCACAATTCTCACATATCCCGCTTGGGATTGATGAGGATGCCGTCATGGCATTGACATGATGCTTTGATGATTTTGAGCTTTCCTCAAGTCTAGCCATAGCTTGTTCAAATTTCAAGTTGATTGTGTCAATGTGAGCACTAAGTTGAGCACCCAATTGAGTAACGGTGTCCACTTCATACTTTCCTCTAGTAGCCTTGCGAGGCCTACTATATTGCGAATTATGGACCGCCATTTCCTCAATCTTGTTCCATGTTTGATTGTCATCAACTTCGGTGAACATTCCATTTGATCCCATATTGAGGATGTTCCTTGAATCTTCATATAAACCATTCCAAAATTGTTGCACTAAAAACCATTCGCTAAGTCCATGGTGAGGACATGAGCGACAAACACCTTTGAACCGCTCCCAAGCTTCATACAAAGACTCTTCATCCCTTTGCTTAAAACTCGTGATTTGAGCTCTTAGCATATTGGTCTTCTCCGGTGGGTAGAATTTTTTGTAGAAAGCGAGAGCTAACTTCTTCCAAGAATCTATTCCAAGGGTGGTCTTATCAAGGCCCTTCAACCATTGCTTTGCAGTGCCGATTAACGAAAAAGGAAATAAGACCCATCTTATTTGGTCTTGAGTCACGCCCGTTTGAGAGATAGCTTCACAATAATCACAAAATGTTTCCATATGAGAATGAGGGTCCTCACTAGGCATTCCCCAGAATTGGCTCCTCTCAACTAGTTGGATGAAGGCGGACTTGGCAATAAAGTTTCCGGTAAGATGTTGTGGGGTAGGAGTACCGTTTGGTAGATCCTCCTCGGTGGGTATAGAGTGTGACGAGAATTTAGGCATTGTAGGTGGATTTTGTGTGGTATTGTTTAATGGGTTCTCTTCTCCTTCTATTGCGAAAGGATTGACAAACTCACTAGTGGGTTGAACAACTTCACCAACACCTCCCAAATTCCTCCTAACAAGTCTCCTATTATTCGTCAAGGTTCTTTCGATTTCACGGTCAAAAGGTAACAAATCTCTTTGTAACCTTCTAGACATGCAAAATATCAAACAACTAGAAAACAATTAGAACATTCCTTGAGGAGTTTTACTTCCCCAAGGCGAAAAAGACACAACTAAAAATAACAAAAGAAATCTAAAATCAATTAAACACCGTCCCCAGAACGGCGCCATTTTTGATCGAGGCCATTTGGTGTTCACAATTAAACATATGTGGTCGTTGGTCAATGGTCGATACAAAACACAATTTATACTTCACAAACAACTCTATAATTAGTAAAGGGGCAAGTAAAGGTCGGATCCCAAGGGACGGGTATTGAAAACGAAGATTTCTATTGCTACTAGTGGTGTCTAGGGGTGTCACAAGTTGGGTTGATGTAGAAGGTTACTAAACTAAAATAGCAATGAAAATAAACTAACAAGGTAAATGGAATAAGGGTGTAAACAATTGATTAAAAGCACTAGGGTGTCATGGGTTCATAGGGGATTCATGGGATATGATCATACAAACATGTTCTCAAATTATAAGCAAGCAATTATTGTTGTGATGGATTGAGTTGGGTTATATCTTACAATCCTAGGAAAGTTTGGGTCCCGGAGTCGAATCACATAGATTGTACAACACCTACAAGTCGACTTAATCTTTCCTACTTAACACATGCATGATCTAACAAGACTCGAGTTGGGTTATGTCTTACAAGTCAAGTTGAAGAGATAGTAGATGATAATAAATGCAAGGATTCATAGGCTTAGCATTTCATCAAACATAACATGTGCATGTATTAAGATCAAAACAAGCAAGCAAATAAGATATGAAAGCATATTGATTTAAGCATGAATCATTCCCATGTTGGTTTCCCCTAATCACCCATTAAACCCTAGCTAAGAGACTACTCACTCATTATCATATTGATCATGCTAGAAAGGTTGTCAATCATACTAACATAATGAAACATGATGAATAAATGAAAGTAATTAGCAATAATTAAAAAGGGATTAAGAGATTATACCTACTAATGATTCCAATAATAAAGCAAGAATAATAGAAGTACTTGAATCCTAGATTGAGAGGTTGTCAATCTCCCAATAATAACCCAAATAATCTTCAATTACCCAAAATAAAGTAAGAACAAGAGAGAGATTAAGGAACTAAAACTTGGATTAAAACTTGATTAATATTTGATTACAATATTGAAGAGAGATTTGATTGATATTAGCTACACTAATTATTGATAAGAAGAACATGCTCCTCTAATTAGACTAATGGGGTATTTATAGTGAAAATTAGGAAGGATGCATTAGGGTTAACTAAGGGCTAAACTAGTAATTACACTTTTTAAGTTGAGCAAGGAGACTCCGGTATTCAATGAGAGAAGGGCGTCTCCATTTTGTAACTTGAAGGACGAAACCATTTGCATCGTGATCCGAGCGGATGGAGGTCGAGACGGACGGATGGGGCATGGACGATCCGAGCGGATCAAGGCAGAAGACGCTCGGATTGGGCCTGGGGATCCGAGCGGATCTCGGGTAAGGACGCTCGGATTGAGTGGGCGGACGGACGGATCATGGATGATCCGTTCGGATTCTTCTACAGCGTCATTCCTTCTTCTTTTCTTCCCTTTTCTTCATAGAATCCTTGGGGATTTCCTTGGGGACTCAAGGATCCTTTCTCAACATTGATCTTCTACTTAGCTATGTACAAAGGCCTCCTAGTCTTGTCTCTCCTTGATGCTTGGTCATTGAATACGATCCATTTAGCCTCGTTTTGCCATGAAAATGCAAGATTCTTACTCCTTTCCTACCAAGGGATCAAAATCTCAAAGAATATGCAAAACAAAGATCTAAAGATAAGAAATGACCCAAATAGGCACTAAAAAGCATAGAAACAATGGTAATTCGGGGGCTAAATATGCGCCAATTATGGTCGCATCAGGTATAGATAGAATAGATGCAGGAGCTGTCAAAGGTCGTAATGCAATTAAAATCAATCAAATTGGGGAGCCTAACGTCAAAGCTGATGGGAAAGATAAAGGGACGAGGAAAGTTCGTGCATACGTGGATGTTAACTATTCTCCCCCTACTGGTTCAAATTCAAGCTCGTGGAGAATGAAGAGGACGGTCAAGGATGCTGATGGGACCTCCTCCAGTCAGAAGCCCTCCGTTGGGCTACTGAATTGTTTTGGGAATTGAGCGGGGAATGCCCCGTTGTAACAAATTGTAAAAATTAATTTTGAATTTCCGTTGAATTTCTTTATTGCATTTTTAGGACTGTTATAATTTAGACTATTTTTAGCGTAGTTAGAAAGACTATAGACTGTTATTTTGTGATTTGGTATGTTCGGGATATTTTTGCGAGTGTTTTTATGCAGGTTTGGGGAGATAATGACGCACTTGGATGACTTACACGAAGAAAAGAACTCGATCGAGTACTTTTTGTACTCGATCGAGAGGATTTCACAGGAAAATGCTCGATCGAAAGGTTTGCAGGTGCTCGATCGAGACAGCAAAAATGAGGAGTTCTCGATCGAGTATAATTTTGTTCGATCGAGAGGAATGAAGACTAGATTCCTCGATCGAGTGATTTAAAACCACTCGATCAAGTGAAATTGCAAATTACATGCAGGAAGTTCTCTTTAACTTCTATTTTCCTTAATTATATTTCATTTCCTCTTTTGTTCATCCCCTTTGCACGAAAATCACCCCATATCCTCTCTAATTCTTACCCATTACCAAATCCACCACCCACAATTTGTTCCTTGCCATTATATCGACATTTGCCCTCTAATTTGCCCTTTAAATTTGTTATTTTTTGCGGTCAATTTGGGTATTTAGGGTTTGCGGTTTTCGATCGAAAATTCGCCTATTTGCATCGTTTTTTGTCGATTATCTTGCTTCCTCTTGTGGGTTTATTTATCAAGTAAGTTTCCCCTTCATCCTTTTGTTTTTTAATTGCTTTATTTCGAATTTATGAAGTAATTGGGGTTTAGGGTTTATGAAAGTCGAAATTTCGACTGAAATTTGGGGGATTTTCTGTTTAATTAGTTAATTGACTATGGTTTCCCCATTGCTTACTTGATTAGGATGGACAGTAGCTCAGTACCCTCGTCTAGCTCGACTATTACTCCGTCCTTGACTGAGACGGTGGTCCCTGCTGCCACCACCGTCACCACGCCTGTCAGTACTGCCTCTACTACCCCCATGTTACTTGTTACTACTACTGGTACTGTTGTTACTGCTGCTAGCACTGCTGCTAGTTCCGCTTCCACTTCCACTTCCATTTCAGCCTCTGTTTTAGCTAGTTCTGCTGCTAGCTCTTCTTCTGTGTAGGTTTCTGCTGCTTCTACTGTTCCAGCCACAACTAGCATGTCGGGTACTGATGAGAGTGTCGTTGGGGCTCTCAATCAAACACATTTATATTCTCAACAAAACAACTAGTTAGTGGTTAAGTCGAGGTCGATCCATGGGACGGTGGGTACACAAATTGTTCAATCTAGTTATGGTTATGCTAGGGGTTGTCACAATTGTAACGGGTTGAAGATTCTAGTCTAATGAAAGCAATGGAGTAAAACAAGCAATTAAAGGAAGGATGTAAACAAATGACTAAAAATGCTAGGATTGTTGGAATATGTGTCCTCCGACAATAATGCGATCACAACTGTCGATCATAATGATCACATGTTTAAGTCTCATTTTAAGAATACATGTGGGAAGTAATATTTTATAGTCAACTGGTCCACACATATCGGTAATGATTGGTTGACTAGAGTTTGACATTACTGTCGTGCGACGGTGGTGATCAGTTGATCCCCTTAGGTCATACCTAAAGGGTAACACTCTTAATTGATTATTTAATTGATCGTATGACGATACGGGTTAATTAAATTACTTAAAATTGACGGACGATTTTGGAAGTAATATTTACGTGTCTCATTGTAATTTGATTAAATAAGATACGGTCTAAGTAATCGAATTGTTTTATTACTTAGATGAAATTATTGTTTACGGAAACAATTGAAACAGAATGAATTGATTATTATAAATACAGAATGTTGTAATTTATGACTCTGAAACCCATTACGGTACAAGTAATTATGAATTACTAGGTTAACTTTATAAGTGACATTTTTTATTAATATGTTGATTTTTAATTGTTAAAAATACATTTTATATACCTAATGTCATGGAACATATTACATGTGACAAATTGACAAAATAATGTGTAAAATGGATTTTCCATTTTACACTATATGTACCGAAATTATGGGTGGGTTGGGGTTTATATTATGTTTTATTATTCATAAAAGAAGCATAATGATTAACCTAAACACATAGCCTTGCATGCCTAATTTCTTGGGAAGAATTGAAGATCATGCATTGGCCTCTTTAACCCACCCCACCCGGTTTTGTCATAGAGAAAGGCCAAGGGTTTTTCTCTATAATTTGATTATTATACACTACATGCATACTAGTGTATTATTCATTCTCTAACACATCTAAAAAATATAGAGTTTTTAGAGAGAATATTACTCCTTCTTCTCCCTTCTCTTAACCGAAAAACAAGAGACATAATTCAATATTTTGGGTCAATTTTATTAAGATTAATATTGTTCTAGTATTAATAATATTAATCTTTTGAGAGGTTATCTTGGGTATAATTCCTTGGGAGGGATTCTAAGCTTGAATCCTTGTTCATCCAATATTAGGAAGCTCAAGAACAAGTGAGTAGAAGAACTCATTTGTGCCCATATATCCGAAATCTCAATGTAAGGATGACGATTTCTTCTTTATCCTTATTCTTGTTTGCGTGCATAAGATCTAAATTAATTTTATGACTAAATTAATTATAACATATTTGAATATGTTGAGTATAATGAGATATAGATTTCCAACAAGCGGTATCATGAGCCTTAGGTTGTTTGCATGCAAATCGGTTATTGTTTTTCCGAGTTATACGATTAACAAACAAAACTTACAAATTTGTGTTTATTATGATATATCACGAAATTTATTATGCATGTTAAAGTTTCTAGTCCTAAAATGTATTTAGGATATTTTGGTTAATTTATGGATTTTTATTGTTTATTTTGTATATAATGGCATTAAAATGTGATTTTATGATAAAAATGTCATTTTTGGACTAAAATTAGCTAAACTTCGATTTTTCCAGTGGTTTTTGGATATGTTTTCACATATATTATCTTTAGATGACCTGTAAATTTTCATAATTGTATGAGTTATTATGCTCGAAATATGGATTTTTCAAGATAAAATCAAATTTAAATGGAGAAATAGGTTAATATGAGTTATATTTCGAATCTGGTCATAGAAATTTAGTATGTTGTCACATGAAATTTTACAAGATGTGTGTAAAATACTTGGCTATAATGAAGTCTTTATGCATGATTTATGAATTTTTGATGAAAAATCACATAAATAGTGACTTTAATTAGTAAAAATTGCTAAAACATACTTCATGACTAAGGAAAAACATCACATGTTGCATTTTATCACCTATTTCAGATCTAAAAGTAGTGAAAAGTAAATAAAAATAATTTTTCTCATATTTTTATGGTTATTATTGATAAATCCGATAAACCGCAACATTGTTTTTCCTCGATAATTTTCGAAATTTTTAACCTAAGTTTTTGAACATTATGAGTGTCATGGTATTTTTCCAGAATGTTCATGAGTTTAAATTTCAAATTTCAAATTTATTTGAAATTTTTATGATTTATTTGAAGTTTATGGCATTATATTGTAATTTTAAGTCCTTTTATGAACAATATTAAGAAAAATAAGTTAGTTATTGTCAATATGTTAGTGGAAACTAATTTTGAGTCCTAAGATAGTTAGGGTAATTAACTAGTACATAAATATGATTTTATGTAATTATTGTGATTTTTAAAAGGTTAAATCACGCAAATCCGTAAAAACCGATTAATATACGATATTGGCTCCTTAAAGGCGATTTAGCATAAAATTGGGCATGTTCATACATATTATAATGCTGCATTTTATTTATGACTGTCATAATTTTATTTTATGTAATTTTATTTTATGTAATTTTACTTAGTATGGCCTTAGTTTTTAATTGATATTACCCGAAATGTATGGGAATATCGATTCGGTTGTAATTTATTGTGATCTCGTATCACCGTTTTGTAATTTAATAGATTTATTTTATTTTAATTACAAATGTATAATAGGAAATTATGTAATTTGTTATGTAATTTATTTATTCCGGAGATCCTTGAAGACGGTGCCACTCGAGAAGGCGATCCATTAAAGACGGTGTTACCTCGAAATGCGTGCCAAGACCGAAGTTCAAGGGACCAAAGGAGTTGGTTTCCGAATTTGTAATAGTTAATTAGATTTACTATTTTTTTTTTTATTTTTTTTTTGCAAAAAATTATCATTTCATTTAATTAAGAAAGAAATTACAATAAGGATTTGCAAAAGCTATCCACTAGAAAAAACAACACCTATACAATGTTAATTACACAAACTATCCTCTATGAGTCTATACTGGGGGTGATGCTTCCACATGAGCAATCGTACAATGACAAAAAACTTGATTCTCCTTACAAGCCCAAGTACAGTACGAGAGAGACCTTGAAAGATTCTGGTATTTCGCTCAGTCCAAATCTGATGTACAGAGGGAGTAAGAGACACATGAAACCAGGCTATCTGCCAGTCCCTAGCTCCTTTGAGAGGAAAAATCAGCTCATCTTGAAGGGAAAGACCCGTCCTCATATGACCCATCCAGGCTAGAACCTGATGCCAAACAGAAGCAGAAAAAGGAACATCTAAAGAACAAATGATCTTGAGACTCCTCTTCATGTTCACAAAGGGAGCATCTGTTGACAAATTGCATACCCCTAAGCTTGAGATTATCAATAGTAGCTAGTTGATTCTGAACAGCCATATAGCAAACAATTCTATGTCCAGGAATAATTTGAGAGTGCAAGAGACCTTTGGTCCAAGAACCAGCAACAGAAGCATTCCTGAAATAACCATATACCTGCCGTAATGATAACTTTGAACCAGACATCCAACCTTGAATGAGATGCTGAGCATCAGAAATAGAACCAGAGAGCTCAACCAATATGTCTTTAGTTGCTAAAATACTCTTGAAACTGGATGGGTAATGAACTTTAGAAGAAATATGCCAAATGTCCTCATGTTTTAGAATATAATGCTGTACCCAGCTACTCCATAACCCCTGATCAGAAGCAGAAATAGAATAGATCCATTTGATCAAGAGAGAATAATTCCAAGCTGCCAAATCTTTGATGTTAAAGCCACCAGAAGACCAGGGGGAAGAAATATGGTGCCAGCTTTTAAAGACCATCCTTCTGGAGCCCATTGGGATACCCCAGAAGAAATCCTTACAAAGTTTATTTATATGGGAAATCACAGTTCTAGGAAGAAGAACAGTAGAACACCAAAAATTCTCAAGGCCAAAAACAATAGAGTTGATTAGCTGCAATTTACCAGCATATGACAGGAAACAGTTTGACCAGTGAGCCATTGCTTGCTGAATTTTGATGATGATAGTGTCAAACATGTCACTGGTTAGTCTGGAAGTATGCAAGGGGAGACCTAAATACCTGAAGGGAAAAGCTCCCTCAGAAAACCCAGTAGAACTAAGGATAAGCTCTTTGACTGGTTCAGATACACCTCCAAAATAAATGCTAGTTTTCTCAGTGTTAGCATGTAAACCAGAAAGGAGAGCAAATTTTTGAAGAGAATCAGAAATAGCAGAAACAGAAGGAAAATCTCCTCTAATGAAAATCATTAAATCATCAGCAAAAATAAGATGGGTAAGCTTGATCTTACTGCATAGGATGATAAGAAACCTGATGATGGGCACAAACTCTTCTGAGATAACGAGAGAGAATTTCCATACCAAGGACAAAAAGATAGGGAGACAAGGGATCACCTTGTCTAAAAGATTTACTTTTTTAGGAAGGCCATACTAGGATTTATTTTTATGCTTTGCATTTTATTTATATGTTGCATGCATCGCTAAATCGCCATAAATATAACATGCATTATCATTTTATCGAGTTTATCGACCGTGTCAATTACAATTATCGTAGTTCACCGCTTTAGTTCACTTAAAACGTGATAGATAATAAATTGACATGACCTCTCGCTAAAAATAAATAATTGAGACTTAGCCTTACCAAAAAGTAGAAACCATGAAAACCTATTTCGTGAGGGAGGGCACTCGGCCACACCGAGGTACAAACCTTGTTACGTAGGGGAAGTGGGTGATAAATGTCTATCTACCGAATTCATGTTGATGAGGGTTTCATCGGCCACACCGTGCCCAAGTTAATGTGGGTTTGGATCATGGACACATTTATTCGAAATTTGGATTGAGCTCAACGGAAGTATTCGTGACCGTAGTCGCATGTGTTCCGGGCTATAGATAAATATTAAAGTAATTTTATCGACCAAGAGTTCTAAAAGTAGAATCGATTAAAGCGTTAATCCACCGAGTTATATTGATAAGGGATTCATCGGCCACACCGTGCCCAGGTTAATATGAATTTGGATCTTGGAATCATTTATCAAGTTGGGTAGAGGTCACTAGATAAATGCAATAAAACTTGTTTAAATTAAATTTTTACGAGTGTTATTATTATTTTGAAAACGACATATGTTTTATTCCTTCTATTTTCATTTTGTAGACCACTTTTTTTTCTCATAACAAATGGCCGCACCAAACACCAACGCCACACCTCTCACTAATGCTTCATGGCTCCGATCCTTCATGGATCGTTGTAAACTTGAAAAGAATGGGTCAAATTTCTCCGATTGGGATGCCCAACTCAAATTAGCCGCCCAAGGTGAAGACAAGCTTCGTTACCTCACTGAGGCCTCTCCACCCAAACCTAATGCTAGGTCGAGTGCCGCCACTAGGGAAGCATATGAGGCTTACCACAAGGAGTCCGCCGCAATGAAAAATGTGTTGATTTTTGCAATGGAGGCGGATCTCCAAAGGAGAGCCTTTAAAATGGGCACCGCTAATGAAATCTATTCCAAGCTTGTGACAATGTTTTCACAAACTCTGAGGATCGTCCAATATGAGGCGGCCTCGGCATTCTTTGATCTCGACTTTAAGGAGGGCCAAAAGGTTAGCCCTCACGTGCTCAAATTGATGGAGCTAGTCGAGACTTTGAGGATTCAAAAGGTTGAAATCCCCAAAGAACTCATTGTAGATAGGATTCTACACTCCTTATCCAAAGTCAAAGCGTATGTTCAATTCCGGGTGAATTTTAACATGCAAGATAAGGACGTGTCTCTTGAAGAGTTGCACAAGTTACTTGTGCAAGCCGAAAGAGACATGGGGTTAAATGTTAACCCACCTAAGGATGTGCTTAACATAAGCACCAAGAGCAAGGGGAAGTTCAAGAAGAATGGGAAGAAAGGTAAGAAGCAAGCTCCAACTTTCACCAAGGCTAAGACTTTTGAAGCTAGCACTTCCAAGACCAAGAAGGGTCCTCTTGATAAATGCCATTATTGTAATGGTGTTGGATATTGGAAAAGGAATTGTTCCAAGTATCTTGGTGACATCAAAGCTGGAAAGATCACTCCAGTAGGTAAATGACTATCCTTTCTTTTATGTTTCTAATTCAACTATGGTATTGTGATACAAAGTTTTGATAATGTATCCCCTTTTTATTGTAAATAGGGCCTCCACTAAGCAAGGACAAGGGAAAAGAAAAGCAAGCTTGAGAAATCATGAAGGAGCTAGGAGTAGCTACCGATAAAGCTTGGCTTTTATTATTGTCTTTATTTATGTTATGTTTCAGATTTTTAGAACTATTTTGATTTCCGTGTTCGACATGGAAATGGTTGATCCTTTCTAAACAATTGTTGTATTTTGGATTATGGTGGCTTGGTTTGCAACCCAAGTCACCCCTTTTATCGTATTTTCTTTGTTCTAAAAAATTCGTCTTTATATGCTTGCACATAGAAACATATGATCATCCACTTAAAGTGATCTAATAGACAACTATAATGATGGGATTCATTATATGTCCACAAGCTTAAGGCTTGTGTATGATCAATTATAAAGTGATGTTGAGTTGATGAACTCTCTTAAAGGAATGTCAATCACCAAGTACACTTATCAAATCTAAAACAATTAGTCAATCTATGAGATAGTCCTCCTTATAGTTCAAAATCATTATTTGTGTCTCATAAACTATCTTTGAATCTCTAGTGTATTTATTCTAAAGATAGAGTGGGAGAAAAATGAAGACACAAAGAACACAAAGCAAATTTGTATACTTGAGTAAATGAGATCTACGAAAGAAAGAATGATTTGTATACCTATATAGATAGTGTACACGAATAGATGAGATCTATGGTCTCAAATAGATGAAATCTACATGACAAAATAGACCAAGTGAAGTAATCAAAAGAATATGTTCTCAAGATAACTACACGAGGAGACCAAAAGAAAGTTTTGGAAGAAAATGACTAATGAAAAGACTTATCAAGAGATTTGGCTAGTATATGAACAACATTTGACCAAGATTTTCAATATTGATATTTACTTAAGAGCCTAAATGAAACAAAGTTGCATCCTCGAAAGTAAATGTGATTTATGACTAAAAGTTGCAAAGAAAGATATGCCGATATCTACAAAAGCTAAATTAATTGTTAACCACGCTAGTGTCATTACTTAACCTCATTATGAAAATGAAATGGTTAAACCTCCTTCCGGAAAAGGGTATTTTGAGAAGGACGTATATGAAATGAAATTCACATTTAAATAATGACATTGCTACGCATCATTATAAAATGAATGAGTTAGAGATTAAAAATCTCTTTCCATAAGTTTAAGATTGAAACCTTTTCTAAATAGGTATTTTGAAAAGATATGTTGGGAACATTTGGTTTTATCTTAATAACTTGGCAAAGCAAAATATATTTCAATTTTTGAAATGTTTCGATTGAGTAGTCAATTGCGAAACATGTGGAATTGTGTGGAAGTTTGAAATTATCATGTGAAGACATGGAATTTAGTTGGAGCAATCATCTTGTAAAATTTATAACTCATTATTCATTGAGAATGACGAGCTAATACTATCTTTCACAAAGAAGTATTTGAGTTTTCAATTCTGGATGAAAATGGACTATGATGAATCCAATCACATCATGGGATGTTGGATAGGTATTGACATATACACATCGAATCAACGAGAAACATAGGTTATTCATCTCAATGAAAATGGAATTGCCATTAGCAGTCATGGTCATTCATTGAACCTAAGAATGGTTGATCACATGATTATAAATTACTAATGTTTCCGCCATTAGAATAATCATGCACATGTCCAATAATGAATCATATGCATAAGAGCATGATGAATCATTGGCAAGCCATAGAAGAATCGTCATGAATTCTCGAGGAGAACTAATGAGAGATTCTAGTATTGGACAGAACACTCTGTTATGTGATAAGAGGTTGCACATATTGAAGTTCGAACACACGTAAGGATTTATGAAAATCCTAAGCTATTCAAGCTAAAAGGAGAAATAAAAAGTTTGGAAAGATACTTAGTTAAAGTAAGAAGTTACTCAAAACTAATATTTTCCAATATGCTAGGACTTATGAGAAGTGCTAGGCTAATCATCTTGACAATTGTTGCAAGACCCTACAAAACGTATACCTAGTGCAATGCGAGTTGGTAGAACACTTGACCAGTGCAAGTTATATCATCCACCACAAATTCGTTGGTTATGTGATAAACAACAAGAAAGTTTTTTCAAGATAAAGAACCCAAACCTAGGTTGGGAACCTATATGTGTACTTGGTAAGGTTCATGCTATGAGAGATAACATGAATATAAAGGAAAATGCAATACAAGAAGTATGAACACATGGACACATGGTATGTTAAACTTCTATTGCAATCGACTAGTGTTTACACACTTACGATATACATCACAAGGTTGTAATATGGTATTGACTACCCGAATGTGATGTTGACATTCGTCGTTTGAGTTATTATTAACTCACCTTATACTTTGTTACATCCAAACGGGTTGTAGAGACAATTGAACTCCGTTAAAGTGAACACGGATTAGCATTATATTCGCCCATAGTCACTTACATGAGGTGACGTCTCGAAGTGACTAGAGTGTGATGCGATTGATGGCAAGTTCAAGTGCCATGGAGTCATGTGTGATGACTAGTCGATCACATAGGCAGACTGTTAGGAACACCTTGTCGGGCCTTATGACCGCCTATAGAGTTCTGGCAAATTTATATAGCCTGGTCGTGGCGAGAGCTACTATAGTATTCTAATGAGTCGATTCTTTTGACTAAAGACTATTCGCCAAAGATGGCACAGTTTCAGATTAACTTTGATTTGTGTTACTACGACCTTCGTAAATGGGGTCAAATGGGCATATTTTGGGTTATGATGGCTGTGGCTAGTCGAAGGGAATAAGTGCGATAGGAATTGTCCACCCCTTGTCAGGGTTATAACAATATCTCAGGGCCACTCGAGGAGTAATGAACTGGAAATGCGTGGCCACGCTCGGATGATATCTATTGTAGATGAATCTGGTCAATCAGTTATTCTCCAGATCGAGGAAACCACTCTCGATATGATCACTTGCAAGTACGACCTGAAAGACACCTTGCATTGAGTGGGAGATAGTAATAGGACAAGAGAATTGATGACGCACACTAGTCGAGGACAAGTGGGAGATTGTTGGAATATGTGTCCTCCGACAATAATGCGATCACAACTGTCGATCATAATGATCACATGTTTAAGTCTCATTTTAAGAATAGATGTGGGAAGTAATATTTTACAGTCAACTGGTCCACACATATCGGTAATGATTGGCTGACTAGAGTTTGACATTACAGTCGTGTGACGGTGGTGATCAGTTGATCCCCTTAGGTCATACCTAAAGAGTAACATTCTTAATTGATTATTTAATTGATCGTATGACGATACGGGTTAATTAAATTACTTCAAATTGACGGACGATTTTGGAAGTAATATTTACGTGTCTCATTGTAATTTGATTAAATAAGATACGGTCTAAGTAATCGAATTGTTTTATTACTTAGATGAAATTATTGTTTACGGAAACAATTGAAACGGAATGAATTGATTATTATAAATACAGAATGTTGTAATTTATGACTTGGGAACTCATTACTGTACAAGTAAATATGAATTACTAGGTTAACTTTATAAGTGACATTTTTTATTAATATGTTGATTTTTAATTGTTAAAAATACATTTTATATACCTAATGTCATGGAACATGTTACATGTGACAAATTGACAAAATAATGTGTAAAATGGATTTTCCATTTTACACTATATGTACCGAAATTATGGGTGGGTTGGGGTTTATATTATGTTTTATTATTCATAAAAGGAGCATAATGATTAACCTAAACACATAGCCTTGCATGCCTAATTTCTTGGGAAGAATTGAAGCTCATGCATTGGCCCCTTTAACCCACCCCACCCGGTTTTGTCATAGAGAAAGGCCAAGGGTTTTTCTCTATAATTTGATTATTATACACTACATGCATACTAGTGTATTATTCATTCTCTAACACATCTAAAAAATATAGAGTTTTTAGAGAGAATATTACTCCTTCTCCCTTCTCTTAACCGAAAAACAAGAGACAAAATTCAATATTTTGGGTCAATTTTATTAAGATTAATATTGTTCTAGTATTAATAATATTAATCTTTTGAGAGGTTATCTTGGGTATAATTCCTTGGGAGGGATTCTAAGCTTGAATCCTTGTTCATCCAATATTAGGAAGCTCAAGAACAAGTGAGT
Organism: Silene latifolia; assembly: GCF_048544455.1. Taxonomy (NCBI): domain Eukaryota; kingdom Viridiplantae; phylum Streptophyta; class Magnoliopsida; order Caryophyllales; family Caryophyllaceae; genus Silene; species Silene latifolia. The sequence goes on from NC_133536.1 coordinate 88,707,611, forward strand.
AGGAGAACTCATTTGTGCCCATATATCCGAAATCTCAATGTAAGGATGACGATTTCTTCTTTATCCTTATTCTTGTTTGCATGCATAAGATCTAAATTAATTTTATGACTAAATTAATTATAACATATTTGAATATGTTGAGTATAATGAGATATAGATTTCCAACAAGGATATCATGGGTTCATAAGGAAATCATGGGAGTTGATCATACAAACATGTTCTCAATTATAAGCAAGCAATTATTGTTGTGATGGGATCGAGTTAGTGTATATCTTACAATCCCTAAGAAAGTTTGGGTCCCGGAGCCAAATCGATTAGATTGTACAACACCTACAAGTCGACTTAGTCCTTCCTATTCAACTATATGCATGGTCTAATGAGACTCGAGTTGGTTTATGTCTTACAAGTCTCATTGAAAAGGTAAGTGATGGGTAAAAAATGTAAGGATTCATAGGCTCGCATTTCATCAAACATAACATGTGCATAAGTTGAAATCATAACAAACAAGCAAATTAATTATGTGAACATATTAGATTAAGCATGAATCAATCCCCATGTTGGTTTCCCCTAATTACCCATTAATCCTAGCTAAGAGACTACTCACTCATTATCATGTTTAACATGCTAACAAGGTTGTCAATCATATTAACAAGGCAAAACATGATGAACAAGTAAGAAAGATTAACAATAATTAAAACAAGGATTAAGAGAATTATATCTATGGAGATTCCAAAATAATAATGCAAAGAATAAAAGAAGTACTTGATGATTGATGGAAGGTTGTCAATCTCCCAATAAACCCAAATGATCTTCTAATTACCCAATAATAAACTTGAATTACTCAATAATAAACTTGAACAATAATTAAGGAAAGATTAATGTGTAATTTTGTGGAAAGATTAAAGGATAATCTATTCTAATCTACTTCTAATCTAATCTAAGGAAAGTTGATTTAATCTAAGAAAGCTTGGTGGTTTGATTATTACAAATGGAGTATATATAGTGGTACATCATTAGGTTAAGCAAGGGTAAATTAGTAATTAACAATGCTAATTGTTGAGTTGAGGAAGTGCTCCTCTCCAAGGAAGATGCTAGTCTCCTTTTTGCTAGTCTCGTATGGATATGCGCGGATCACAGATCACGTAGCAAGAAAAAGCTTCTTGTCCAACAATATGCTCGTCCCGTGCTGAAAATGAGCATCCTGAGCCTCAACCCGAGCGGGTTGAATTTGACCCGAGCGGGTTGAATTTGACCCGAGCGGGTTGTGCTTTGTCCCGCTCCAGATAAGCTTGACCCGCGCGGGTTGAGGTGCTGTTCCCTTTATTTTTGCTTTTAAGCCTAAGATGCCTCTATATACTCTTTATTTATACCTCCTTGGTCATCATTCTTGCCTCCTTTTCATACTTAGTCCATCAAATATCGTCAACAAGCTTCCAAATATGCACGAAAGACGGGAATTTCCGCCTTAATATCTCCTTTCCTATAAAACGTATAGAATGCACTAGGAAAGCAAAATAGAAAGCATTTGACGGATAAAATGGTCATGAAATGTTATAATAGTATGCAAAATAGGTTCAATTAGGGGACTTTATGCACAATTATGAGTCACATCAAATATCCCCAAACCGAACCTTTACTCGTCCCGAGTAAAGAGGTGACTAAAACTAGACCTTTATTTAAAATATCCTAGTAATATAACCGATATGAGACAATTAGCGGGTCTCACTCCGCCCCTTCAACTCACAACAAGACAACCATCAGGTAGGATGCCTTCTTGCAAGGCAAGGTGAGGCTTGCCAAAATGGCGACACATCCAAGCATTAAAGCACACAAGATCAAGTAATGGATGCATCTACAAAAATGAATAGCCACTTTCCTCATCTAATTGGCGGAAATTATCTAAAGGGGAAGCAATTCAAGGGTACACATTCCATCATAGATACGGTTTCTTCAAACTACTAAGCCTAGAAGGATACCAATAAATAAACTCCAAGTTGTGTCAAGCTAGGGTATCTTTGTCCTCAATCGTTAAATGCTTTCGTCAAGAGTAGACTCCCTATGGTGTTAGAAACACTGGAGGATCGCGGAATTCCCCTTCTTGCCTAGACAAGAAGAAGGGTCGTCCCCTCCCTACCATGCACAAAAATGGATACGATGGAAAAGGGATCATTTGTATTTGAGTTTCATATGGGAGTTTGCTTTTGTTGTTGTTTTTCCCCCCAATTTCTTGTGGCATATAACATTTTGAGAACATTTTCTTTTTGCCATTTCTTTTGATGTTTGACATTTCAATGCTTGACAATTTCAACTTTTCTTTGCATTTCTTTTTGAACATTTTCAAAGTCACCTCATTTGTAGTGAGGGTGCTTATATTTGAAGCTTTAGGAGTCTATTTTTGCTCCTCTTTTTTTTTGATGCAATTGCAAACTTTTTCTTTTCTTTTCATTTCTAGAACTCAAATTTTGAACAATTTTTGTGCCCATTCCCTTTGATGAAAAAATGTGGTAGAATATGGATGATGGTTGCATGGTTTCAAGGGTCACCTTGGAATAAATGGTAGCCAAGGAGTTATCACACCACAAGGTTGTTTTGACTAGGCCTTAATCCATGGGTCAAAGGATACTAGCATGACACATCCTAGGGTGTTTTACAAGTATTCTAACAAGCAAAGTCTTAAGAAGAAAAAGCATCTACAAGGGCCTTATATACACTTGTCAAGCTTCCCAAATAGACGGTTTCACAAAATTTTTCCTAAATGCAACTATATGCCATGATGCAACTAACATATATACATTCTAATGCATATGCTTCTACCAACTAGTATGTCATATAAACTAAATGCAACTCCTAACAACACATAGATACACAAACCACAACAACAAAATACACCACATTCTCCTTGACATGTAAGCCCATCCTCCTTATATGAACAATGAAAAAGAAATGGAAGGGAAATAGAGATTAGAGCGATCATACCAAGCGGTCTTCATTTTCCCTTGCTAATGCCTCAAATGTAGTGTTGTATCTATGTGAGAAGAGAACAAAAACACAAGTATATATAATTCTACACTACTAAATTAAAGAACATGTTTTTGGTTTTTTGAATTTTTCAAATTTTTATGGGTTTTGTTTTTATGAAATTAAAAGACATATTTTTGTGATTTTTCGAAAATTTTTAATTTTTATGGATTTTTGGATTATAAATTCCCATCCCCCACTTTATTTTGGACATTATCCTCAATGTACATGTAGGAGTAGGAATAAAAAGGAAATACATTTTTATGGATTTTTGTTTTTTTTTTTGAAATAAAGTACAAATGCAATGATATGATATGAATGAATGCATGCTCTAACTAAATGCAATTCTAAATGACATATATAACAAATGAATGCAATCTAAACTATACTATATGATGCATGATTTCTAGTAAACTATGGTCACCTATGATCAAACATCGCCAAACCGATTTAAACACTATTCCTAGTGTAGAAATGAATAGGTTTGGCCATTAGTGACTATGCATGAATTCTAATCTATATGCAATTATCTTCATGAATCATGTCAGATATAATACAATGCAAACTAATCTAATTATGTGACATATATTACAATGCAAACTATACATGAGAGATAGGGAAATAAGGGTCTTACAATCATGATCTCAATCGAAGCCTCTACCATTAAGGCTATCATCATCTTCACTTTCTTCTTCTTCCTCTCCTCCTCTTTGGTCATCTTCATTTATGCCTTGGTTTGGGAACACAAGGTGTGGTTGCACCCAAGAAGGCCTAGGATCATTAGGATCAATAAACCCTTGTTGTGCCATATGGTAGTATTGAGGATAAAGGGCCAAATAGTTGTCTTCTTGCCCTCGGTGGATCCTAAAATCCATGTTGCTCATCATACCCATCAATATATCCATGGTCGATGGTGGGGTACTGGGAGGAGGAGGAGGAGGTGCATAGGGTCGGTAGACATGGGGGAATGGAGGTATCTCCGCATAAGAGGGCCGAACACCATAAATGAATGGTGGAAATCCAAGGCTTGGACCTTGGGACGGTGGTGGTGCATGGGAAGGAGTAGAAGGTGCCTCCTCACGTATCCTAGGTGGTGGAGCCGCAATCCTCTCAATGGGGAGGAGGTAGCTCGGCATAGGTGCAAGGTAGCTCGACCTAGGTGTGGTAGGAGGAAGGTCCCAACAAGGAAGGGTGAATGTAGAGCTTCCCTTGGTGTACCAATCAATGCCTCCCAAATTCTTATATTTGCACCATTTGTGATGCCTAAAGATAACCTTTTCATCAAGTAAAGTATCTCCGGGTAGAGCCACATACCTCCCATCATCATTAAACCCTAGACATAAAACATCGGCCATCCTAGTCACAAGACCACCCATCACAATTCCCTTTGATTTTGTCGCACCCCTTGATAGATTTCGAAATCGGACAAGTAATTCAAGAGCGGGATTAAAGTTGTACTTTGGCAAACCTTGGACATTCAAATATGACTCAAGAAAGTCATGTCAAGTTGACTCACACATCCTGTGTCACTTCTACCATGAATAGTCCCCGCTATAAATTGATGCCACATCCTAATAACCGGATGATGAATGTAAAAGGCATGGCACCTCTTGAAACCATCTAATTCCAACCCGGTGATTGCTCTCCACAAGTGTGACTCCATGAACCCCACGGGATTCTCAAGGTCGGTCTCGGGTATCGCAAGTCCAAATATTTCACCAAAGGTACCCAAATGTATTTGATGGGTCTCATTACACAACCGAAATTCCAAAGACACCCCATATCTCTCTCCTTCAAATACTTTGAGACTACACAAGAATTCCAAGGTGAGGCTAAGATATGTTTCCTCATGCATATTAAATAAAGTCTCAAGACCCATTCCTCTAAACAAAGACTCGGTTTGTTCTTTAATACCAAGTTTATCCAAAATTTGACGACAAATGAAACTTGTAGGCTCGAATTCCTTACCAAGTAGTTTCAAAAATCGCCTCCTATGCTCATTTTTGATGAATACTACCTCTGGGAAATCATCAAGTTGCTCAATCTCCGGTACTAGCTCCTCTTCTTGCATTTGGAACTCCGGTGGAGCATTATAATTGCTTCCTTTCCTTCTTTTTGATCCCTTAGTAGTAGTAGCCTTACTCTTGCCCCAAAAACTCATTGTTGTAGTCTTGAAATCCACCAAGTATCACTACTCAAGAATGCTTTAAATCTCCACAAATAAGAGCCAAACAACCTTGAAAATGCCTTACTAGAACACTAAAAGCAATGTAGTGAAGCTAGAAGGCAAAAATCAAACCCGAAAGACAATTGTTGCTCACGGATTTTTGGAGCTCCTATTTTTGAAATGTGGGTGATTTTGAGCAAGTAGAAGGTTGGAAAGTTGGTTTTTATTGTGTAGAAATGGATTAGAATGATTTTTAGAGTAATTTGATGGTGATTTGGTTGGATTTTATGGTTATTTGGGTGAGTTTTGTGAGTTGGGGTTGAGCTTGAAGGTAGAAGATGAAGATGGTAGGTGAGATTTAAGTGTAGAGTAAAATTGTGGCTGAAAACAAAGGCATACACGGGTTATAAGGCTGAACACGGGTGGGTTGGAAGTATCCTGCCCGTGATTCTGAGTTTTTTCTGCAATCAGGAGCTGGACCCGCTCGGGATAAAGCTGACCCACTCGGGATAAAGCTGACCCGCTCGGGTTGTCAGTGAACCAGCTCCAGATGAAATGAACCCGCTCGGGTTGGCAGTGAAGACGAGCATTTTCCTCAAAATCTGCGCGGATTCTTGGTCAGAGAACTTTTTCTTCTTTTCTTGTCCTTCAACTCGCTCGGTTTGGTCTCGGGATGCGCATATTTCGAGAAATTTTGACCCAACACCTTTCTCATGATAACAAAGTTACTCACAAGCCCAAATTCTCCATTTTCTTCATTACTTTACATTTTCCATCTTCTCATTTTCATTAATTTCCTTCAAAAGCTCAATTAAAATATGAGATCCCTCCCTTTCATCTCTCATGCAATTTATTAAATGAATGAATGAATGCAAAATTACACTAAATGCATATATAAAAATTAATGGTTATTGAGGAACTCCATCAAACCAAAGATTATCAATAACAATTTCATAGGAAATTATCACAAGCACTCAAAGCACGTAGAAGTCAGTCAAATTCTTGGGAGTGAGATATAAATAGGCATGCATAGCAACACAAGATTATACAATTGAAAAATGCCCAAGTAAAAGACCGAACAAGCATGTGAAGAATGTTATGACAAAAATAATAAGAGATATGATGGATGGTGTTTAGGTATTTTTTACCAAGTTGATTGATTCGGGTCAATGCAGTCTTACTCGTTGGTTGATTGTACGATTGTTCGTATGTTGACAAGTAAATAGAAAATTAAGTACGTAATGTACATTGACACGTGAGATTTGGTGACGCGGAAAACCCAATGTGGGAACAACCGCGGGAGGGACGGTACCCTGCCAAATATTGCAATATTTGAATAGGAGGATGATTACAATTGAGGCGTAAAGCTAATCCTGCTAGCCCTAGGCGTCAGGCCTGCAAGATCTTGGATGAATGTATATTTGAGTATAATAATATGTTAATGCCGTGGTGCTGATTTGTTCTTGAGTGTGGATGTGTGAATGTCCTTCTTGATTTGCTTCCTTGGCTATTTATAGGGTGAGAGCCCTAGATATGTCCTACTTGATTATGGAAAGGGAATATAATTTCCATAAGAACTCTTTCCAAATTCGGTTGCCTTTCCCAATTCTCCCTGATCTCCCTAACTTCTCCCTAACTTCTCTTTCCTTAATCTGGACGTCTTCCATGATGGGCTCCTGATCTTCCCTTAGCCCGTTTCCACTTTCTCCTAATTTCGGGCTTCCTTCCTCCTTATCACTCCTCCCTTAGCCTTTTATTTTGTTGAGTGGGCCTTCTTTATTATGCTAATTTTAGCCCAAACAGTTTGCCCCGAATTTCTTGTGAAGTACGCTTTAAGGCGTCGAGCAAGGAATTTACGTAATCGAATGCTGAAAACCCTAAGCCGTCTTTTACACTCCTTCTCATGAAATCCATCACGTCAGCCGCCCTATTCCTCTTTTCTCGCACCCTACTCCCTCTCTCCTCTTTATAATCCCAACTCCCACTTTGTACTTTCATTTACCCCAATCCATTTCAAAAAATATTCTTCTCTCTAAACCCTCAACCTTCCTTCTTCTCCATTTTGCCGGCTTCACTGTTTCACTCCCCTCCGTCTCTTTCACCAGGTATTTCTCCCTCTTTTCTTCTTTGATTTCCATTTTCTCTCTCCACCATGGGCAAAACTCGACAATCTTCGTCAACCCCTGCACCTTCTGACCGTAACCTTGACCCAACTTTCCCTTCTCGGGGACTTTTTAAACATCCCCACGACTGTGACTCCGCTTTGACTCCGGCCGACATTCCTATGATCAAGAGTCTGCTTGGTCTTGGTGACGGGGTGGATATTGCCATCCCTGAACCGGGACAGAAAGCTGACGCCCTCCGTCCAGGGTTGGTTGGTTTTTATCTGTACCCTTTTAGATACGACCTCCGTTTTCCTTTTCCTAAACTCGTTCAAGATTTCATCTTCACCAACAACTTCGCTATGGCACAAATTTCTACTGCCATCTTGAGGGTTCTTCTTTACTCTCTGGCCGCCGGCCAGAACACTGGTAAACCTGTCACTCTGGGCGATCTAGCCCATATGTAAAACATTAGATCCCTGGGCAGGGGTCAATTCTCATTCCGGGGCCGTGGAGAGGCTCCCTTCAGACACGTGTCCAAATCCCGTGATGAGAAATGGTTTGAGGACTTCTTCTTTGTGAGGAAGGACTCCATCCAGCCTCCTGCTGATTACATCTTCGAAAAATGGGTTCTGACTTCGAGTAAGTCGCCTTCCTGTCACCTGATTTATTTTATCTCGCCGCTTACTAGCTTACTTCATCGTCTTCGTGCAGGCCCCTGTGACCTGACCCGCATTGGTGCCAAGATCCCTGCCTGCAGCAAATTGTTCAGTGTCTCTGAGTCTGAGAGAAAGTTCCCAGACCTGCTCTCTAGTTTTTCACCTGCTTCCTCCTCCAACCCTCCTCAGTCAGCTCACAGTATGTCTTTTGGTAAGACTCCAACAACCGCTTCAATTTGCATGCGGTTCCTCCTGATGCTCTAAATATCCTGTTGTCTGAGACTACATCTGCTTGCAGGTTCAAAAGTTGATCCTTTAGAAATCATCCTCCAAAGCGCCAAAAGGAAGAGACCTTCTGCCAGTCCTGATGTGGCCTCTGCCTCCAAGAGGAGTGCTCCTGCTGCTTCCTTCCAGACTCCTCCTACGTTTTCCAGTTCTGCTGTACCCGAGCCTTTGGAGGTTGACCCGTTGTCTCGTCATCCGCCTACTCCTCCTACCAGTCCTCATGCTTCATCCAGCGGAGGTATTACCGCTTACTTCCCAGAGGGTTTTGGGAATGTGGAGAAGGTGCCATACTGGCCGGAGATCGACCAGCTGCTCTTCCCTCCCCTGAAGGAGACATTTTCAGAGTTCTCCCCAGAGGAGATGGCTGAGAATGACGTGCACAACGCCTTTATGGTAAATACTCTTCATTTTCTATCTGTATGTCTGCTTTTGCTTGGACTCCACTTGCTGACTTCTGACTTTCTTGACCCAGACCCTCCAGTCTGCACTTTATAATAGGAAAATGATCAACATAGTGCAGACCACCAGCCGTGCTACCAACGTCAAGAACCAGGAGCTGAAGGGGACTATTGCCGATTTTGCGCAGCAGCGGCCGATCTCGAAGGAGCGTGTGGTGGAGTCAAGACCGAGCTTCTTGTCACCAAGAAGAAGTCAAGGAGGGGGCGATCGGTGGCTTGCACTCAAGCGGTGTGCAACACTTTCTCCGACTCCCTCAAGCGCTCGATGAGAAGATCGAGCCGATCTCCCGGCCACCAATGTTGTTGCCTATGCTACTCGGCGGGGAAAATCGGCGGGATGCGTGCTTCTCTTGAGGAGGCTCCACCCAAAGCAAGCTATAGAGGAGGAGAGAAGCGTTGGAGATGCTCTACCCCACCCAACCCGATCCGAGTGCGCCGATGCCCGAAGTTGGGAGGTGAATTCTCCTGCATTGGCTGAGCAAGCTGCTGGGGGTGACGCTGGAATGTCCCAGGATGCTGCTGATGGAGCTCAGGAAGCTACGACAGCTAAGGATATGCAAGCTGGTGCGGTACCTGAAACGGGAGGTCAGCAGGCAGAGGAGATGCCAGAGGTGGAGGTCATTAATGTGACCGATAATCAAGTATTTTTATGTTTTGATGAACTTTTTGGCAGTCTGGCCCTGAGGTGGCAGACTTGTAAGTTTTAAAACTCTCTTTGTGTGGTTGCTCCGCCAAGGTGGCGGTTAAACTTGGGGCCGTATTTTGGCCATATTTCGGAATGCCCCTTGTCATAGTTTGGCAAGGTTTTATCCTTCATATTGTATGCTTGTTATTTAGTTTCCCTAGTTTAGGAAGTTGCCGTGTTAGCTTCCTTGGCTGATTTAGGCGAGTCCTGTCATCCTGAAAAGGCTGACGTTCTGACTCAGCTAGCCGCCGTGTCAGCCTGACGGCTGATTTAGGCATATGCCTCAATGTAAGGAGGAGTGGCCGTGTCAACCTAAGAGGCCGATTTAGACCAGCCTGGTCAGCCTGAAAAGGCAGATCCAGACTAAGCTAGCTGCCGTGTCAGCCTGATGGCTGATTTAGGCGTATGCTGCAATGTAAGGAGGAGTGGTCGTGTCAACCTAAGAGGCCGATTTAGACCAGCCTGAAAAGGCTGATCCAGACTAAGCTAGCTGCCGTGTCAGCCTGATGGCTGATTTAGGCGTATGCCGCAATGTAAGGAGGAGTGGCCGTGTCAACCTAAGAGGCCGATTTAGACAAGCCTGGTCAGCCTGAAAAGGCTGATCCAGACTAAGCTAGCTGCCGTGTCAGCCTGATGGCTGATTTAGGCGTATGCCGCAATTGTGGACTACTTAACCTTGTTCATGACGCAAGGTGTGTTCATCACGTTTGAAGCCAACAGGGGCGTAATTTAGGCAAGTTTATCGTCATTCTAGGACCAATGGGATGCTGCAGGATTCTGGTAGCGCAGATATCCCTACATTCCATGTTCGTGTGCATGCATGCTGGGGCCCTGATTAATTGCGATTAGTGCGAGCTACGTCCAGGGGGTGGTATCAGGGGTAGCTGGGTAAGCGTTTTTAGCTGTCAACCAGGCTCCCTTTCGTATGTTCCATGATCCACTTTGGTGAGGGTGCTCCTTGTGGAGAAAATAGGTTAGGCATGTTGGAGTGCGATGTGCCTTGTCACCCCGCGTTGGCTGTTGTGATCTGCTAGACATCCTTTCAAAGTACCATAGACACTAGGATTCAAAGTGATGTACTTAGAGAAGCCTGAAAATAACAAAATCTATTAAAATGATGTGAAGTACCTGTCGCCATCTCATGGGGTACCAGAGCAATTGTGGTCCCAGAACGCTGCTAGACCACACCATCTAATAGTAGTTTAAAGTTTTAAAAGAGCTAGGGACACCAGAAATAAAAGTGAAATTGGCAGTATGCCTACTACCGGATTTTTATTTTAACTTTAAAAGTGATTTGGCTTTTCATAGTACACCATTCTGAAAGCTAAAGTCTACTTATTATTTAAAGTAATATCTCTTCAGGTGAAGTATGTTCCATGGGCGTTGTATGATTTGACCGTCCATAGTCATCAGTCTGTATGCACCATGGCCAACAACTCCTTCTACCTGGTATGGTCCTTCCCATTTGTAGGCGAATTTGCCTGCTTTTCGATTCTTGGTGTTTTGAAACACCTCTCGGAGAACCAGGTCTCCTACCTCCAGGAGCCTGACTTTCACATTCTTGTTATAACTCCGAGCCACTGACTGCTTGTAGGCAGCCAGACGGATTTTTGCGCTTGCTCGCAGCTCGTCAATCGTGTCCAGGCTTCTGATAATCTCTGTACTGTTCAGTTCCCCTGTTATATTTTCATACCTGTGAGTAGGAACTAGAACTTCTGACGGAATGACTGCTTCCGCGCCAAACACCAGGCTGAAGGGTGTTTGACCTGTTGCTATCTTTGTGTGTCGTTCAATCCGACCATAACACTAGTGGCAATTCATCCGCCCACTTTCCTCCTAACTCCTGTAACCTCCTTCTCAGATTGTCCATGATGATTTTGTTCTTTGGATTGACTTGCCCGTTGGACTTTGGAGTCCTAGGTGCTGACTTTTTTAGGGTGATGTTCCACCTGGCACAGTACCCCTCGGTATCGTTGGAGATGAATTGTGAGCCATTGTCACATTTGATTTCTGATTGGATACCAAACCTGCAAATGATGTTTCGCTTTATAAACGAAATGACCTATTTATCTTTCACTTCTGTGAATGCTTCTGCCTCTATCCACTTGGAGAAGTAATCTGTCATTGCCAGCATCCAGGTTCTGTTTCCTGTGGCTCGTGGCAGAGGTCCTACTATGTCCATGCCCCATGCCATGAATGGCCAGGGAGAAATGATAGGGTGCAAGGGCTCTGCTGGCTGATGGATCATTGGTGCTGAGCGCTGGCAGGCGTCACATTTGCATGCGTACTCTGCCGCATCTGCCTTCATTGTAGGCCAATAGTATCCCTGTCTGAGGGCTTTATTTTCCAGACTCCTGCCCCCTGCATGGTTTCCACATTCGCCACTGTGGAGAACATGTAATACAGTCTGGGCCTCTTTCTTGTCCAGGCACCGTAAGTAGGGGCTTGCTAATGACTTTCTGAATAATATATCATCAATGAGTATGAACCTGGAGGCCTTCATTTTGAAAGCTCTCACTTCTTTCTTGTCGTCTGGCAGCTTGTTATGACGCAGCCAGTCTAGGTAAGGTTTACGCCAATCCCAGTTATCTGCCTGCTCAGCTGTTTGTTCAGGTGACTGTGAGGTCTCACCTTCCCCTGTAACTGCCTGGGCTCCTTCTCCATTCTGTGGATCCTCCAGTTCTCCTTTGTCTACCTCATCTGCCTTCTGGATGGAAGGCTCCAGCATGTGTGCTATTGGAATGTTGGATAGCTCTGTTGGTTTAAATGTTGCCCCCAGAGTTGCTAAGGCGTCTGCTTCTACATTCTGATATCTGGGGATCTGCCTAAGCTTGCAAGTTGCGAATTTTTGTTTTAATTCCTTCGCTATTTTAAAGTATGCAATCATCTTTGAGTCTCTGGCTATGAACTCATCATTTACGTGGTTGACTATTAGCAAAGAGTCACTGGATATGTGCAGGTGCCTGACTCCTAACTCAAGAGCTAGCTTCATTCCCAATATCAAGGCCTCGTATTCTGTTTCATTGTTGGTTGCCTTGAATTCACATCTTACCGCTTGCGCTATCAGGTCTCTCTGTGGTGATCGCAGGATTAATCCCACACCTGCCCCCCTTTAGTTGGAGGCTCCGTCAATATGCATCTGCCAGACATCTGCCTCCTTGCTTCCTTCTAAGGTGAGGATCTCCGTATCTGCCAGGTTCTGGATGGTTGAGCTGAAGTCTGACACGAAGTCGGCTAGTGCTTGCGATTTGATTCTTTGTTCTCGGGGTCATCTCGGATATCGTACTTTGTGGTGTACTGAGACCATTTTGACATTCTCGCACGATAGTTCGGGCTTCCTCATGATAGATTTTAGCGGGTAGTTGGTCACGACATGTATGATGTGGGACTCAAAATAGGGGCGCAGTTTGCGAGATGCTACTACCAATGCTAGTACTAATTTTTCAAGAGATGTGTACCTGGTCTCTGCCGGTAGCAGAGACTTGCTTACGTAGTATACTGGCTTCTGCTCTTTTTCCTGCTCTCTGACCAGGACAGCACTCACCGCCACCTCCGTGACGGCCAGGTATAGGAATAGTGGTTCCCCCGGCCCTTCGGCAGCAGACGACTGGGCTGCCGAGGTAGTGTTTGCTCTTTGAAGGCTTGCTCGTGCTCGAGGTCCATTCAAACTTCCGGCTTTTCCTTCGTATGTCGTAAAACAACTCGCATTTATCCGAAGATCTTGAAATGAACCTGTTCAGGGCTGCTACCTTTCCAGCTAGTCTTTGAACATCTTTAGGCTTTTCAGGTGATTCTAGTTGTAAGACAACTTTGATCTGCTCGATGCTGGCCTCTATCCCTCTTTGAGTTACAATATAGCCTAAGAATTTGCCAGAAGATACTCCGAAGGTGCATTTAGATGGGTTTAGCTTCATTTTGTATTCCCTAAGGGGTCTTGAATGTTTCGCCGGATGCCGCATGTGATCTCGGCCTTCTCGATTTCACCACCATGTCATCAATATACACCTCCATAGTTCTTCCTATCTCCTCTTTGAACATTCTGTTAACCAGCCTTTGATATGTGGAACCTGCGTTCTTTAGGCCGAATGACATGACGTTGTAGCAATATATTCCTCTTTCGGACATGAATGCCGTCTTCTCTTGATCTGCAGGATCCATCTTAATCTCATTGTATCCACTCTACGCGTCCAGGAATGTCAACATCTCATGTCCAGCTGTTGCGTCCACCATTGCGTCAATATGAGGCAGCGGGAATGGATCTTTTGGGCATGCTTTGTTGAGGTCGGTGAAGTCAACACATACTCTCCACTTTCCGTTCTTCTTTGGCACCACCACTACGTTAGACAGCCATTCTGGATATTTTACTTCTCTTATTTTCTCTGCTGCCAGCAGGCTATCTACCTCTTGGTTGATCACCTTGTTTCTCTCAGCTGCAAACTTTCTTCTTCTCTGCTGGATGGGTTTACACTTTGGGTCCACACTGAGCTTATGTGTTACGATGGACGGGTCTATTCCTGTCATGTCATCATGTGACCATGCAAAATAATCCATGTTATCCTGTAAGAACTTGATTAGCTGCTGTCTTAAGCTTCCCGTGCATCCTGCTCCAATGAGCACGATTCTTTCTGAGTGCAGCTTGTCCAGGTTGATTTGATCCAACTCCTCTGCTGGGGGTTCGATGTATTCGTCCTGGACAGGCTGCTTCTATAATTGCTATGCGGGAGGGCTGGCAGTGCACTTAAGTGCCTTCTTATAGCAGCCTCTAGCTTCCTCCTGATCTCCTTTTATCATTTCTACTCCCCATGGTGTGGGGAACTTTATGCACTGGTGATATGTTGAGGGGACTGCTTTCATCTGGTGCAACCATGGTCTTCCCAAGATGACGTTGTAGGTGGAGGGGCCGTCTATAACCATATACCTGACTTGCTTGTTGACTCCTCCCACATAGGTTGGGATGATTATCTCACCCAATGAGCTGGCTGTTTCTCCACTGAAGCCTACTAGCGGAATAGTCTTCTTCTGCAAATCCTTCTCGCTGAATCCCATGTTTTCTATAGTTTTTCAGCATGACTAGGTTGACCGAGCTTCCCTGTATCTACCAAGACCTTCCTGACTGTGCAATTGGCCATTGATAAGGTGATGATAAGTGCGTCGTGATGTTCTCGCTCGTCGTATGTATCTCCTTCATCAAAGCTGACCCCTGGTAGGTCACTGTGAGAAATTCTGCAAGAATTGGCTGGCCTGTCTCTCTTGGTCTCGGTGGTACGTCTTTTAGATGCTGAGTATGTCAGCCCGCTTAAGTCTGAGCCGCCTGTTATCACGTTTATGATTTTGGTCCATGTGGGCGGGTCTGCAGGCTTGGCAGAGCCTACCTTATCTTGCTGCTTGCCCCCATGTGGTAATAGGTGGCTCAGCTTTCCTTGTTCGTATAGGCGCTTGATCTCTCTTCGTAATGTGTAGCAATCCTCAGTGTTGTGCCCAATATCACGGTGGAACTCAAACTTCTTTTTGCTATCCTTTCTCCATGCTTGCTCTCCTACTGGTGGGTTAGGCCACCTGACTCCATCTCCCATCTCCCTGAGTGCCTTCAAGATTCCCCCGATACCTGTAGTGAATCCATACTCTGCCAGAGTGGGGAGTTGCTGATTTTCCTTGATTCTGTTGACTCCCCTTTCATATGGTCTGTACCTCTCATCCTTCTTGCTGGTGGTTTGCTTTCTTCCCGATTTTTCTACGGCTGAGGTGCTAGAAATACTTGGCGTGCTTAGTAAGCTGGCTCTGGCTTGGATATCCTCCTCCAATCTGATTGCGGCAGCTGCCTTCTCCTGCAGTGCCTCGAAACTATGGCAGGGATGCATAGTTAGCTGCTTGTATAGGTCGGAGTCGTGGTGGAGGCCTCTTCTGAAGGCTTCTACTGCCGTTGAGACATCGCACTCTCGTACTGCTACCTTCTCATTGTTGAACCTGGTATTGTATTCTCCAATGCTCTCTCCTGCCCCCTGGACGATTCTGTACAGATCTGCTGCGTGTTTCTGTGGTTTTCTGCTACTTGCGAATTGTTGAGTAAATGCGTTTACCAATTCAGCAAATGTAGATATCGACCTGTTGGGCAGGCTCACAAACCATCGAAGTGCCGGTCCTGTTAGGATGGACCCGAATCCTTTGCACATGCAAGCTTCATTGACTTGCCATACAGATGTTACTGTCATCATTTTCTGCTTGTACTGGCTTATATGATCAAAGGGATCTGATGTGCCGTCGAAGAGAGGCATATTTAGATTTGTGAATCCCTTTGGCATGGCTGTGATGGATATGGTGTCCACGAATGGTGAGTCGGCATAGCTATCTAGTGCTGCTTTCTCGAGTGGGGGTGGCAACCCAGGGACCCTGCTCAGTATTTCCTTTAACTCAATCTTCCGATTTGTTATCTTTTCTGAACGGGGTCCGCTTTGTTGGCCTTTTCTTTGGTTCAATAGACTGCCTCCTGATCCGAGCTCTTGATGGTTCTGATGTGTTCCAGCTGCTAGAGGGGTTGTTGTAACGACTGTCCCTTACTGCCAGTCCATTTGTTGGTCTGACTCGGATCCTGCTCCAGGTGTCTGATCGATCGTGGAAGGGCTGCTGACGGGGATGCCACCTACCTGTGCTTCCACATAGCTAGCCGCAGGCCAGCTACCCGGCGTGAGGTATCCTAGCCCTCCTGGGGTTATCCTTCCATCCGATGGTATTGTGGACAGATCCAACCTGGTTACCAGTTCAGTCGGTATCTGTCGAAGTGGATTCCTGCTGCCTGATGCCCCCTGCGTCAGATCTACTAGTGGAGACCTTCCCACGTCTGTCCTGCTTGCTGGGGTGGCAGATTGCTGTTTCAGGATGTCTATATGTGCCCAGAGCTCTTTGTCCCTCTTTCTTGCTTTAGCTTCAGCTTTCTTCTGGTCCTCTCTCATGTTTTCCATAGCTTTCTGAAGATTTTCTACGCCAGTGAGTAAGATTTGTGTGGAACTAGGTGGCGGGGTGAGGCCTGAATTTGCTGCTCCCTTATCTGATCTAGCTTGGGCCGCGACAGCAGGAGTCTTAGGAGGTAGAGATGTTTTTGTTGTCGGTATGATTCTTGAGGTGTGTCCGGAAGCCTGTGTGGTCACTGTTGATGTTGGGTTTTGAGTAGAGGGCGGTGGTGGCGATGGTTGTCTGCTTCCTGACACGGCTTCCGATGCTTGCTTATCCATTGTGTATCTAGAGTATCAACGATTGACGACCACAATGCCCCACGCTGGGCGCCAAACTGTTTAGGTATTTTTTACCAAGTTGATTGATTAGGGTCAATGCAGTCTTACTCGTTGGTTGATTGTACGATTGTTCGTATGTTGACAAGTAAATAGAAAAATTAGTACGTAATGTAAATTGACATATGAGATTTGGTGACGCGGAAAACCCAATGTGGGAACAACCGCGGGAGGGACGGTACCCTGCCAAATATTGCACTATTTGAATAGGAGGATGATTACAATTGAGGCGTAAAGCTAATCCTGCTGGCCCTAGGCGTCAGGCCTGCAAGATCTTGGACGAATGTATATTTGAGTATAATAATATGTTAATGCCGTGGTGCTGATTTGTTCTTGAGTGTGGATGTGTGAATCTCCTTCTTGATTTGCTTCCTTGGCTATTTATAGGGTGAGAACCCTAAATATGTCCTACTTGATTATGGAAAGGGAATATAATTTCCATAAGAACTCTTTCCAAATTCGGCTGCCTTTCCCAATTCTCCCTGATCTCCTTAACTTCTCCCTAACTTCTCCCTAACTTCTCTTTCCTTAATCCGGACGTCTTCCATGATGGGCTCCTGATCTTCCCTTAGCCCGTTTCCCCTTTCTCCTAATTTCGGGCTTCTTTCCTCCTTATCACTCCTCCCTTAGCCTTTTATTTTGTTGAGTGGGCCTTCTTTATTATGCTAATTTTAGCCCAAACAGATGGTAGGAACATGAAATGGGTAGTTGGTTGGCAATTCACTCAACTCTTCCTCCAAATAGTCAAAATCACCACATTCAATGCAAGTACTCTCATTATCATCTAAGGTGATTTAAAGGGTGTCTATTTGGGGTTCCCAAATGTCCTCATATTCCTCATCCCAACAAGGACCATTATCAAAGGGGTTGTCATAACAAGGCTCACCAAGTTCAACACAATTATCTCCCTGTAATATGTCATCCTCAAAGGGTGAGTTTTCACTCAAGCTCACATCCATATCACTCTCACTTTGCCCATTAACATCAAATTCCATGGAAGTTGGGTTCATTGGTACACAAGAAGAGTAAGGTGACGGTATCCAAGCATTGGTTTCAAAATCAAGAATGTACTCCTCCTCATCATCACTCTCTTCATCTATCACACCATCTTCCCAAGGAGGGGCAAATTTGTGGACATAGTGGGTTGGCTCAAGGTTATAGGAAGGTGTCTCTTTCTCACAAATCTCATTTTCATCATAGTTTTCCTTAATGAATTTTTGAAATGTGGTCTTTATCGCTTCCATACCTTCCTTGGCACTTTCAAAGATGTCATGTATAGTTTGCTTAAGACAATGGGTGGTCATGAACTCAACAAATTCCCAAAATTCCTCACAACTCATCTCACAAATCCTACCACCACTCAAGTGAAATACAAAGTTGCGGGTTTCAAAGTTCATGCCATTATAAACAACAAAACATGCTTCATAATTTGAAAGAGTAAAACCATGATGCCAAGCATGAGTCATATAATCTTCAAATCTTGTAATATACTTATCAAAAGACTCATTTTCATGTTGCCAAAAGGTGAATGTAGACATGTTGATCAAATGAAATAAAACAAGCACAATAAAACTCAAGAAAAAGAAGCACAACTAAAACTAGACAAAAGAACAATTCAAATACACAACACCGTCCCCGACAACGGCGCCATTTTGATGAGAGTGTCGTTGGGGCTCTCAATCAAACACATTTATATTCTCAACAAAATAACTAGTTAGTGGTTAAGTCGAAGGCGATCCATGGGACGGTGGGTACACAAATTGTTCAATCTATTATGGTTGTGCTAGGGGTTGTCACAATTGTAATGGGTTGAAGATTCTAGTCTAATGAAAGCAATGGAGTAAAACAAGCAATTAAAGGAAGGATGTAAACAAATGACTAAAAATGCTAGGATATCATGGGTTCATAAGGAAATCATGGGAGTTGATCATACAAACATGTTCTCAATTATAAGCAAGCAATTATTGTTGTGATGGGATCGAGTTAGTGTATATCTTACAATCCCTAAGAAGGTTTGGGTCCCGGAAGCAAATCTATTAGATTGTACAACACCTACAAGTCGACTTAGTCCTTCCTATTCAACTATATGCATGGTCTAATGAGACTCGAGTTGGTTTATGTCTTACAAGTCTCATTGAAAAGGTAAGTGATGGGTAAAAAATGCAAGGATTCATAGGCTCGCATTTCATCAAACATAACATGTGCATAAGTTGAAATCATAACAAGCAAGCAAATTAATTATGTGAACATATTAGATTAAGCATGAATCAATCCCCATGTTGGTTTCCCCTAATTACCCATTAATCCTAGCTAAGAGACTACTCACTGATTATGAAGTTTAACATGCTAACAAGGTTGTCAATCATATTAACAAGGAAAAACATGATGAACAAGTAAGAAAGATTAACAATAATTAAAACAAGGATTAAGAGAATTATACCTATGGAGATTCCAAAATAATAATGCAAAGAATAATAGAAGTACTTAATGATTGATGGAAGGTTGTCAATCTCCCAATAAACCCAAATGATCTTCTAATTACCCAATAATAAACTTGAATTACTCAATATTAAACTTGAACAATAATTAAGGAAAGAATAATGTGTAATTTTGTGGAAAGATTAAAGGATAATCTATTCTAATCTGCTTCTAATCTAATCTAAGGAAAGTTGATTTAATCTAAGAAAGCTTGGTGGTTTGATTATTACAAATGGAGTATATATAGTGGTACATCATTAGGTTAAGCAAGGGTAGATTAGTAATTAACAATGCTAATTGTTGAGTTGAGGAAGTGCTCCTCTCCAAGGAAGATGCTAGTCTCCTTTTTGCTAGTCTCGTATGAATATGCGCGGATCACGTAGCAAGAAAAAGCTTCCTGTCCAACAATATGCTCGTCCCGTGCTGAAAACGAGCATCCTGAGCCTCAACCCGAGCGGGTTGAATTTGACCCGAGCGGGTTGTGCTGTGTCCCGCTCCACATAAGCTTGACCCGCGCGGGTTGAGCTGCTGTTCCCTTTGTTTTTGCTTTTAAGCCTAAAATGCCTCTATATACTCTTTATATCTACCTCCTTGGTCATCATTCTTTCCTCCTCTTCATACTTAGTCCATCAAATATCGTCAACAAGCTTCCAAATATGCACGAAAGACGGGAATTTCCGCCTTAATATCTCCTTTCCTATAAAACATATAGAATGCACTAGGAAAGCAAAATAGAAAGCATTTGAGGGATAAAATGGTCATGAAATGTTGTAATAGTATGCAAAATAGGTTCAATTAGGAGATTAAATATGCGCAATTATGAGTCCCATCAGGTACGGTGACCACCCCTGCTGCGTGGTCACCAGCTGTCACAGCTGCCTACCGGGCGGCCTTAGTACCTCGCTCCGTCAGAGGACGGGCTTCTACTTTAGGTACTAGAGGCCGGGGTCGCACATGAGCTACACCTGCTGCTGGCCGTTCTGCTGGCCGTGTCACCCTGGGAGTGGATGACTCACTCGACTCGCACCCCGATTATCCCGAGGTAATTTTTGTTAATACTATGCATCACACTCGATTCTTTGCTTTAGCTAGCTGTGATTTTCTGTCTACCAAGTTTTTGTGCCATCAGTCACTTGATAGACTTGGTATTTACGAGCCAGTTGTTGAAATTTTGCGGGGTACGGGGATGTCTGGATTAGTCACTATGAGTGCCTTGACCTTCAAGGAGCTGACCCTCGAGTTTTTCAGCTCCTTTACCTTCTCTTCTGGGGCACAAGACACTGACCCCACTTGCGCTTCCGTGTCTTTCCGGTTATTTAACCGGACTTTTTCTTTGACTTTAGAGGAGTTTGGTACTAGGCTAGGACTTTCTTTTACGGGTCCTACTGCTGCCCCTAGGAAGGTCATCCGCATGTTGTGGAGGACCTTAGCACAGACTACTTACGAGGAGCGCAAGCTCGCTCAGGTCCACCTCCCCCCTGCCCGATACTCCCTGCGCCTTATGGGTAGTACTATTTTTGGTCGTAAAGAACCAAACAATGTGAACAACATTGAGCTTTCTATTCTGGGCGGGTACCTGAACATTGACAGTGAGGGCCCCTTTGTCCTTAACATTGCTTACCTGATCGCCCAGTACTTTCATAGTGTGGGGGAGAAGACCACGGGCACCATCGTCTGCAGTGGCATAGCCACTTTTCTTGCCTGTTCTCTCTTCCCCGTCTTCCCTCGTGACTTACCGTACCTAGACACTGATAGGTACCTCGGCATTCCTGTTATGTTGTCTATGTTTTGGCTTGCTTCCGACCACCAGACTTGGAATATTTCTGGTTCCTTGTCTGAGACCCTTCCTTGCACCACCTTACCTTGTCTCGTTCCCCTGCCCACTGTTAGGGGCATGTTACCTCAACCATTGCCCATGTACCACCTACCGCTACAACCACCTCCAACCATGTCCGCTTCTAGGAAGCGGAGGAGACCTGAGACTGGAGAGGGATCCACACCTGCTACGGGTGGCCAGACTTCCACGGCCATTCCTACCCCGATCCCCACTCCTACTCCTGCGCCCGACCAGACACAGCCGGTTTACCCGGGTAATTTCGTACCTCCTCCACCTTTTGAGGCGTCTACGATCATGGAACAAGGACGCCGTGATAGTTTGTTGCTTGATCTTGTAGAGAGGCAGGCTCGTATGGAGCGGGACATAGCTCTTACTTTGTTCCCTCTATATGAGTATCACATGAGGCGACACCGTCTCGTCCCTTAGGGCTGGCGACACCCGTCCTTCTACCAGTACCTAGCTGAGGGGTACCCTGAGTCAGCCAGTGATGAGGAGGAGGGCACAACTGAGGCGGAGGCGCGTACTAAGGCTGAGAAGGCGAGGAGGAGAGAGCAGCAGGTGGACCCGAACTACACGGTGGAGGACGTGACGGAGGAGGCTGACGAGTAGCTACTGGTTTACTCACTTCCCCAGTTTTCAGGCTGGTTTGGGTAGGTTCGTGTTTTGTATGTCCCGTCTCGCCCTTTTATTTTCTTTTGTCTCCTTTTTATTTTTGTTTTTCATTCATTTATTGGCTGTATTTTACCGTTCCCCGTATATATCTGCTGGTGTATGCTGGAGGACAACGAGGGTGTTGTCCGTTTTAGTTTGGGGAGGGTAATGCATCCTTTTGAGTCTGCATTTGCATTTGTTTTGCATTCACGTTTCTGTTTTCAGCTTGCATTGTTTTCATTTATTTCATAAAAATCATAAAAATCCAAAAAAACTAGAAAATTTTAAAAAATAAAAAAATATTCACGTTTATTTTTGCATATAGGTTGAGTCGGAACGGTTGATTTCCGTGATGATATTTCACTGTACCTTGTCATTTTTACTTGAGCCTTACACTTCTATTGACAGTTATTAGCTGAGTCTTACGCATAATCTACGAGTTTTTGTTCAAATTTAGCTGACCGTGTAGACTTGACCTGATAAATTGGCAACCTACTTTACAATTTCTGATATTTAGAGCCATATAACTGGTGACATTCATGACCGGTTTACATAGGAATTGAGAGTAGTACTCCTTGCATAGCATGTTCATCATTTTTGCACATTTATGACATTCGATTTCTTGTCAATTGCATACATTCGGGTTTGTGGTCGGTGTCACATGCAGGGAGGTGCTTGCAAATTTTCCCTTTCTTACATTTTTCAACCATTTAGCTCTACCTAAGCCAAATTTAGCCTTTTTGACCCATTAGCTACATCCTAAACTAAGCCTGCCTAGTCAAGCTAGTCTAGTTTATCTTTTGTGGTATGTCGATTTATGTTGTGAGTTTGGCTCGATTGTGTTGTTTGGAGTTGGTGGAAAATAAGAAAGGAAGGATGAGAAAAAAAGAAATTGAAAAAAAGAAGGAAAACGTGTGAAAGACAAAAAAAGAAAAAAAAAAAGAAAAAAAAAAGATGAAATCACACGTGAGGCAGAAAAGAAAGAAAATTTTGAAAAACAAATTGAGTTGTGTTGTTTGATTAATTAAGACGGTATTAAAAAAGGGAATTTTGTGACCGTCTCACTCCTCTGTTCTTATTCACATATTTTTGAGGAGATAGTGTATTTGGTTAGTGAGCTGTGTGCCAAATGAAGGGCACTTGTGCTTTATTTTCAGTCAGTTGAGATTCAGATGGTTTCATATGGTCCTGTTTAGGAACTAGCTTGACGCTTTTTACCTCCACATTTCCATAATTTATTTTGCCTTTTCTCACCTGAACCTCACTATTCCTATATTATTTGTAAGCCCTCAGCTGTGACGGACATTGTTGGTTGGAATGTGTGCATAGTACTTATTGTCTTTCATTTTTGTTGCATGCATGTTATGTAGGTCGCAGTTTAGGTGAGTGACTGTTTCTCTTTCTCTCTTATACATAATTCACCCTTTGCTTCATGAGAGAAGAGTGACCACGTGAGAGTCCGATTTTGTTGGTCTTGCAAGGTCGATAGGTCAGCTTTATTTATGGACATCTTATAATTCGTTTGCGTATTGACTGCTGTAGCTGTAGCTGTTGATTTCTGTTGCATTAAATTGGTTCAAGTAGACAAGTTATAGCTAGCTCTGAGTTTTTATTTCCGTTCCATTAGTTTGCATTTAGTTTACTCGAGGACGAGTAAAGGTTCAGTTTGGGGAGATTTGATACGTGCATTTTATATAGTCTTTTTAGTCTTATTTTGCACGTATTTCTATGCACTTTTATACTGTTTTGTATTGCCATATGCCCCGAATTGGCTACTTTGGTTTGTTTTGCAGAAATGAACCTGAAAGTGGTGAAACCGTACTCTATTCGTCCTGTTTTGCATGCATTTTGAGGAGACGAAAGTGTTAGAGTGAGAGTACTGCATTGGGATGCGTGAAGGATGGTCAACGGAGTAGTCAAAGATGATTTCGAAGCTGACTTGGAGGAAGAACACTCGATCGAATGGTTTATTTGGTCGATCGAATGGTTTGAAGTGCTGAAGAGTTCGATCGAAGGCTTTGCTATACTCGATCGAAATGCTGTTTTCTGGGTTTCCTCGATCGAGTGGAATTATTGCTCGATCGAGAGGATTAGCTGCTGAAGTCCTCGATCGAGTGGTTTTTTACACTGCTCGATCGAGAGGTTTTTAGTTTTCACGGGCTTAATTAACCCGTGTTGCCTTATTTCGTTGATGGACTTAGTTTTTCCTATTTAAGCATTCATAATTAGGTTATTAATTACGTTTTACTCATCTTAGAACGCCACTTTACTCTCTTAATCTCTCTTAATACTCTTCACTGTAAACTTGCTCTTGGATTTCTTTGCTTGGATTTTGGTTGTTCTTTACGCCGGATCACTTGTGATTGTAATCTTTCTTCTCTTTATTAATCCTAATCTTGTTATTTGTTGCTTTAATTCCTTGTTCTTCTCTTAATTAAATTCTGCCCTAATCTGTTTTATGGTTAATCATTGTTATTGCATCATACCTATAATTAGTTTATTCATCATCATTATTATTGACAACATTAGTAATATGAGTAGCTAAATCCTTCCATGTTGGGATTAGGGAATCCATGGTAGGATTGTGACGATGTAGCGAATAGGCTAGACGATTTATCTGTGAGAGTCTGTATCCATGGCAATATAACTATAATACCGACTTAGTTGAGTGCACGCTTCTAAGTTACCTTTAATCTGGTTAAATTTACTCCTGGATCGGAAGATTGGACTAAATAGACCTGCTATGAACAGTAGACTACCCTGACGAGGACGAAAGTTAAGTTAGTGGAAATATAGGATAGAAAGTGGACAGGAAGGACCTTTCCTGTATCCGTCTCACTGATGTGACCATTATTTGAGCACATTTAGTCCCCTAATTGAGCCTATTTTGCATACTATTATAACATTCTATGACCATTTTATCCGTCAAAACCTTCCTATTTGCTTTTCTATCGCATTTCATATGTTTTGTAGAAAAGGAGATAATAAGGCGGAAATTTCCATCTTTCGTGCATATTTGGAAGCTTATTGATGATATTAGATGGACTAGTATGAAGAGGAAGCAAGAACTAAAGACCAATCCCGCAAGAATAAAAAGGAAGTGAAGAAATAAGACGCTGTCACAGAAGACGAGCGGATTCCCACGAAGACGCCTGTCTTGAAGTGACAACCCGTGCGTCCCAACAATCAAGACGCCCGGATTCCTCCAGAGAATCCGAGCGGAATCCCATGAAGACGCCCGGGCACAGACCACTGAATCCGCCCGTCCCGACCCCAAGACGCACGGATTCCAAGGCAGCACAATTTCGTTTCTTCAAGCTTCAATGAAAGATGCCCATCCTTCGAAAAATACCGGCGTTTCCCTGCTTAAAACTCAAAAGTGTAATTACTAATTTAGCCTTAGTTAACCTAATGAATCCCTACTATAAATACCCCATTTGTAATAATCAAACCATCAAGTATTAGACTATAACCAAGCTCTCTTATTAGAAATTCCTCTTAGATTAGATTAGGAGTAGATTAGAATAGATTACTCTTTAATCTTTCCACAAATTACACATTAATCTTTCCATAATTATTGTTCAAGTTTATTATTCAAGTTTATTATTGGGTAATTGAAGATTATTGGGTTATTATTGGGAGATTGACAACCTTCCATCAATCATCAAGTTTCTTCTATTATTCTTTGCATTATTGTTTTGGAATCTCCATAGGTATAATCCTCTTAATCCTTGTTTTAATTATTGTTAATCTTTCTTACTTGTTCATCATGTTTTACCTTGTTAATATGATTGACAACCTTGTTAACATGCTAAACTTGATACTAAGTGAGTAGTCTCTTAGCTAGGATTAGTGGGTAATTAAGGGAAACCAACATGGGATTGATTCATGCTTAATCTAATATGTTCAAATGATTAAATTGCTTGCTTGTTGTGATGTCAACTTTATGCACATGTTATGTTTGATGAAATGCCAAGCCTATGAATCCTTGCATTTACAACCATCTCTTATCTATTCAACTTGACTTGTAAGATATAAACCAACTCGAGTCTTGTTAGACCATGCATAGAAGTTGATTAGGAGGAAAGTAAGTCGACTTGTAGGTGTTGTACAATCTAATCGATTCGGCTCCGGGACCCAACTCTTCCTAAGAACCGTAAGACATAAACCAACTCGGTTCCCCCACAACATTAATTGCTTGCAACCTTGTAAACATGTTTGTATGATCAACACCATGAATCCCCTATGACCCCATGACATCCTAGCACCTTTAACCATTTGTTTACATCCTTCCTTTTATTGCATGTTTTACTTTATTACTTGCATTAATCTAGGACACAACTACAAACCCAAACAAATCGTGACACTAGCATAAATTGAGATAGATAGACTTAGAACCCAAAGCACACCGTCCCATGGATCGACCTCGACTTACCGCTAACTAGTAGTTTGTTGAGTATTATAAATGTGTTTGATTGGGTGTACAACGACACGCCCACTATCAAAATGGCGCCGCTGCCGGGGATGGTGCTATGTGATTAAGTTCTTACTTGTTTGTCTATTTTGATTTTGCTTTCACCTTGAGGAACTTGTTCCTCAAGGATTGTTCTTACCATTTTTGTGTAGTTTCTATGCTTGTAGTTATTTCCTTGTCTTAGCTATGATGGCTCAAGACTTGACTTATGGAGTATGTGGTGGATTCTTTGAGTATGACTATGGGTATGGGGTGTTTGAGGAGCAAGTCAACACAAACCTACCTTACTATTTGTACAATGAAAATCCTAACCACTACCCCAAATTTTCCAACCAAAACACTCACATCCAATATCCACAACAACCACCCACTCAATACCCACTTCATAATGACTTTCAATTGCCACAATACAACCACTTTCACACCTACCCACAACAAGAAGATGAACCCATTCAAAATATGATTCTCCAAATGATGGGAGATCAAGAAAACTTCTTCAAACAAATGCTAGAGGAGAGCCAAAAGAGGGATAATGTTCTTCAAGGCATTGTTACCCAAGGTGAGGAATTGGAGATTCAAATTGCCCAATTGAAAGAATCCCAAGCAATCACTCCCCACCATTCCTTGGACATTGAGCATGAATGCGAATTTGAAGTAGTAACTTTTGATATGGAAAATGAGAAATGGAAAGAGCCAATCTCCTTGAGCTCTTGTGACTATGAAAGTGTTGTGTTTGACGAGGAAGACATGAGGTTGAGTTAGCCAAGTACTCTTAACCTTTGCGAGTATGAGGGTGTGTACTTTGAAGTGAATGTTGAGACATTGGAGAAAGAGTTAAATGAAGCCCCCATTTATGATTCTTATGAAGATAGCAACAATGATGATGAGCCTAACGGATGGACTCATAATATCACCTTTCTTGAGGAGCCTATCCTTGAGACATTTGAGATACCCTATCATGATGAAGAACGTCCTTCCCTTATTCCTCATGAAGACCACTTGACACCCATCATGGAGCCAATGATCATTGAAGAGGATATGGTGGACCTTCTTCAAAAGGCCAAAGTATCATACAAGAGCTACTTGGTGAAAAAGCTCAAAGAGAAACTTGCACGTGAAGCAACTTGTGGAAATCTGGCATCCACAATGCCAACTTCTAAGGAACTCGATCATCAAAGCCATGACAATTCTCCTTCCACCTTGGAGGGATTGAAAAATCAAAGTGCTATCATCATCACCAAAATTGAAGAAGAAGTTGGTGAGTGGAAATCTCCGGATGAAAATAAGCCATACTTCATACCTAGTGTTGACAAGAATCATGGGCCTATTGGTTTGAAGCATCGTGAATATTCAAGTGCCAAGAAGGGAAAGAAAACAAGAATGAATGACAAAGTCCCTTGGCCAAGCTTCGTCTTGAAGTTAAGCAAACCATACTTATGCTTATTTGGAGCTTGTTCACAAGCTTTTGATCTTCTACTAAGAGCCTTGAGCTCTATGGACAAGAACCTTTACAATTTGAACATAGTTTGGTGGAGTCCTACCTCAAACCACCATTTGTAAGATATCCTTTCCTTTAACTTTACATTACATTTACACTTGCATTTAGTTATATACATATACATTTAGCTTGCATTTGTATTATATTTCATATTGCATTTACATTAGTTAGTTCATGTAGTGTAGTTTGCATTGTAATATATCTCACATGAATCATGTAGATAGTTGCATATAGATTAGAATTCATGCATAGTCACTAATGACCAATCCTATTATTTTCTACACTAGAAATAGTGTTTAAATCGGTTTGGGGAGGTTTGATCATAGGTGACCATAGTTTACTAGAAATCATGCATCATATAATATAGTTTAGATTGCATTCATTTGTTATATATGTCATATAGAATTGCATTTAGTTAGAGCATGCATTCATTCATATCATATCATTGCATTTGTACTTCAATTTCCAAAAAATCAAAAATCCAAAAAACATGTATTTCTCTTTTATTCTTACTCCTACATGTACATTGAGGACAATGTCCAAAATAAAGTGGGGGATGGGAATTTATATTCCAAAATGCATAAAAATTGAAAAATTTCGAAAAATCACAAAAATATGTCTTTTAATTTCATAAAAACAAAAACCATAAAAATTTTAAAAAATTGAAAAACCAAAAACAAGTTCATTTCCTTTGTAGTATAGTCATGTATATATAGTTGTACATATTGTGTCTGTTTTATCCTTGTTCACATTGATCGACTACGCCACATCCGAGACATGAGGATATTGAAGACCGCATGGTATGATCTTTCCAATCTCATTTTTCCTCTTTATGTTAATGACTATGTGGCTTTATTTTGATTGATGCGGTACAACAATGTGAACTTAGGACTTGCATTTAGTTTATATGTCATATTAGTTGGTAGAATCATTTGCATTAGGATGTATATATGTTAGTTGCATCATGGCATGTAGTTTGCATGTTAGAAAATTTTGCGAAACCGTTTACTTGGGAAGCTTAACAAGTGTATATAGGCCCTAGTAGATGCTTTTTCTTCTTAAGACTTTGCTTGTTAGAATACTTGTAAAACACCCTAGGATGTGTCATGCTAGTATCCTTTGACCCATGGATTAAGGCCTAGTCAAGAGTACCTTGTGGTGTGATAACTCCTTGGCTACCGTTTATTCCAAGGTGACCCTTGAAACCATGCATGCATCCATCATCCATGTTCTACCACATTTTTATCATCAGAGGGAATGGGCACAAAAAGAAATCAATTTGAGTTCAATGAAATGAAAAGTGAAAGAAAGTTTGCAAAAATGCATCAAATGAAAAGAGGAGCAAAAATAGAACTTCTAAAGCTTCAAATATAAGCCACCTTCACTACATATGGGGTGACTTGGAAAATGTTCAAAAAGAAACGCAAAGAAAAGTTGAAAGTTGTCAAGTATTGAAATGCCAAAAATCAAAAGAAATGGCAAAAGAAAGTGTTCTCAAATGTTATATGCCAGAAGAAATTGGGGGGGAAAACAACAACAAAAGCAAACTCCCAAAGTGAAACTCAAATATCTATTGATCCCTTTATCCATCGTATCCATTTTTGTGCATGGTAGAGAGGGGACGACCCTTCTTCTTGTGTAGGCAAGAGGGGGAATTCCGCGATCCTCCAGTGTTTCTAACACCATAGGGAGTCTATTCTTGACAAAAGCATTTAACGATTGAGGACAAAGGTACCCTAGCTTGACACAACTTGGAGGTGATTTATTGATATCCTTC
This sequence comes from Silene latifolia, assembly GCF_048544455.1. Taxonomy (NCBI): domain Eukaryota; kingdom Viridiplantae; phylum Streptophyta; class Magnoliopsida; order Caryophyllales; family Caryophyllaceae; genus Silene; species Silene latifolia. The sequence goes on from NC_133536.1 coordinate 88,736,983, forward strand.
TAGGCTTACTAGTTTGAATAAATTGCATCTATGAAGGAGTGTGTACCCTTGAATTGCTTCCCTTGTAGATAATTTCCGCCACTTAGATGAGGAAAGTGACTATTCTTTTGTAGATGCATCCATTACTTGATTTTGTGTGCTTAATGTTTGGATGTGTCGCCATTTTAGCAAGACCCACCTTGCCTTGCAAGAAGGCATCCTACCTCATGGTTGTCTTGTTGTGAGTTGAAGGGGCGGAGTGAGACCCGCTAATTGTCTCACATCGGTTATATTAGTAGGTTATTTTAAATAAAGGTCTAGTTTTTGTCACCTCTTTACTCGGGACGAGTAAAGGTTCGGTTTGGGGATATTTGATGTGACCATTATTTGAGCACATTTAGTCCCCTAATTGAGCCTATTTTGCATACTATTATAACATTCTATGGCCATTTTATCCGTCAAAACCTTCCTATTTGCTTTTCTATCGCATTTCATATGTTTTGTAGAAAAGGAGATAATAAGGCGGAAATTTCCGTCTTTCGTGCATATTTGGAAGCTTATTGATGATATTAGATGGACTAGTATGAAGAGGAAGCAAGAACTAAAGACCAATCCCGCAAGAATAAAAAGGAAGTGAAGAAATAAGACGCTGTCACAGAAGACGAGCGGATTCCCACGAAGACGCCTGTCTTGAAGTGACAACCCGTGCGTCCCAACAATCAAGACGCCCGGATTCCTCCAGAGAATCCGAGCGGAATCCCATGAAGACGCCCGGGCACAGACCACTGAATCCGCCCGTCCCGACCCCAAGACGCACGGATTCCAAGGCAGCACAATTTCGTTTCTTCAAGCTTCAATGAAAGATGCCCATCCTTCGAAAAATACCGGCGTTTCCCTGCTTAAAACTCAAAAGTGTAATTACTAATTTAGCCTTAGTTAACCTAATGAATCCCTACTATAAATACCCCATTTGTAATAATCAAACCATCAAGTATTAGACTATAACCAAGCTCTCTTATTAGAAATTCCTCTTAGATTAGATTAGGAGTAGATTAGAATAGATTACTCTTTAATCTTTCCACAAATTACACATTAATCTTTCCATAATTATTGTTCAAGTTTATTATTCAAGTTTATTATTGGGTAATTGAAGATTATTGGGTTATTATTGGGAGATTGACAACCTTCCATCAATCATCAAGTTTCTTCTATTATTCTTTGCATTATTGTTTTGGAATCTCCATAGGTATAATCTTCTTAATCCTTGTTTTAATTATTGTTAATCTTTCTTACTTGTTCATCATGTTTTACCTTGTTAATATGATTGACAACCTTGTTAACATGCTAAACTTGATACTAAGTGAGTAGTCTCTTAGCTAGGATTAGTGGGTAATTAAGGGAAACCAACATGGGATTGATTCATGCTTAATCTAATATGTTCAAATGATTAAATTGCTTGCTTGTTGTGATGTCAACTTTATGCACATGTTATGTTTGATGAAATGCCAAGCCTATGAATCCTTGCATTTACAACCATCTCTTATCTATTCAACTTGACTTGTAAGATATAAACCAACTCGAGTCTTGTTAGACCATGCATAGAAGTTGATTAGGAGGAAAGTAAGTCGACTTGTAGGTGTTGTACAATCTAATCGATTCGGCTCCGGGACCCAACTCTTCCTAAGAACCGTAAGACATAAACCAACTCGGTTCCCCCACAACATTAATTGCTTGCAACCTTGTAAACATGTTTGTATGATCAACACCATGAATCCCCTATGACCCCATGACATCCTAGCACCTTTAACCATTTGTTTACATCCTTCCTTTTATTGCTTGTTTTACTTTATTACTTGCATTAATCTAGGAAACAACTACAAACCCAAACAAATCGTGACACTAGCATAAATTGAGATAGATAGACTTAGAACCCAAAACACACCGTCCCATGGATCGACCTCGACTTACCGCTAACTAGTAGTTTGTTGAGTATTATCAATGTGTTTGATTGGATGTGACCCGACGACATCACCCATCACTCACAGTAAATTATCTAGGCTATTTGCAGCTGAGTCGACAGACTACCATGGTGAACCGAAATCCTGACATGTTCTCTTTCATTTGATCACCTTCATTATAATTTCTGTCTTTTACTCCTCTTTCTTTACTACTCTCTCCTTTAAGCCTTTATTAGTTTAGTTAACCAAATTTAACCCCCCCCCCCCCATTTTGTGACCAAATAAACAGACCTTAACAGATATCTTGCCTCCCTGTGGAGATCGACCCGACTTCCCTAGCTATATTAGTTAGTGACACGTTGGTTATTTTTGGTAGGTACACGACTAGCCTGTCAGGATGCAATACCCTCCCCAAACCAAAACGGACAACACCCTTGTTGTCCTCCAGCATACACCAGCAGAATATACGGGGAATGGGATAAAAACAACCAATAAATGAATGAAATAAATAAATAAATAAATGGAGATGAAAGATAAATAAAGCGAAAATACTTACAAAATAAGCGAACTTCCCCAAGCCAGCCAGAAAACCGGGGAAGTGAGTAGACCAGCAGCTACTCGTCAGTCCCCTTCTCCTCCTCAACTACCACGAAGTCGGGGTCACTCTCCTCCTCTCCTCTCCTCTGTCGACCTCCAGCAGTGAGGTTAGCTCGTACCCTCTCCTCCAGCTCAGCTGTGTCCTCCTCACTCTCAGGCTGTGGGTACCCCTCCGCCGGGTACCGGTAGAAAGAAGGGTGTGGCCAGCCCTCAGGAATGGGACGTCTCCTCATCATATGATACTCGTATAGAGGGAACAAGGCAAGTACCTGATCCCGCTCTATACGAGCTACCCTGGTACACAACTCAAGAATAAGAGAGTCACGACGCCCTTGGTCCATGACCTCGGGTGCCACAAAGAGAGTGGGGGGGAGCAAAGTTAGCTGGCAGAACCAACTGTGGCACAGAAGGAGTAGGGATAGGGGTCGGTGTAGGCGTAGGCGTGGACGTGGACGTCTGCCAAGCCTGAGTCGGTGTGGAGCCCTCTCCAGTCTTAGGTCGCTTCCGCTTCTTAGAAGCGGAAGAAGTGGAATGATAAAGTGAAAGGTGGTAGGAAGGTAGAGGTGGAGGTAACCTACCCGACACAGTGGTCAAAGGTAAAAGACGGGGTAGGTCAGGAAAAGGTAGGGTCACGGACTCAGAACCACAGATCTTCCAAGTCCGCTGATCCTTAGCTAACCAAAACATCGCCAACATGGCGTTAATATCTATGTACACATCCCTATCTACATGTGTCAGGCCACGGGGAAAGTCAGTGTAGAGGCCACGGGCAAGGTAGGATGCTATCCCACCACAAGAAATCATGCCCGTCCTCTTCTGCCCAACAACGTTAAAATGTTGAGCTGTCAAATAAACAATATTAAGAACGAAGGGGCCGACACTATTGATGTTCAGATAGCCCCCTAAAATAGACAACTCAACGTTATTAACGTTGTTAGGCTCACGGCGGCCAAAGATCGTCCCTCCTACGAGACGCAGAAAGTAACGGGCCGGGGGAAGATGGACGTGAGCCACCTTCCTCTGGTCGTAGGGAGTCTGTGCAATGGTAGGCCAAAGTAAAGACAGGATCTTTCGAGGAGGATCCTGATGGTCGTGAGAAGTCAAACCCAACCTCCTCCCGAACTCAGCTAAGGTCCAAGTGAAGGTCTGGTTAAACAGTCGAAAAGAAACACAAGAACTCTCATGGTCAGTGGCATAGGCAGCGAGTGAGAACGTAAAAGAGCTAAAAAACTCAAGGGTCACTTGCTCATAGGTCAACGCTCTCATCGTGGTCAAACGCGTCATCCCCGTGTTGGGAAATGTGTCCTCAACAATAATGCGATCACATGATTTAAATATCATTATTAAATCTCATACCAAGAATACGAAAGGGATGATACATAATATATATAGTCAACTGGTCCACACATATCGGTAATGATTGGCTGGCTAGAGTTTGACATTACTGTCGTGCGACGGTGGTGATCAGTTGATCCCTTGAGGTCACACCTAAAGGACGATTCCCTTAATTGAAAAGGTTAATTAGTTGTATATCGATACAGATTAATTAATTCCTTAAAATTGAACAAATTATTATAATAGAGAAAATGACATCTTATTATAATGTGATTAAATGAGATTTTATTTAGTAATTTAAGAAGTTATATTACTAAAATTAATCGGTGTTTGCGAAACACGCGAGAAGAGAATGATAAGTTGGTTATAATTACAAGATGTTGTGAATTATACTAACTAGTAATTAAATGACCATTTTATGAGAAAGTAATTTTAAATTACTAGTCAATTTGTTAAATATGATTTATTTAATTTGTAAATGATATTTAATTTGTTAAATATGCATTTTAAATTAAAACATGACATAAGACATGTCACATGTCACATGACATACAATTGTACAATTGACAAAAATAAAATGGACTCCGTATTACACTATTGAAACCGAAATATTGGAGGTAGTATGGGTGAGTGGGTGTTTTGTTTAATGGACAAATAAAACACTATGATTACCTATAATGTAGGGTAGTCTTACACCTACTTTACTCAATAAGAACAAAAGTAAAAAGGAAAGACCATGCATTGGTCTTACATGACTCCTCCAACCGGTTTTGTGAGGATTATAGAGAATTTTATTCTCTTAATTTTTTTACTTATCATTCATTCTAATATAACATGCAAAAGTTCATGTATTTTCTCTCTTCTCTCTCTTTAATCTTCATCAAAAAGATGAGTATTTGATTCAAATTATTCATAAAGATTACTAAAAATTATTAATGTAATATATGAGTGTTAGTAATCAATTTTAAGGTAAACCACACTACAAATATCTAGTACATATTAGTTTGTGGGATTGAGGGATAGTCTTGGGTGCTACTAATTGGAGGGCTTCTATTTTGAGGTCATGTATGTTCATCCAATATTGGAAAGCTCAAGAACTAACAAGAAGGAGATCTTGTTGGTGCCCATTTGACCGAATTTTTAATGGTGAGAAATTGGTTTTCTTATCTCTTTTGTTCTAGTTTGCATGCATAAGATTTGTAATTAATTTTATGACTAAATTAATTTAAAACATATATGAATATGTTAAATAATGAGATATAGATTTATAACAAGCGGTATCATGAGCACAAGGTTGTTTGCATGCAAATCGGTTATAGTTTTTCCGAGTTATACGATTAACATATAAAACTTGTAAATTTGTGATATTATGATATATCACGAAATAAATTTATGCATGTTAAAGTTTCTGGTCCTAAAATGTTTTTAGGATATTTTGGTTAATTTATGGATTTTTATTGTTCATTTTATACAATGATGACATTAAAATGTGATTTTTACGATAAAAATGTCATTTTTGGACGAAAATTAGCTAAACTTCGCATTTTCCAGTGGTTTTTGGATATATTTTCACATATATTATTTTTAGATGATCTGGAAAGTTTCAAAATTTTTGGAGTTATTATGCTCGAAATATGGATTTTTCATGATAAAAATCGAATTTAAATGAAAAATAGGTTAATATGAGAAATATTTCGAATCTGGTCATATAAATTTAGTATGTAGTCACATGTAATTTTACAAGATGTGTGTAAAATAATAGGCTATAATGAAGTCTTCATGCATGATTTATGGATTTTTGATGAAAAATAGCAAAAATAGTGACTTAATTAGTGAAAAATTGCTAAAACATACTCTATGACTAAGGAAAAACGTCACATGTTGCATTTTATTATCTTTTTCAGATCTAAAATTGAAAAGTTGATGAATATATTTTTTCTCATGTTTTTATGATTTTAATTGATAAATCCGGTAAACCGCAACATTGTTTTTCCCGATAAAATTTCGAAATTTTTAACCTAAGTTTTTGAAAATTATGAGTGTCATGGTAATTTTTCCAGAATGTTCATGAGTTTAAATTTCAAATTTTGAATTTATTTGAAATTTTTATGATTTATTTGGAGTTTATAGCATTTTATTGTAATTTTGAGTCCATTAATGAACAATTTTAAGAAATATAAATTAATTATAGTCAAATGGTTAGTGGAGACTAATTTTGAGTCCTAAGATGGTTAGGGTAATTAAATTGTACATAAATATGAATTTATGTATTTTATTGTGATTTTATAAGGTTGAATCACGCAAATCCGTACAAACCGTTTAATATACGATATTGGCTCCTTAAAGGCGATTTAGCATAAAATTTGGCATGTTTATACATATTATAATGCTGCATTTTATTTATGATTGTCATAATTTTATTTTATATAATTTTGAATTATGTAATTTTTACTTAGTATGGCCTTAGTTTTAATTGGTATTACCCGAAATGTATGGGAATATCGATTCGGTTGTAATTTATTGTGATCTCGTATCACCGTTTTGTAATTTAATAGATTTATTTTATTTTAATTAAAAATGTATAATAGGAAATTATGTAATTTGTTATGTAATTTATTTATTTCGGAGTTCCTTGAAGACGGTGTCACAACAAGATGGCGATACATAAAGACGGTGTTACCTCGAGATGCGTGCCTCAACCAAAGTTCAAGGGACCAATGGAGTTGGTTTACGAATATGTAATAGTTAATTATATTTTCTATTTTAGGAAGGCCATACTAGGATTTTATTTTTATGCTTTGCATTTTATTTATATGTTGCATGCATCGCTAAATCGCCATAACTAAAACATGCATCATCTTTTAATCGAGTATATCGACCGTGTCAATTATAATTATCGTAGTTCACCGCTTTAGTTCACTTAAAACGTGAGAGATAATAAATTGACATGACCTCTCGCTAAAATAAACAATTGAGACTTAGCCTTACCAAATAGTAGAAACCATGAAAACCTATTTCGTGAGGGAGTGCACTCGGCCACACCGGGATACAAACCTTGTTACGTAGGGGAAGTGGGTGATAAATGTCTATCCACCGAATTCATGTTGATGAGGGTTTTATCGGCCACACCGTGCCCAAGTTAATGTGTGTTTGGATCATGGACACATTTATTCGAAATTTGGATTAAACTCAACAAAAGTTTTTCGATAAGGGTTTTATCGGCCACACCGTGCCCTTGTTGAATGTGTTTTTGGCTAAAGATAAATGTTAATGTAATATTATCGACCAAGAGTTCTAAAAGTAGAATCGATTAAAGCGTTAATCCACCGAGTTATATTGATAAGGGTTTTATCGGCCACACCGTGCCCAAGTTAATACGAATTTGGGTCTTGGAATCATTTATCATAGTTGGGTAGAGGTCACTATGTAAATGCTTTACTTGTTATTTACAAGTATTAATAAAACGATAAATGTTAAGTTTTCCACTATTCCGTTATCATATTGTTCTATTTCTTTACCACAATTCATATATGATATCATTTCGTTTTTTGATTCAAATCTCCATTAAAACATCGTAACTAAAGACAAAATTTGAATTTTCTTCTAAAACCTCAAATGAACCATTGCTAAGGATCTCTTGTAAAGAGTATAGATCAATGTTATTCATTATCAAACAGGTTTTTGATTCTTGACTAACACATCTACTTACAATGAATTGTTTCTAATTTTGGTAACTAGATTTGTTGGAAATCAAAATTGACCAAAATAACGCAACCACTTCAATAAAAGTTTTAAGACTAAAACGAACAAATGAAGAGTAATCTTCATGAATTCAATTTTGCTTCTCAAAGCAAAGACTCATTGAAATGAGTTGGAGCATTCTCTTAAACCGTTAAGATAAGGACAAGGTTCAAGAAGTAAAGATAATAATGGAATTGATACCAGGTAATGTTAAAAGTAAAGTTATTGAGAAATGACGATACTAAACCTATCAATCCCGATCAATAAAGTTTCCATTGTCTTAAATGTTGGACACAAGAAAGGAAACTACCCCAAATTATTGAGGAATCAACAAGTTAGTTGTGGGACATCTAATGGGACCTTCTTCTTTAAATGTTTATTTGATTAAACATAAATTTTGCTAGTACCACTTCGTCAATATTAGAAACCAGTGGAGGTTTTCATCATTGTATTCGACACATAAGATGATTAGAATATGACGACTAGCAACAATAATGTCGAGAGATAGAGTAATTGTGTACTCAATCTAGTTTTTGGATTTAAAGTTGTACTTAATTGTGACTATTAAGTGCATAAACTCTAAATAAGAATATAAACTTGTTAAGATACAAAAGAGGTTTTCACTTTTGTGACCCTATACATCACGATTTGATGTATGGCTAGCCCATTATCAAGGTGATTATATTCTAAACCAAACTAGAATGATATATCATGTAGATGATATAAGATTCAAATTGGTAACCCAAGATTAAACCTTAAATTTTGGAATGATGAACGCAAAGAGTTATCGAGTACTCTTGAAACCATTAGATTGTTAATGGTATATGCGTATCTTGTATTCAAAGCAAGATGTCTCGTGCCTTTTGGTTGAAAAGGAGATCGAGGTTGTAAATCATCGATCCAAAATAGGTTGATCATTTTCTTTTACCAACAATTTAAGTTGACGCTAATGTGTTCACTTAATAAGGTAAATAGAAAAATCTTTAAAGAAGTTTAAAGAGTTCAAGGAATCATGATTTAGTCGTGATGGGATTATCAAAGTGAAGACGTTGATATAAGCCAAAGGAAATGTGATATAGTATCACAAGTTAATCTCTCTTAGCACGCATTATGGAATAATGTGTGATTGGATAAGAAATCAAACGCTATTCGATATGGTTTGAACTTCAATCAAGTTACTTTGAGTTACTTGATTCTTTTGGGGATTTTATCATTTTGTCTAAATTATTTTTCCACTAAAACTAAAACGAATCATATGAGATATGATATGGTAAGGTACCATGTTTGTAAGCTTACACAAGAAACAAATGCTCTTTTTCCCTTTTAATCATCACGAGTACGACGGGTTTGCGGCTCGTGAATCTGTCTTTCTAAAATACATGTTTATTTCTAGAAGACAGAGTGGGAGAAATTATTCAAGAGCCACAAAATAATGTTATGTCGCAAGAAACTGAATGTTATGTCGCAAGAAACTGGTCTTTCTTGGCTACATGAGACGTTTCGTGTAAAACATTGTTTCTTTAAAACCTAGGAGGTTAAATTCGTCACTTGTTAAAAATGACGAATTCATGCTACTTTTAAGAAAGTAAAGAGCTTATAACTTACAAAAGAAATCGTTCGATTCAAGTTGATTACTTCTAGAATGTGATGAACATATGACTTACATGAGAGTGTTTAAGTCACAACTCAATACAAGGCTTAGAGCCATGAAAATCCGAAATAAAAAGGCTTGATTAGTGACAAAGTGTTTTGCACTAATAAAGAGATATTTCAAAGCAAGATTGGAGGCAAAGAGTTTTGCACTGGTTGAAATGCTTAAGTCTATTTGGATCTTCTTAGGGATTGTGTTTCATTATTATGAAATACATAGCGAGTGAATCTAAAACCCACTTCTTCAATTAGAAGGAATGTATTCAATACATGTCTTGAGTTTTGTAGATTCTTGCAATCCTAAGATAATGTGAAACTTAAGAGAGAATCTTAAGTAGGACATCAATGAGTTAGAATCAATGTTTTGATCATGTTATAAAGCTTTTCCCGATAAGTCGAGAAGTTGTGTTTATACATGAAGTTTAGTGGGAGTTACGAAAATGTTAATTAGTCTTATATGTGAATGACATATTGATCATTGGGAATGATTTAATACTTTTGGAGTATTATAATACATCTTTAATATCCAGATTTATGAAGATAAATCCACATGATATTAGCGTCAATAAGAAGTCTTATGTTGATAAGATTCATGACTAGTTCAATTAAATTGAACATATTTGATTGATTCCATTTTGCTTCCGCTGCCGGATCAATTAAATGAGTAATGATGTATAACACTTCATATACTTTGAGTATGATGAATTGTTTTCAAAAATCGAATTTAAGTAATCTTTACCAAGTAAGCCATAAAGATTACCCTTAAGTGCTTGCAGAAGCATTAAGGAAGTAAAGCAAAGTGTTTATGATGCAATTTTGTGTAAGGGTGTTACACAAGTGAAAATTGACAATTGAGATTGCGCATGGTTTCTGACAAAACCATAATCAAAACACATTAGGATGGTTAAGATACCATTGTGGCTATGTTGCTTAAGAAATAGATTTTCTAGAATCGTTCTAGGCAATAAATAACAATGAGAAATATTTATAACGGAAATTGAGTACACTTGCAATCATGAGATGTGCAAGAGGATGAGTCCCGCACACTGTGAAAACAGTGGGAGCTATTCTAAGGCTAGAGGACCTATGTCTTGATTGGATCTCGACACGTACTCAGAAAGTTTTGTAATGCAAATGTATACATTACAAAGGAAAACGAGTATGTAGTAAGGTTGAGTAAGGTATAAGAAGTTGATAAAACCTACTAACCAAAGCGTTCTCATAGGCTTAACATGATGAGTCATGTCATTTCAATTAAATTGAAATGAACAACTACATACAAGATCAAATTAGATTATAGAACATGAAATAGTAATCAGGCATTGACTATTCATATGTGATAATCGCATTTATCGTTCAAGTTTTTCCTTTAAAAACTCCTTTTATACTTTGTTACATCCAAACGGGTTGTAGAGACAACATTGAACCCCGTTAAAGTGAACACGGATTAGCATTGTATTCGCCCATAGTCACTTGTATGAGGTGACGTCTCGAAGTGACTAGAGTGTGATGCGATTGATGGCAAGTTCAAGTGCCATAGAGTCATGTGAGATGACTAGTCGATCACATAGGCAGACTGTTAGGAACACTTTGTCGGGCAGTGACCGCTTATAGAGTTCTGGCAAATTTATAAAGCCTGGTCGTGGCGAGAGCTACTATAGTATTCTAATGAGTCGATTCTTTTGACTAAAGACTGTTCACCTAAGATGGCACAGTTTCAGATTAACTTTGATTTGTGTTACTACGACCTTCGTAAATGGGGCCAAATGGGCATATTTTGGGTTATGATGGTTGTGGCTAGTCGAAGGGAATAAGTGCGATAGGAATTGTCCAGCCCCTTGTCAGGGTTAAAACAATATCTCAGGGCCACTCGAGGAGTAATGAACTGGAAATGCGTGGCCACGCTCGGAAGGTATCCATGGTGGATAAATTCCGGTCAATCCGTTATTCTCCAGATCGAGGAAACCACTCTCGATATGATCACTTGCAAATACGACCCGAAAGACATCTTGCATTGAGTGGGAGATAGTAATAGGACAAGAGAACTGGTGACGCACACTTGTCGAGGACAAGTGGGAGATTGTTGGGAAATGTGTCCTCAACAATAGTGCGATCACATGATTTAAATATCATTATTAAATCTCATACCAAGAATACGAAAGGGATGATACATAATATATATAGTCAACTGGTCCACACATATCGGTAATGATTGGCTGGCTTGAGTTTGACATTACTTGTCGTGCGGACGGTGGTGATCAGTTGATCCCTTGAGGTCACACCTAAGGACGATTCCCTTAATTGAAAAGGTTAATTAGTTGTATATCGATACAGATTAATTAATTCCTTAAAATTGAACAAATTATTATAAGAGAGAAAATGACATCTTATTATAATGTGATTAAATGAGATTTTATTTAGTAATTTAAGAAGTTATATTACTAAAATTAATCGGTGTTTGCGAAACACGCGAGAAGAGAATGATAAGTTGGTTATAATTACAAGATGTTGTGAATTATACTAACTAGTAATTAAATGACCATTTTATGAGAAAGTAATTTTAAATTACTAGTCAATTTGTTAAATATGATTTATTTAATTTGTAAATGATATTTAATTTGTTAAATATGCATTTTAAATTAAAACATGACATAAGACATGTCACATGTCACATGACATACAATTGTACAATTGACAAAAATAAAATGGACTCCGTATTACACTATTGAAACCGAAATATTGGAGGTAGTATGGGTGAGTGGGTGTTTTGTTTAATGGACAAATAAAACACTATGATTACCTATAATGTAGGGTAGTCTTACACCTACTTTACTCAATAAGAACAAAAGTAAAAAGGAAAGACCATGCATTGGTCTTACATGACTCCTCCAACCGGTTTTGTGAGGATTATAGAGAATTTTATTCTCTTAATTTTTACTTATCATTCATTCTAATATAACATGCAAAAGTTCATGTATTTTCTCTCTTCTCTCTCTTTAATCTTCATCAAAAAGATGAGTATTTGATTCAAATTATTCATAAAGATTACTAAAAATTATTAATGTAATATATGAGTGTTAGTAATCAATTTTAAGGTAAACCACACTACAAATATCTAGTACATATTAGTTTGTGGGATTGAGGGATAGTCTTGGGTGCTACTAATTGGAGGGCTTCTATTTTGAGGTCATGTATGTTCATCCAATATTGGAAAGCTCAAGAACTAACAAGAAGGAGATCTTGTTGGTGCCCATTTGACCGAATTTTTAATGGTGAGAAATTGGTTTTCTTATCTCTTTTGTTCTAGTTTGCATGCATAAGATTTGTAATTAATTTTATGACTAAATTAATTTAAAACATATATGAATATGTTAAATAATGAGATATAGATTTATAACAAGCGGTATCATGAGCACAAGGTTGTTTGCATGCAAATCGGTTATAGTTTTTCCGAGTTATACGATTAACATATAAAACTTGTAAATTTGTGATATTATGATATATCACGAAATAAATTTATGCATGTTAAAGTTTCTGGTCCTAAAATGTTTTTAGGATATTTTGGTTAATTTATGGATTTTTATTGTTCATTTTATACAATGATGACATTAAAATGTGATTTTTACGATAAAAATGTCATTTTTGGACGAAAATTAGCTAAACTTCGCATTTTCCAGTGGTTTTTGGATATATTTTCACATATATTATTTTTAGATGATCTGGAAAGTTTCAAAATTTTTGGAGTTATTATGCTCGAAATATGGATTTTTCATGATAAAAATCGAATTTAAATGAAAAATAGGTTAATATGAGAAATATTTCGAATCTGGTCATATAAATTTAGTATGTAGTCACATGTAATTTTACAAGATGTGTGTAAAATAATAGGCTATAATGAAGTCTTCATGCATGATTTATGGATTTTTGATGAAAAATAGCAAAAATAGTGACTTAATTAGTGAAAAATTGCTAAAACATACTCTATGACTAAGGAAAAACGTCACATGTTGCATTTTATTATCTTTTTCAGATCTAAAATTGAAAAGTTGATGAATATATTTTTTCTCATGTTTTTATGATTTTAATTGATAAATCCGGTAAACCGCAACATTGTTTTTCCCGATAAAATTTCGAAATTTTTAACCTAAGTTTTTGAAAATTATGAGTGTCATGGTAATTTTTCCAGAATGTTCATGAGTTTAAATTTCAAAATTTGAATTTATTTGAAATTTTTATGATTTATTTGGAGTTTATAGCATTTTATTGTAATTTTGAGTCCATTAATGAACAATTTTAAGAAATATAAATTAATTATAGTCAAATGGTTAGTGGAGACTAATTTTGAGTCCTAAGATGGTTAGGGTAATTAAATTGTACATAAATATGAATTTATGTATTTTATTGTGATTTTATAAGGTTGAATCACGCAAATCCGTACAAACCGTTTAATATACGATATTGGCTCCTTAAAGGCGATTTAGCATAAAATTTGGCATGTTTATACATATTATAATGCTGCATTTTATTTATGATTGTCATAATTTTATTTTATATAATTTTGAATTATGTAATTTTTACTTAGTATGGCCTTAGTTTTAATTGGTATTACCCGAAATGTATGGGAATATCGATTCGGTTGTAATTTATTGTGATCTCGTATCACCGTTTTGTAATTTAATAGATTTATTTTATTTTAATTAAAAATGTATAATAGGAAATTATGTAATTTGTTATGTAATTTATTTATTTCGGAGTTCCTTGAAGACGGTGTCACAACAAGATGGCGATACATAAAGACGGTGTTACCTCGAGATGCGTGCCTCAACCAAAGTTCAAGGGACCAATGGAGTTGGTTTACGAATATGTAATAGTTAATTATATTTTCTATTTTAGGAAGGCCATACTAGGATTTATAACAAGCGGTATCATGAGCACAAGGTTGTTTGCATGCAAATCGGTTATAGTTTTTCCCAGTTATACGATTAACATATAAAACTTGTAAACATGCAAATCAGCTGCTGGCAGTGGCTCATGCAGCAGCAGTAGAACCCCCTCCTCGTCCCCGTCCCCATGAACCGGAGGCAGCAGCAGCACCTAAGGCAGAAGCAGCCAGTCTAGGAGCGCGACCTGAGATTGGCCAAGGTACAAGTGCAGATGAAGTGGCTGTGACAGAGGGTGTCGACACAACAGAGGTCGACACTAAGGATGGTACAAAAGCAGTATCAACAGTAGCAGTAGCTGTAATAGTGACAGCGGGAGTAACAGTAGGGCTGGTCACGGTGGTGGCAGCAGGGACCACCGTCTCAGTAACAGACGGACTAGAGTAGAACTAGAGGAAGGCAAAGAACTACTATCCATCCTATTAAACAAAGTAAGTCCTAAAATCAGAAAATAAACCAAAAACAACACGATTATCCCCAAATTTCGAAAATTTCGAAACCCTAAATGCTAAATTAAGGCTAAAAACAATCAATTAAACAATAGGAAATAAGGAGAAGGACTTACTTGTGAATTACCCAAGAACAAATGCAATTAAAATCAACAAATAATCACCAAATCAATCGGATTAATACCTGATTTTTGCAAACCCTAGAATCGCTAAAAATCCCACAAAAACACGAAATTTCAAGGGGATTATAAAAGGCAAATGTCGAAATTATAGCGAGGAAAAATATTGGGTAATTAATTTGGTAGAAAAGGGAAGAAAAATGGAGGATTGGGGGATTTTAATGGGGTTTATCGCAAAAACAAAGGAAGGAGAAAAGGTTAGAATGAAAATAGAATAGGAAAAAAGAAGACTCCCGTGCATATTATCAGTGTTTTCCCTCGATCGAGTGATTTGAAACCACTCGATCGAGTACTTACTTCTCCATTCTGCTCGATCGAAAACATTTGAACCTATTCGATCGAAAGCTTTTCTTTCCTCATTGAATTCTACTCGATCGAAAACAACAGAGATTTCGATCAGGGACTTTTTCTCCTCATTTCTTCTCGATCGAGTACAGGACAACTCGATCGAGGAAACTTCATTTTGGGCATTTCGATCGAGTACTCTAGTTTACTCAATCGAAGGCTTTGGCTGGCCATTCTTCTCGATCGAGTACAAAAAGTGCTCGATCGAGGTCTTTTTCCTTTCGCACGCATCCCATTGCATTATTTCTTCCCCAAACCTGCATAAGAATACAACAAAATATTTCCCGAAAATACCAAAATCAAAAATATGCAGTCAATATTCGGTCTTACGCTAAAAACTAACTACGCTATTTTCTAAAGTCTAAACGTAAAGTTAAATGTCTAACATAAATTCAAATTACAAAGTTTTTATAACGGGACATTTCCCGTTTATCTTCTGAAGCACTTTAACAGCCCATAGGAGGGCTTTTGACTGGAGGATGTCCCTTCAGTGTCGCGGACCGTCCTCTTGGATCGCCATGAGCTTGAACTTGTACTGGTTGAAGAAGAATAGTTCGCGTCCACATACGCCTTCACTTTCTTCTTCCCTGTGTCATTCTTTTTGGCATCGTCTTTCGCATCATTCCCATCATTGATCTTGGTTTTCACTGTACCTCTATCGATGGGATCTCCAATATCCACTCTGTCTATGCCTGCAACAATGGAAACAACAGAATGGTCCTCCATATTGCTCTCAGTTCGAGTCGGAGGTGTTAATATAGCAGCACAAAACTCAATATTATCAACTGGAGAATCTGTGTCAGGGTCTATAGAGTGTAGGGCATTGTAAGGTTGAACCTGCATAGGAGCCCTACAAACATTTGATTGATAGAAAATCAGCTCCTCGTCACCTACCTGAAAAGTAAGAGTCTTCTCCCGACGTCTATTACTGCACGAGCAGTAAATAAAAATGGTCGCCCTAATATAATAGGAGTGTAAGAATCCTCGGGGATGTCTAAGACCACAAAGTCAACGAGAATAAAGAATTTCCCGATCTTTGCAGGTATATCCAATAAGACACCTAGGGGCCGTTATATTGTACGGTCGGCCATCTGCACAGTCATATTGGTATAGTAAAATTTGGTCAAACCAAGTCTCTTAGCGAGAGACAATGGCTGGACACTCACGCTAGCTCCTAAGTCACATAGCGCATTATCAATCAAGTGGGTCCCTATATGGCATGGAATAGAAAAGCTACCCGACTCAGACTTTTTGGGTGGTTTCTTATTCTGAATTAGGGCAGAGCCTGTTTCAGTCAAAGCTATCGTTTCATGATCACTAATATGCCTCTTACGCGTTAATATCTCTTTCATAAATTTCATGTAAGAGGGTACCTGAGTAAGAAATTCGGGGAAGGGAACGTTGACGTGGAGGCTGTTTAAAATATCAGCAAATTTTCCGAACTGTTGTTCAGCCTTCTTGTTCTACAATCGCCTCGGGAAAGGGACCGTGATGGGAATTTCCAAACCTTTATTTCTTTCTGCCAAAGTTTGAACACAATCATCAGCATTTCTACTCGATCGACCACTATTTCCCTTCGATCGAGCACTTTCATCAACAAGTTCACTCGATCGAGGACTATTATCCACTCGATCGAAATCTTCAATTTCAACAGTACTCGATCGAACATCAATTTCATTCGATCGAGCATTTTCCTTAGCAATTTCTCTCGATCGACCACCTGAAATGAGTCGATCGAGTACTTTTCTCGGGTTCAGCATATTTTCGTCCAAGGACGACTATTCACACTTAGCAACATTGATTTCCGGGTCTGATTTATCATTCTCTGTCGACATTTTAGGTCCTTCATAGCAATGAAAGCTTCTCAAATTAATCAAGTTCACCGTCTCATGATGTTTCTTATCTGGTTGGGACGGTAAATGACCCGGCTGCCTTGAAGCTTGATTAGTGGCGATTTGAGCTATTTGAGACTCAAGTGACTTAATTGATGCATCTTTTTGTTGGTCACTCTTTTGCAATTGAATAGTCAATGACTGAATCATCGACTTCACTCGGCCATTAGTAAGTTATGAGGTGGAACATAGGGTTGTTGCTGCTGCGGTGGAGGTGTGGGATTTAGTAAGTTCTGACTTGTCCATCTCAAGTTAGGATGGACTCCACTCTGATTATTGTAATAGTAGCCCCCTTGCCTATATTGTTGAAAGGCAAGAACCTTCTCCTTCTCAGTTAGACAGTCAACAGTAGTGTGACCATCATTGCTTCCACATCTCTCAGATGAAACGGTTTCTTGTCTAGTCAACAAGTGAACCATATGTTGATCTCCCGCATTCTGCAACTCCAACTTGTCAAACCTGGCATTCATGGCTTCCAGCTGAGCCACAACTGCACTATCGACTGAAGAAACCGTTCTAATTCCTCCTCTTGGGTTCCCATATTCAGCATAATGGGTAGCCATTGTTGGAATATGTGTCCTCCGACAATAATGCGATCACGACTGTTGATCATGATGATCACATGTTTAAGTCTCATTAAAATGAATACAATTGGGAAGTAATATTGTTACTGTCAAATGGTCAACATATATCGGTAATGATTGGTGACTAGAGTTTGACATTCTTTATGTCGTGTGACGGTGGTGATCGAGTTGACCCCTAGGTCATACCTAAAGGGCAATACTCTTAATTGATTATTTAATTAATCGTATAACGTTACGAGTTAATTAAATTACTTGAAAATTGACGGACGATTTTGGAAGTAAAATTTACGTATCAAATTGAAATGTGATTAAATGAGATACGGTCTGAGTAATTGAATTGTATCATTACTCGGATGAAATAATTGTTTAATGTAACAATTAAATTTGAATGAATTGTTATAAATACAAACAGTTGTGATTTATAAATTGGTAAAATATTTTGGCACAAGTAATTATGAAATTACTAAGTCGATTTTTGTATGTGACGTATTTTTATTAATACGTTGATTTTTAATATGTTAAAAATACATAACAAATTTATATCACATATGACATGTGACATATTGACAATTGACAAAAATAATATGGAATCCATATTAACAAGTGGGCGAAAATTAGGTTTTAAGCTAATTATATGTTGATTGTAATTAGTGGAAGGCACAATGATTACACTAGTCACTAGCCATGCAAGCCTATTGTTCATTGTGAAGAACAATTTTTCCATGCATTGGCTCCCCTAAAACCCTCCTCTTACACGGTTTTGAGAAGACAAAACCAATGATGGTTTTTCCATAATTTTACCTAATAATATACAAAAGGTTGTAAAAAAATTTTTCATTCATTCACTCATCCAAAATACAATTCCTAGAGAGAATAAAATCCTCCTCTTCTTCTCTCTAAAAACCGAAACATTTAAGGTGTTTTATAAATATTTTGGTTCAATTTTCTACCTAATTAATATTATACTAGTTCTTGTAATATTAATTAAATTAAGAGAAAACCTTGGGTATAAAGCTTGGGGAGAGATCCTACACTTGGATCTTTGTTCTTCCATAAGGGAAAGCTCAAGAACAAGAGAGAAAGGTGATCTCTCTTGTGCCCAATATAACCGAAATCTACAATGTAAGGACATGATTTCTCCTCTATTTTATTTTGTTTGCATGCATAAAATCCGTATTTAATTTTATGACAAATTAATTTAAACATATATGAGTATGTTAATATGTATATGAATCTACATTTCCTTCAATTGGTATCAGAGCCACGGTTGTTTGCATGCAAATTGGTTAAAAGTTTTTCCGAGTTATAAGAATAACAAATAAAACTTGTAAAATTTGTGTTATTATGATATATCACGAAATTATTACATGCATGTTAATATTTCTGGTCCTAAAATGTTTTAGGATATTTTGGTTATTTTTCGGATTTTTATTGTTCATAATTTACAATAATGGCATTTAAATGTGATTTTATGAGTAAAAATGTCATTTTTGGTCTAAAATTAGCTATACTTCGAATTTTCCATTGATTTTTGGATATGTTATCACATATATTATTTTGAGATAACCTGTAAATTTTCATAATTTTTGGACTTGTTATGCTCGAAAAATGGATTTTTCATTATTAAATTCGGATTTAGGTGAAAAATAGGTTAATATGAGTTAAATTTCGAATCTGGTCATAAAAATTTAATATGTTGTCACATGCAATTTTACAAGATGTGTGTAAAATAATTGGCTATAAAGAAGTCTTTTTGCATGATCTATGGATTTTTGAAGAAAAATAGCATAAATAGTGACATTATTAGTGAAAAATTAATAAAACATAATCTATGACTTAGGAAAAACATCAAATGTTGCATTTTATTATCATTTTCAGATCTAAAATTGAAAAGTTAATGGATATAATTTTTCCTCATGTTTTATGATTATTTTAGTAAAAATCGATAAACCGCAACATTGTTTTTCCGGAAAATTTCGAAATTTTTAACCTAAGATTTTGAACATTATGAGTGTCATGGTATTTTTCCAGAATGTTCATGAGTTTAAATTTCAAATTTTGAATTTATTTGAAATTTTATGATTTATTTGAAGTTTTATAGCTTATTTTTGTAATTTTTGGTCCTTTTATGAACAATTTTATAAAATATGGTTAATTATGGTCAAATTATTAGTGAAGACTAAATTTTGAGTCCTAAGAGGTTAGGGTAATTAACTTATGCATAAATATGAGTTTATGTATTTTTGTGATTATAAAATGTTGAAATCACGCAAATCCGTAAAAACCGAGTAATATACGATATTGGCTAATTAAAGGCGATTTAGCATAAAATGAAGCATGTTCATACATATTATAATGCTGCATTTTTCCTTTATGATTGTCATAATTTTAATTTATGTAATTTTGTATTATGTAATTTTTTCTTAGTATGGCCTTAGATTTTAATTGGTATTTCCCGAAATGTATGGGAATATCGATTCGGTTGTAATTTTATTGTGATCTCGTATCACCGTTTTGTAATTTAATAGATTTATTTTATTTTAGTTACAAATGTATAATAGGAAATTATGTAATTTATTATGTAATTTTATTTATTCTCGGAGTTCCCAAAGACGGATTTCTTCAAGAATGGCGATACATAAAGACGGTGTTACCTCGAGATGCGTACCACAACCGAAGTTCAAGGGACCAATGGAGTTGGTTTCCGAATTTGTAATAGTTAAAGAGTTTTTCTATTTTAGGAAAGGTCATACTAGGATTTATTTACTTTTATGCTTGCATTTTATTTTATGTCACATGCATTGCTAAATCGCCATAACTAAACATGCATTGTCATTTTATAGAGTTCATCGACCGTGTCAATTAGAATTATCGTAGTTCACCGCTTTAGTTCACTTAAAACGTGATAGATAATAAATTGACATGACCTCTCGCTAAAACAATCAATTGAGACATAGCCTTACCAAATAGTAGAAACCATGAAAACCTATTTCGTGAGGGAGTGCACTCCGCTACCCCGGGGTACAAACCTTGTTACGTAGGGGAAGTAGGTGATAAATGTCTATCCACCGAATTCATGTTGATGAGGGTTTCATCGGCTACCCCGTGCCTAAGTTGATGTGGGTTTGGATAATGGACACATTTATTCGAAATTTGGATTGAACTCAACAAAAGTAATTGATAAGGGTTTCATCGGCTACCCCGTGCCCTTGTTAATGTGTTTTGGGCTATAGATAAACATTAGAGTAATTTTATCGACCAAGAGTTCTAAAAGTAGAATCGATTAAAAGGTTAATCCACCGAGTTATATTGATGAAGGTTTCATCGGCTACCCCGTGCCTAAGTTGATATGAATTTGGGTCTTGGAATCATTTATCTAGTTGGGTAGAGGTCACTAGAAAAATGCATAAAACTTGTTTAATTCATACATTTCACGAGTATTATTATTAAAACGACATTTGTTTTACTCCTTATATTTTGTTTTGTAGACCACTTCTCTTTTCTCATAACAAATGGCAACACCAACCCCTAATGCCACGCCTCTCGCTAGTTCGTCTTGGCTCCGATCCTTCATGGATCGATGTAAACTTGAAAAGAATGGGTCAAATTTCTCCGATTGGGATGCCCAACTCAAATTAGCCGCCGAAGGTGACGACAAGCTTCGTTACCTTACCGAGGCCTCTCCACCCGAACCCTCCACTAGGTCCACCGCGGCCAATAGGGAAGCATATGAGGCTTACTAAAAGGAGTCCGCCGCAATGAAAAATGTCTTAATATTTGCGATGGAGGCGGACCTCCAAAGGAGAGCCTTTAAAATGGGCAATGCTAATGAGATTTACTCCAAACTTGTGACCATGTTTTCACAAACTCCGCGGATCGTCCAATATGAGGCGGCCGCGGCATTCTTTGATCTCGACTTCAAAGAGGGCCAAAAGGTTAGCCCTCATGTGCTCAAACTGATGGAGCTTGTCGAGACCTTGAAAATTCAAAAGGTTGAAATCCCCAAAGAACTCATCGTAGATAGGATTCTACACTCCTTGTCCAAAGTCAAGGCATATGTGCAATTCCGGGTGAATTTCAACATGAAAGACAAGGATGTGTCTCTTGAGGAGTTGCACAAGTTACTTGTGCAAGCCGAGAGGGACATGGGGTTAAATGTGAACCCTCCCAAAGATGTGCTTAACATAAGCACTAAGAGTAAGGGGAAATTCAAGAAGACTGGAAGGAAGGTTAAAAAGCAAGCTCCCACATTCACCAAAGCTAAGTCTTGTGAAGCTAGCACCTCCAAAGTCAAGAAGGGTCCTCTTGATAAGTGCCATTATTGTAATGGTATGGGACATTGGAAAAGAAATTGTTCCAAATACCTTGGTGATATCAAAGCTGGAAGAATTACTCCAGTAGGTAAATGACTATCCTTCTTTTATGTTTCTAATGCAACTATGGTATTATGATGCAAAGTTGTGATAATGTATCTCCCTTTTATTGTAAATAGGGCCTCCACCAAGCAAAGACAAGGGAAAAGAAAAACAAGCATGAGAAACCATGGAGAAGCTAAGGATAGCTTTTATGGAGCTTTGTTTTTCATTGTCTTATTTTAAGTAATGTTTTGGATTTTTAGAACTTTAAGTTTCCATGTTTGACATGGAAAGGTATTTTGGATAATGGTTTGTATTTTGGATAATGGTGACTTGGTTTGCAACCCAAGTCACCCGTTTCATCATTTATCCTTTTATGTTCTAAAATTCATCTTTAAATGCTTGCACTTTGAAACATAAGATTATTCACTTAAAGTGATCTAATAGACAAATACAATGACGGGTTTCATTATATGTCCACATGCTTAAGGCTTGTGTATGATCATTTATAAAGTAAATTGAGTCTATGAACTCTCTTAAAGGAATGTCAATCACCAAGTAAACATACAAAAATCTAAAACTATTAGTCAACCTATGAGGTAGTTCTCCTTATACTTCAAAAAATTCATTATTTGTGTCTCATATACTATCTTTGAATCTCTAGTGTATTTATTCTAAAGATAGAGTGGGAGAAAAATGAGGACACAACACACAAGGCGAGATTAAACTTGTGTACTTGTGCAAATGAGATTTACGCAAGAAAAGAATGATTTGAATAGAGGTATGTCTATTTATATAGTATACCCAATGGATGAGATCTATGGTCTCTAGCAAGTTCTATATGACTAAAGAGACCACGTGAAGAATCGAAAGAAGATATTCTTGAGATTACTACGTGAGGACACCAAAAGTAAGTTTTGGAAGAAATGACTAATGTAAAGTCTTAATAAGAGTTTTGACAAAGTTTAGACTATTTTGTGATAAGTTTTGACCTATAGTTTAAACCAAGATTTACTTAAGAGCCTAAATGAATCAAAGTAACATTCTAGTATATATATACGAGATTTATGACTAGAAAATGCAAGGAGTGATATACCGATATCTTCAAAAGCTAAGTCAAGCATTAACCTCGCAAATGTCATTCCTTAACCTCATTGTGAAAATGAAAAGGTTAAACCTCCTTCCGAAAGGGTATTTCAAAGGACGTATTCTAAATATTATTCATATTTGAATAATGACATTGCTACACTTCATTATGATATGAGTGAGTTAGAGATTAAAATCTTTTAATAAGGTTAAGATGCGACCACTTCAAAATAGGTATTTTGAAGGGATATGATGGGAACATATATGGTTCTATCTAAGTAACTTGGCAAATGCAATTCTTTATAAGTTTCGATTGAGAAGTCAATTTCGAAACATGTGGAATTAAGTGGGAGTTAGGCAATTATCATGTGAAGACATGGAATTTAGTGGGAGCAATCATCTTGAAAAGGGTTATAACTCATCACTCATTAAAGAATGACGAGCTAATACCTTCTTTCATAAAGAAGCTTTTGAGTTTTCAATTCTGGATGAAAATGGACAATGATGAATCCAATTACATCAAGGGATGTTGGATTAGTATTAAGAGATACACATCGTATCAACATTCACATAGGTTATTCATATGAATGAAAATGGGATTACCATTAGCAGTCATGGTAGTTCATTGAACCTAAGAATGGTTGATCTCATGATTATTAGTAACTAATGTTTCCGCCATTAGAATAATCATGTACATGTCCAATTATGAATCATATGCGTAAGAGCATGATGATTGATTGGTGAGCCATAATAGAAACGTCATGAATTCTCAAGTAGAATCCGATGAGCGATTTCGGTGCTTGACGGAATGTTCCATCGTGTGTTAAGAGGTTGCACATATTGTAGAAAATCCGAGCACATATAAGGATTTATGAGAATCCTAAAAACTTTCGAGCTATTAAGAGAAATAAGAAGTTGTGGAAAGACACTTAGTTGAACAAGAAGTTGCATAAAACTAATCTTTCCTAATAAGCTAGGACTTGTTAGAAGTGCTAGGCTACTCATCTTGTAAATTGTTACAAGATTCTACAAAAAATATACCTAGTGCATTATGTGTGGATGAAATACTTGATCAGTACAAGTTATGTCATTTATCACAAATTCGTTCGTTATGTGATAATCGATAAGAAAGTTCTTTCAAGATAAAGAACCGAAACCAAGGTCGGGAACCTTGATGTGTACTTGGTAAAATTCATGCTATGAGAGAGAACATGAATGTGAAGGAAATTGCAAGTGTAAGAAGTTTGAACACATGGACACATGGCATGTTAAACTTCTATAGCAATCAATAAGTGTTTCACTTACGATATACATCACAGGGTTGTAATATGATATTGACTACCCGAGTGTGATGTCGACATTTGTCGTTTGAGTTATTATTAACTCACCTTGTACCTTGTTATATCCAAACGGGTTGTGGAGACAATTGAACCCCGTTAAAGTGAACGCGGACTAACATAGTATTTGCCCATAGTCACTTGTATGAGGTGACGTCTCGAAGTGACTAGAGTGTGAGGCGATTGATGGCAAGTTCAAGTGTCATAGAGTCATGTGAGATGACTAGTCGATCACATAGGCAGACTGTTAGGAACATTTTGTCGGGCCTAATGACCGCTTATAGAGTTCTGGCAAATTTATATAGCCTGGTCGTGGCAAGAGCTACTATAGTATTCAAATGAGTCGATTCTTTTGACTAAAGACTATTCTCCTAAGATGGCACAGTTTCAGATTAGCTTTGATTTGTGTTACTACGACCTTCGTAAATGGGGTCAAATGGGCATATTTTGGGTTATGATGGTTGTAGCTAGTCGAAGGGAATGAGTGCGATAGGAATTGTCCACCCCTAGTCAGGGTTATAACAATATCTCAGGGCCACTCGAGGAGTAATGAATTGGAAATGCGTGGCCACGCTCGGAAAGTATCTATGATAGATAAGTCCGGTCAATCAGTTATTCTCCAGATCGAGGAAACCACTCTCGATATGATCACTTGCAAGTACGACCTGAAAGACACCTTGCATTGAGTGGGAGATAGTAATAGGACAAGAGAATTGGTGACGCACACTTGTCGAGGACAAGTGGGAGATTGTTGGAATATGTGTCCTCCGACAATAATGCGATCACGACTGTTGATCATGATGATCACATGTTTAAGTCTCATTAAAATGAATACAATTGGGAAGTAATATTGTTACTGTCAACTGGTCAACATATATCGGTAATGATTGGCTGACTAGAGTTTGACATTACTGTCGTGTGACGGTGGTGATCAGTTGACCCCCTAGGTCATACCTAAAGGGCAATACTCTTAATTGATTATTTAATTAATCGTATAACGTTACGAGTTAATTAAATTACTTGAAAATTGACGGACGATTTTGGAAGTAAAATTTACGTATCAAATTGAAATGTGATTAAATGAGATACGGTCTGAGTAATTGAATTGTATCATTACTCGGATGAAATAATTGTTTAATGTAACAATTAAATTTGAATGAATTGTTATAAATACAAACAGTTGTGATTTATAAATTGGTAAAATATTTTGGCACAAGTAATTATGAAATTACTAAGTCGATTTTTGTATGTGACGTATTTTTATTAATACGTTGATTTTTAATATGTTAAAAATACATAACAAATTTATATCACATATGACATGTGACATATTGACAATTGACAAAAATAATATGGAATCCATATTAACAAGTGGGCCGAAAATTAGAGGGTTTTAAGCTAATTATATGTTGATTGTAATTAGTGGAAGGCACAATGATTACACTAGTCACTAGCCATGCAAGCCTATTGTTCATTGTGAAGAACAATTTTTCCATGCATTGGCTCCCCTAAAACCCTCCTCTTACACGGTTTTGAGAAGACAAAACCAATGATGGTTTTTCCATAATTTTACCTAATAATATACAAAAGGTTGTAAAAAAATTTTTCATTCATTCACTCATCCAAAATACAATTCCTAGAGAGAATAAAATCCTCCTCTTCTTCTCTCTAAAAACCGAAACATTTAAGGTGTTTTATAAATATTTTGGTTCAATTTTCTACCTAATTAATATTATACTAGTTCTTGTAATATTAATTAAATTAAGAGAAAGCCTTGGGTATAAAGCTTGGGGAGAGATCGTACACTTGGATCTTTGTTCTTCCATAAGGGAAAGCTCAAGAACAAGAGAGAAATGTGATCTCTCTTGTGCCCAATATAACCGAAATCTACAATGTAAGGACATGATTTCTCCTCTATTTTATTTTGTTTGCATGCATAAAATCCGTATTTAATTTTATGACAAATTAATTTAAACATATATGAGTATGTTAATATGTATATGAATCTACATTTCCTTCAGCCATATCCTCTATGATTCCCTATCCTTTGTCATCATCGATATTCTTTTGAAACCGACCATTTGATGCAGCATCCAAAATAGCGTGGTGATCGTCGTACAACCCATTATAGAATTGGTTGTACAAATACCACGGCCCGAAACCGTGATGAGGGACAGATCGCACCATTTTCTTGAACCGGTTCCACGCTTCATACAGGTTTTCGTCCGGAGTTTGCTTGAAACTCGTGATTTTTCCTCTCAGCTAATTAGTTCTTTGTGGAGGAAAGTACCTTTTGTAGAAAGCGAAGGCCAAGGTCTCCCAATTTGTTATTCCAGCTGCGGCTCTATCAAGGTCAATGAGCCAATCTCGGGCTCCATCAGTAAGGGAGAAAGGAAATAGAACTTCCTTAATCTTGTCCTGCGTCACTCCCTTGGTAGTGAGAATGGTAGAACAGTAATCGGCGAAGAATTCCATGTGCTTTCGCGGATCCTCACCAGCTACCCCGCGGTACATATTTCTCTCGACCAAGTTGATGTAAGACGGCCGAATGTCAAATGTACTGCCATCCTCTGTCGCAAGGTTGAAACCTTTAGGAATAGAAGCAGCTGTAGGCTCAAAGTGACTCGCGAATTGTCTTCTTCAAAAGACTGGTCTTCTACAAATAAGAAGTGTTAAAGATCGGGTTCAAAAGTACTCAAGACTTCCTTTTGATTCTTTCTCAGCAATCTTTGTCTATAGCGAAAGGTCCGCTCCGGTTCAGAATCAGCTGGCAGTAATTTTGACCTGTTAGACATGGGCATAAACAACACTAGAGAAAATAAATAAGAACTGTCTCAAGGAATTAAAAATTCCCTGAGACAAAGACAAACGAAAATAAAACAGATAAATAGGATAATTGCCTCCCCGAGAACGACGCAAAAATTTGATACCGTCGTTTTAGTATCAAAAATAATTACCTAAAACTACTAACAGAAGCTAGCGGAAGTAAGACCGATCTCCACAGGGAGGCTATTATATCTATCTGCTAATCTAAGTCTGTCTGGTAACAAACGGGGGTTTTGAATTGATTTCTAAATATTAAAAAGGTTAAGGCAAGAGAATAAGAGAAAAGGGCAGTAAAAGCAGAGAAGATTAAAAAATGTGATCAAATAAAGAGAAGTATGCTAGGAATTCGGTTCACCATGGCAATTAATCAACTCAGTCGTAAATAGTTAAGACGATCTAATGTGAGAAGGGCAAAGGAAAGGTCCTTCTGGTCCGCTATCCACCCTAGATTACAACTAACTTAACTTCCGTCCTCATTAGGGTAGTCTACTGTTCATAGCAGGTCTGTTCATTCCAATATTCCGATCGAGGATTGAATTTAACCAATTTAATGGGTTTAGAAGCGTGCACTCAACTAAATGATTACAGTTATATTGTCATAAAACAGTTCTCACAATTTAATCATCTAACCTATTCACAACATCGTCAACTCACTACCATGGCTCCCCTAATCCTAACATAAGGGAATTTAGCTACTCATGCTATTAATGACACTAACAATAACAACGATGAATAAACTAAAGAAAGACATAATGGATGGGTAATAAAGATGAAGCATGAATTAATAAAGACAATAAATAAGTCGAGATTAAGGAACAAGAATTAAGAACAAACAAAGAAGAATTAAATTAAGAGTAAAGAGTGAAGAAAGATTACAAAGGTAAGATCCGAAATTAATAAGTAAAGCAACGTAGCAAAGAGAAAGAAGCAGTAGTAATTAAGAGTAGTAATGTATGATCCAAGATAATTTAACCTAATGACGTCTTCACCTTATATAGGGAAGCATTTATTAACTAAAACATAAACTAATCACGGAACAAAATCTCGTGTAAATAAGCATTGTACTCGATCGAGGCATTTGAGACCTCTCGATCGAGTAATTCTTCAGCAAATCCTCTCTATCGAATAGATATGGCCTTCGATCGAGAGCTTCTAATTCAGCCCACTTCGATCGAGCTCGGCAGGGTCTCGATCGAACACCTTGAACCGTCAAAACCACTCGATCGACAAAGAAAGCACTCGATCGAGCATTTGGCCACTAAAAACAGCTTGCAGACGTTTGGTCAGCTTACAAGGACTTCCTTCATGCTTCCCGAGGCATGGTACTTCCGCTCTAAATCCTCCATCTCCATAAATGCGTGCTAGGAGGAACGAATAAGGCACAATTTCACCACTTTGAAGCCCGTTCCTGCAAATGAGACGAAACAAAACCAAAGTAGCCTATTAGGGGCATTTTGCAATACAAAACAACGAGAATGATATAGAAATGCGTGCAATGAGAGGCTAAAACGACTATATAAATTGCACGTATCACTTACCCTCCTCACGACGTGCTGCAACTCGTCGAGTCTAGCCTCTGTCACCGCCTCGGAGAAGGAAGGAATCTCCATGGACACCGTTGTACCAGCTGGGCCCGGGTACTCCAGCATCTCAGGGAAAGTTGGGGGTTCGACGCCTGCCACATCGATCTCCTGCCAAATCAAGCCTGTCATTTCTAAACTACTTTCAAAGGAAGTTATTATTTCAAACAGTCAAGTAAAAAGTATACTAACCATGATCGGCCAGTACGCCAGTCTCCTTTGCATGAACTCCGAGTACTCGAGGTCGGGAAGGAAGAGAGCATAACCACTCGCTCCAGCTAAGTCAGCCGTCCTCTCAGCCTCCGAAGGCTCCCTAAACATCGTCTGTGGTGGATAGATGGGAACCATGAAGACGTCGCGGAGACACTGCCGAGCCAACCGCTCACCTAGGTACCATAAGGGTCCCATGGGCGCCGTAAGAAGTAGCCTCCTCGAACTCCTAGGCCGGAGAACGTCGGCTACGAAGGCTGGAGTGCCAGTGTAGTCCTCCCAAGGTCTCGTCACCCACTAAAATGGATACCAGGGGTCTATCATATGATCGTTATTAATCGGGAGAAGGAAATAGAAGTGAAAACAAGGCAGAGTACTTATACTGTCTAGTTGGACATCATTGACATTCCTCTTGCAGGTGTCGTAAGAAGAACGAGTACACTCTCTCGCCACGTCTGCGGTCCTCAGAGAAGCCAAGCTGGGGACGTACGAGTACACCCATGCCTAGAAAAGAAGAAGTTATTTTATTCAAAATGATCATTTTATATTTCCAAATGATCTTTCATTTCATTTCAAATGATCTTTTATTTCATATTTTATTTTCAAAATGATCTTTCTTTTATTCATTTCATATTTATTTCTAAATGATCCTTCATTTAAAAATGATCTGTCAGTTTTACCCATTTCTAATTTCATAAAAATAAAGAAATATGAAGGAAGGTTCATACCTCCAAAATGAGACCTAGACCGACAGTAGCAGGAGAAGTCCTCTTCTCCATCAACTCATGACGAACCATGGCCCTCATGTACCGAATGAGGACCGCAAAGCTAGGAGTAACCCAGTCTAGGCGGCCTAGGCTACTTAAGTCAATAAGAAAAGGAAGAATCTTCGTCGACAACCTCAACCCCTTGTCTCCGACGTAAATCAAAGACAAAAACCACCAGAGCCACAAATGGGCCCGCTGCTCAGCCGTACACGGTGGAGGAGACACCGTGCCACCACCCGCATTCATCTGCACCCTCGCCAGAACCTTACCATCAAAGTAATCTTTGACGAAAGAAATAGGAACTAGGCCGGGTACCCTAGCCGTGGCCCTAGCAAGGTTCCAGCCGATCAAACCCTCAGCCTCAGCCGGATCCATTCTCATGGCCTTCGCAGGCTACACTATCGGCTCCTCTCCACAAGGCAACCCGGAGATCATGCCATAGTCCTCCAACGTAACCCCGGCCTCTCCAAAAGGCATATATAAAGTTGAGGTCGTGTCCTAGAAGCGATCCAAGAAAGCTTGAATGGGGCGCATGTTGGCCCGAATCTTCTTCCTCTTGATCTCGCGCCAGCCCCTCACCAAAGCTCCGAAGGCCCCAAACTCGATGATGGCCTCCTCCTCCTTCGACAACCTCTTGAAAGCCTCTATCATGGTCATATATCTAGAGAACGACCTCATGTTGCCAACCTCCTCTATTTTGAAAGGTTTATTAGCTTCTAAGCCAAGTAAGAGTAGACGAAATATGAAAGAAATGGCGCAATACAAGGCCAGTTTGAAAGTTCACCATACTCCTTGCCGTACGATACGACAAGTGAATCTCTGCTGCCCAAATGAGATGATGGCCGTCCCATTTCTCCGCCCACTCAGGTGCAGGCACAAGCTAACGCCCCCTCTTCCTCACAGTGGCCCTTCCGGGCGCCTTTTCCTCCTCCTCCATCTCCTCTACAACTCCCGTGTGAACCACGAGAGCCGAGAGAGGGTCTAAGTCCACCTCAATGGGGTCTCGCCCCAAAGTAGAAGGTAAATCTTCTGTAAAAAAGAGCAAACAAAGCCATTCAGAAACCGTATTCAGGCCATTTTGGACCATTTTTTCAAGCTACCCTTCCGCTATTCTAGAGTAA
The DNA here is from genome assembly GCF_048544455.1 of Silene latifolia. NCBI lineage: Eukaryota > Viridiplantae > Streptophyta > Magnoliopsida > Caryophyllales > Caryophyllaceae > Silene > Silene latifolia. The sequence goes on from NC_133536.1 coordinate 88,767,914, forward strand.
GTCGACAAGTATGATAAAGTCACGTTCTTAAGTGTCTAATTTAAGCTTATCCATGGCTACGAGTTGAAATTTCAGCAGCATTTCGTTACTATAGCTAAATCCCATGCAAAAGGTGTCCCGGAAGACTAGTCAGAAACTGAAATTTCGACATGATAGCAAGTTTACCCATCATCCAAGAGTTCCAAAACATCAAGGTTTATTGAAAACCGACTAGTATAAGTTCACGTTCGAAACTTTTGAAGCGGTTTAACAAAGATCGTCTTATTTTGGTCCCAAAACGTCAATACTTAACAAAAATTAGAAATGGATAGATGGTCATGATCCTAGTATGTTCAATTACGCATTTCTAATGTCAATTTCAAAGGACAAAATCATTTGGGACGAAACCCCCAAATTTTCGAGTATTTTGGACATAAAAACCCTAATTTTCTACCCTAGTTCAAGCTATAAATGCAAATTAAATCAAAGACAAGATGCATAACTGGATTTGTCATGATTTATGGCGAGTTTTGATCGAGTTTTAATGAAATTTGGTTGAGGTTTATGTGTTTTTTTCGTGTTGAAGAAGACTAAATGATATGTGTTTGAATGAGTAGAAACTCGTGCTAAGTTTCTATTTTACTCAGGCATAGGCAAGCTCGGGAGAAAACGCTACATATGCTGCGCTCTTTCCCCAGGTCATAAACCTGCTGCGCCTCTTCCCCAACATGGTTCACACCAGCACTTGCTCTCAAGTCGTTATAAGTTCGTTATTGGCAGGACCGGTCCCCACATTTTCCCACTTTTGGATATTTCCTTTAAGTGTATTTCTTCACCTAGTTGTTCTACATTTTCCCAAGCAAGTTGCAACATTTTATTCACCAGCGAGAGTCCATTGTTGCTATACAACCCATGTATTTCTCGACTGAAGACAAAGCAAGCAAATTCTTTAGGAAGTGCCCATAATGTCCTGTTATTTACCAAGTTGATTATTATTATTTCGGCGTTTCTACATAAAGTCTTGTCGCAGCTTTTTCAAGCAAAATTGTTCCTGGCGGTGCCCATAACGTTCCTGCCTTTTCCTCCAGCAGTACCCATAACGTCCTGCTATTTACAAAGTTGATTATTACTTTTGTTCATTTTTCCGGCGGTTCCACATAAAGTCCTGCCATAACCTTTTTCAAGCAAATTGTTCTCCTGGCGGTGCCCATAATGCTCCTGTCATATTCTTTATTATTCCCCGGCGGTGCTCATAATGCTCTGCCTTTGTCCCGGCGGTTTCTTACGACCCTTATCCGGTTCACCACGAAGTTCCAGTTCACCTACATCTCAGGTATGGTTCCTTCTTATGGCTGGCGAGCTTCCTTACAAAGTCTAATGGACTTTAAACGACCCTTCCTGATAGTCGACAAACTCTAAAATATTCCCCGTGAAAGGTCCTTGGCTCAGACCCCTTGAGCCGCCTCGCATCGCCATAGTCTTCAAGTTGTAATCTTTGATTGACCTGAGGGCTATACTTGACTTTTTCCCTGTTCAAGCCTCAGTCAAAGTGGGGGCTCTTTAGATACATTGTTTCTACACCTTCCGCCAACCACCCAGTGCTGATTGGGCCGCATGTTTGTCACGCAGAGCGAATTATGACATTTCGTAAGTTCGTCGACAAGTGATAGCTCAAACAGTCGAGTTAACCTCATGGTCATTATCTACGCGCCGATACGGTCGTTTTGACAGTAATTAGATTACATTTGGAGTACTGGTAAAAAAATGTGTAACACCCCCACATACCAAGGTGCCTTACCAAGGACCACCCTAGCATGAGAGTCTGTTACCATCTTGGTTGCCCGAGGATAGTATATTAAAAGAAACCATTCCGCAACATTTATTATAGTATATAAAGTTAACAATTACATTGTTCCAAAACCAAAACAAAAGAAATATTTGCTAAACTCGAAACAACTGAAATCAAAATAGCTAAACTCGTAACACCGAAAGGTAGACTCGAAGTGATGACTCCCTATCTCGTCCCCATAGCTAAAGACAATCATCACATGTCACAATCTGCTCACCATCCCCGAATGGTCACCACAGATTTACAAAACAACAACGGGGTCAGTTCACTGCATAATTAAAATAAGCCAAATGCAACAAAGATAAAACAGCTGATCCGCAATCAATCTCCAACTCCCAATCACACCTCATAACTGAATACACACTAAAGTGTGTAATCCTGCCAGATTACTGCCGCAACAGATAATCCTCACCGCCAATGGGGGACCGCAGGCTTGCCCACCTAAGCCCCGCTCATCACACCAGCGATAACCCATGTTCATTAATGTGCCCATCTCCTCTAGTTGCGGGTTCCACAAAGAGAGAATCCAGGGCGTAAAGCCACTCTCGCAAGTGACTCCACTCAGCCGAGGACGCCCCTCGCAAACATCATCAATCCATCTCAACTCCAATACTCCATCATCTAATCAACCAACAATATTAATCATATTAATTAAATCACAACAACGCATCTTAAATCAATTATACAATCAACTGAGTAGGGAAACCCTACCTTAGCACAAATCTGATACGAGTCAACAAGAAAGTTAGAACGGCTCTTCTACGAAATCTTCACCTAACAACAATCATACAATCCAAATCACAATCATGCAAAAATATCCCTTTTCCCCTAAATTACAAAACTAGTGTAAACCCTAAAAGACTAACTGACAAAACACATATGACTAGTGGCTTACCGATGCAATCGACGCAAGAGAGGAATGAACGAAGACTCCCAAACAATCAATGATCTTGAGAGAGATTAGAGGTGATTAGAGTTACGTTTGAAGGTTTTAGGTTTGTAAAAAGTAAAAGTAAAATTGTTAAAACTTAATTTATTACTCTAATCTTCTCTAATCAAACCGCGGAAATAATTCCCATCAGAAAGGATACTCGGTCGAGTATAGAGTATACTCGGCCGAGTATCCCTTACTCGGTCGAGTATGGTGGGTCGAGTATTACCATACTCGACTGAGTATTCCTTGACAATAGCCTGGCCAGTAACACACGACGCATTACTCGGCCGAGTCAACCCTATTCGGCCGAGTAACGGGACTTAGAAAAACATAGTATTACAGTCTTCCCTCCTTAAAAATGAACTTCGTCCCCGAAGTTCAAACCCAACCTATAAAACATGAACACCTAACACTAACTCCACCCACCATGATTACTTTTATCGCACGGCTCACGATATCGTCTCAACTACAACATGTCCTCTCGATACTAACTCCATAATATTATCGAATACCAATAACATAAGTGTTGCCAACTCTGTCTTACTTCCATAACGCTTACTAGAAAACTCAATACCAAGACAATCCACCAAAAAAGATCAACCACCAAAACGGAATGTTACATTCTACTCCTACACATAAACATCATCACCCAATCCTTCAACACTATCGAAGTTTACTCACACTCATAAACATCATACTATTACAAGCACTGCCATTACCTGTAATAAAATCGACCACAACACATATCCATCCTTTATTCTACACCAACACTCAAACTTCCAATTATACTACAACATGTACAACCATCAAACTCTCTTTGTCGCATCCTACTCTTCTTAAGATATATGTTACGTCCTCGTAACTCACTAATACTAGATCCTTAGCTGTATTCTTCCCCTTATCCTCATCTTATATCACCTATCACCGACTATAACTTCAACACCGACAACCATCCCATATCCAAGGCTCTATCTCTCTCTCTCTCTCTCTGTCTCCCTAACAACTCTCGTGCCTCCAATTATTCTGCACTTCATCTAACCTATATCATAAAATCCTCAGCATAGCCACTACTCAATCTCTTCAACATTACCGCCAAATGACACACTTCTTTACACATGCACTTATTTCCAAAATCATAACTCACGATCCACAATTGTTGCACACACTCACACTAGATCCTCAAGTTCTCCTGTTTATTGCCGTAAAAAGCATCCATAACTTTAACATAATAATAGTTCTCAACACCCTATACTCACTGTCCCAATAAGATTACGAACCACTTGCCGCTTCCAGCTCAGCGCACACACATTCCATAAAACCCTTGCCACAACTATTTCAACCAATACCTCATCGAAAACAAGATCGAAATTACTCTAACAACTTCTCACAACTGTGTCCCATTAACAGAATATCACTATAACATGACAACAACGGAAACATACGCAACTTTCTTCCATATCATACTCTACCCTCACTCCCAAGCCGAAACTGGTAAGAAACATTAATAAACAAAATAATAATCTATATGCCGAGAACGACACTGACAGTAAACAGCAGTAAACAAACAATCTATATAACTTATATATACTTTCGAAAGTTCGTCTCATCATTATCCCGCCTACTCCACCACAACCGATGACGACATCGTAACACCGACACCAACAACCGCACCGCAGCGCGAAAATACTTGTATCACAACACGAAGTACCGTGCCCGGATCACCACTCGAGGCACAACAACCTAATCGACAGTCATCGCAACTTATACAATCCCATAAACACTGTCTCAGTCCAACTTCCTTAACCATAAAACTTCCTTAAAACCACTTTACTAGATCACAACGCAACATATTACATGGAATAACAGATAATAACCTTATGAATATCATCCATACTATTACTCATGAGGCCGGAACCTCACACTATTACTTACAAGTATCATACATACACATACAAGTATAACTAGCCATTCCAGATCACTCAAATTACCACTTTTTGAATATCATCCTATTAGGTTACCGTACACAACATATGACGCGGAACAATCATATAAAGACTTATAACTATCACACCATACCATTACTCGTGAGGTCAGAACCTCACACAAACATTTACACACATCATGGACCCATAATCGAATCTAACTAGCCAACCCTGATCACGTATGTTACCATTTGGTAATAGATATCTCTCAACCGAGCTTAACTCACATGCCTTTCATAACATGTCCTCCCATCCGCACAATTATCACCACCCGACAAACGTAACCATATCATAAGTACGCAACTACTAGCAAACACCTCCTATATCCATATCTTATACTCCCTCACATCCATACATACCAATCAGGCCTCCACAAAATGAACCTCTTTAGAACGGCTAACTTCCCTATTTAACAACATCCTTAACCACTAGTGACAACACTACGACACCACCATCTTTTATGCAACCACTCTCTTATGATCACTTCTAAATATAAAAATTCATTTCCTTTCTTTGGTTATCATCCCAAATAACGAACATCAAATCTATCAACAAAATTTACCTCCACATTCTTTCCAATTCTATCCTTAATTGTATCGTCACCTAACTCTCCACCAAAATCTCATATCGTCCAAACACTCTACTAGCTTCTTACTCCCTTAATACCTCGAAACTCACGGCTAACATGTCATCCTGAACTCGTATATAATCATTAACTCACACACTCTTATGATGCTATCGTACATTTCCATGATTCCTTACTTTCATGTTTCATAACTTTGGTTAACGTTCTCCCAACTTACTTCCATTTTTTTTGTTCAATATTACCAATTAATAATTCATCTCCTTCCTTTTTCTACCTAACTCTTTAGTAATGCGGTTACCTTCTTGTTGCTCCATAACTCAAATTCCATTAATTCATATCAGTATCTTCTCATTCTTCCTTATCACTGACCCTCTCCCATCATACTACTCACTCACCCTTGTCAATATCAAGTCCATACAACTAACAGTTCCTCTTCAATTAGTTGTATCTCCCTTTCGTGTCCCTAGAAAACAAAAAAATCACCTTATACCGTTAATTGCCCAAAGAATTGTTAGAGCTTGTGTCCTCCACAATTAGTGTGATAACATTTATAAATCTCTTATAGGTTCACAAGGGTATACTTAGTATTTTATCAGTTGATTAACGTTTACTTAATAACGGTTGGCTTGCTAGAAAGTTTGACGTTATTATCATACTGATGGCGGTGATCAACTGGTCCCTAAAAGTCACACCTAAAGGATGTGTATGAGAGATGTGATTGTATGAAAATATAATCACATTGATGCCTTATATGACTAAAAGGTTAGTTCATGTATTTGACTAAACAGTTAGTCAATGTGATGATGAGACGATTATTTAATACAATTAAATAATATTAGCTGAGACGAATTAACTGTCAATTCGTAAATTGAATATAATATGTTATATTTAATTAATGTATATAATGTTAGCTTAAATGAATTAAGATGTTAATTCGTAATTAAACATAAACGGTTATATTTAATAAGCAAATTATAAATATGCGATATTTATAGTTAATGTATATATTATACAATATTGTCATAATAAATGTTGACAGACTGGTATGATAAATCGACTGCAAACTGTTATAAGTGGACTTATTAATACATGTCGATATATATGACAATTGATAAATAATACACATAATATACAATTAGACAACAACCAAAAATAAGAAGATTATATCCTTATTTGTTTTGGTTGTTGGGGACTCGGTCAAAACCGAATAAAAGAGAAAAAAAAATCCTCCCTTTTTTGCTCCTTTACACGGTTTTAAAGAGAGACAAGGAGAGATCATTTGCTCTAATTTTCTTTAACCTAATTCTCTCATCATTCACACAAAGAAACCCTAAAAATTAATTGGCAATTTTGGGGATCTATTCTAGCAAGAACAAGAGGCATTTCTCATCACATTTTGGGTGCAACGATTAGGAGAATATCAATTTGATATTGTTCTTAGGCCTAATTTGCTAGGACCAAAGGTTGATTCTTAATCTCTACTATTTTGTTCATGCAATTTCATTTATGACTAGTTTTCATAATCATAATTTCGTTATAATCCTAATAATCTTAAAGGAAGTATACCGATATTTCCTACAAGTGGTATCAGAGCCAAGGCCACGAAATTATTTCTGATGATTTTCATAAATGATGTAAACAAAAAAAAAGGGGTTTCGAAAAAATTAGGGTTTCGGCCGTTAAAAAAAAAAAAAAAAAAATTTTGTCGAATCATTTTTTTTCCAGCCGAATGGTTTATGTTTTTTTGATGTTTTGTTTCCATTTGATTTATTAATATTGTTGTTTTAATAGGTTAAAATGATAATATGATAAATTTGTAGATGTTTTGATTTAAGAAAAATTAAATTAAATTGAAATGTAATTGGAATTGTTTTTGTTTTATGATGATAACTTGTTTTTGCTATATAGTTTTTGGCATACATGAGATTAAATTGTTGTTTAAGAATCGTGTTTCATTAATTTAAATGTTGATGATTATGCCAATCTTGTCCTAGTAGCAACTATAAACAAATTGTTCATATAAATGATGTTTTTTGTTTTAGGGCATAATGTCGAAAAGAAAAAAAACAGGCTGTTTTTCTTTTTGCAAAATGCCGAACAAGAAAAAAAAGTGGGTTGTTTTTGAAAATGCCGAGAGCACCAAAAGAAAAAAAAAAAAAAACTGTTTTTTGTTTTAGGGCTAAAAGCCGAGAAAAGAAAAAATTTTCTGTTTTTTTTTGTTTTTTTTGGAAATGCCGAATTAAAAAAAAAAAAATTTGTTTCGGTTTTTGGCCGAGAGCTATTTACAAAATTTTTTGTTTTTGGCCAATTATTATACATTAAATTTATAATGTATGATGTTAGTTGTGAAAAGGTTCACATATTAAAGATACCTAATTATTTTAAAGAGATTTAAAATAATGTTGGATTAATTCATATTACAAGATTAATATGCATAAAGATTAGAATTAATGTGAGTAATTGAGGAATTGTCACATAATTTGATCATTTAAATAGGTGGTTTGGATAAATTACTCTACATAATTAAGGAATTATGTCTTGAATGTTTAATTTATATTTGATGCATTTTATTTAGTTGAATGAATCGTTGAATGGTTTAATTTACGTATTTTTGCAATCGGTTGTAATTTGTAATACCTTGTGTGGCCTTAGTCAATTATGTTTTCGTAATGATGGAAACATAATTTTAATGTAATTTTGAGATCTCGTATCTCCTTTTGGTTTTCTTTAAGTATTATGGTTTTGAAATTAGAATGTAAATAGGTTTATTATGTAATTTTTAAATTGTAATTTTGAGAAGACTAAAGATGGAGATTGGATTGCTCACTCCCGTTACATGGACCAAGATGGAACATCAAGACAAGCTTCTCGGGTCCAAGGATGGATTCCAAAGTTGTATTTATGTTCATTTTGGTAGATAGGCCACACTAGGACTTTATTTTGTTTTACGTTTTTCCATTCTTATTACTTTTCATTCACATGATAGTTAGTGCATCATTTTCCGCCTAAACCAAACCACCTACTAATATGCATGAAAATTGACTCATATAGATTGTATGTTAGTTTTCATAGACATACAGATGTCACACAATTTTAAGCCATCACCTTAGTTTATTCATTCTCGCATGCTAGATATTAGTTCACTTAAAATGAATTAAAATAAAGTTGATGGGATCTTCCTCTAAAACTGAAATTGAGACTAGTCTTTATAAGGGCAAACAACTATGAATCCCTTCTTCGTCGGTAGGCATATAGGACCTTACTCTCCATATGACCCCTTATACGTTGGGTAAGTAGCTTGTGTTGACTTAGTTTACCTCAACATTATAATCCGAAGAGTTTCTCGTGATTATGATGGACTATAGATAGAATTTACAGAAATTTATCGACCAAGAATTCTAAAAGTAGAATTAGACAAAAGGTTGGCTTATCAATTTACAGATAATTGAGTCTTGGGATCATTTATATAATTCTTGAGGGAGGTCAATTGTATAAATGCTTGAGTCTTCGCTTATCACAGTATTGCATTAGACTTAAATCATAACGATGAGTATGCTTATTATATTTTTCTTCTTTTCGCAGTGTAGAATTCGTTTATATTGATAATACTGTTACAACAAATGACTGGAAATAACGAAATCCCTATGCCAAGTGCCACACTTGGACGCGAGTCCTGGCTAAAAGCTTTCATGGACCACATGAATCAGTTCACACGACTGAAGAATGATGTGTCCAACTTTGCGGACTGGGAGGCATCATTACGGAATGTTGCCATTGCTGATGGTAAGCTCAAGTACTTAACTGAGCCAATACCGATAAACCCAGGCCCCATTGCAGGAGTTAATGAGTCACTTGCTTATAGTGACTTTGTTATGGAAGCGGGTGAGATAAAGAACGTACTCATTTTTGCAATGGAAACCAATTTTCAAAGACGCTTCATTGCCCAAGGTGCAAACAAGATTTTCACCACGCTCACTAATGAGTTCTCAAAAGCACCGAGAATCGTTACTTATGAGCATACCTGTCGCTTCTTTGATGCGAAACTCCAGAAGGGCCAACCGGTTAGCCCACACATTCTTAACATGATTGAGAATGTCGAGAAATTGGAGGCACTTGATTGCAAAATCAGTGAGAGCATAGTCATTGACCGTATGCTTCATTCACTTCATGATGGTTTTGCCCTCTTCAGGGCAAATTACTACATGAATGACATGAAGAAAAGTCCTCATGAGCTACACTCACTTCTCGTACAGACCGAGAAGGATATGAAATTTAGTGGGAGCATGAAGCAAGATGTTCTCATGATTTCCAACAAGAATAAGGGCAAGGGCAAAGCTCCCGGCGACCTAACTGTAGGAAAGCCAAAGTTTAAGAAGCCAGGAAACGGTAAGAGTGGGCCTGGTGAGACTAGTGGCTCACAAGGCAAGGCAAAGAGCAAGGGCGGTGACATTGAGTGCCACCATTGTCACAAGACTGGACATTGGAGGAGGAACTGTCCCGTGTACCGTGAGGACATAAAAGCAGGCCGCGTCACTCCTGTTGGTATGTCATCTTATATTCATATGATTGAGATTAACCATGCAAGTTTCGGAACTTGGGTACTTGATACTGGTTGTGGTTCTCATCTGCGTAATCATTTGCAGGGCCTAAAAAACATCACACCTCTCGCAAAGGGTGATGTGGACCTGCGAGTCGGGAATGGAGCTAGAGTTGCTGCAGTCTCAAAGGGAACAAGGAGAAGTACTAAATTCAGTGGGAGTTCTAGCAAGAGTGTCCTTGCAAATGAAAGGAGTATTGGCATTGTTAAAGGGAAGGCAAAGATGGGTGAGAAACCCAAACCTGATAATGAATTGGAAATGGATAGTGGGACTACCAAAACCAAGACCAAGACCAAGAAGGGTGCCCAATCATATGAGGAATGTCATTATTGTAATGTCATGGGCCATTGGAAGCGAAATTGCCCCATGTATTTGGGAGATATCAAAGTTAGGCTTGTTACTCCAAGTGGGATTTGGAAATATGGAAAAGCTAAACAAGAGTGATATAAATCTCCGGCAAGGAAATGGAGCTAAGGTAGCCGCCACTTCAAGAGGGACTTGTATACTTGTTTTAGCTAATAACTTTGAGTTGTAATCAACATAATGGTGATTATGTACCCATTTTGTCTAAAACATTATTTCCATTTCTATGTTAGACATGAAAGGATTTATATTTTGCCATCAAAGACAATTGTTGTATTTTGTTAAAAGTTTTAGATATACAAGTTTTAGACACTTCCAATTCGAGCAAAGATATCTTCATAATACGATCTAAAAGACTCAAACTATTAATCCAAATGATTTGTACATTTGGCTTTTTCAATTAGGTTACATAAATGAGAAACACATTAAAAGGCTAGTGTCGACTAGATTTAATGAACCATTTGATTTTCAATCATATGGAATATGCGAATCTTGTCTCCTTTGCAAAATGATTTGTACTCTCTTTAGTGGTAAAGGGACATGAGCAAGTAATTTGTTAGGACTAATACATGCAGATGTATATGTTCTAATGATCATCACCGCAAAGGGAATTTATGACTACGTCGTCACTTTTACCGATGATTTAAGTAGATATGGGTATATTTAATTAATAAAATATAAAGTGAAGAATTTGAGAAATTTGAGAAATTTCTAAATCACGTAGAGAACCAATTGAACAAGGTACTAAAGCATTACGATTCGATCGTAGTGGCAAAGATCTAAGTAATAAATTTGATTTATTAAAGATGGATTATGACCTAGTGTCGCTACCCATAAGATCAAACTAATATGAGTCGGTTCGAGTTATTGAACTCAATTTTGGGAATTTTTAATCCAAGACGGACAGGTAATTCTAAACGGATGGTCAACCAGGAGATACCTGAAATAGAGAGTCCATTTAAAAAATAACATGGATCAGGCTCGCATATGACATGAATCAAGCTGCTATGATAGAGCTGGTCTTTTATGTGCAAATTCGTCAGTCTAGACGAACTTCCAAATACTCCACAATATATGTTTGTAACTCACAAAGCTATCTCTTAAGAAGATAGAGGTATTTCTAAGAGATAGAGTGGGAGTAGATTAGATCGTCCCAAACATGTCTTATAGTTAATGAGTTACTTTGTGAAAGTAATGGAACTATAATCTATAAAGATAGAGTGGCAGTATAGTTCAGTGGGAGTTTAGCACACATGTCTTGTTGTTAAAATATTGCTTTGTGAAAGTAATGGTATTATGACCTTATTCCAAATCGACCTTGTTACATACGAGCCATAGCATTACAATCCAAAGATTGTTACTCAAAGAGTAGATTTACTTAAAGGCGAGGGTCTCCTTAAAGTGAATAGAGCTTTAGAGTAAATAAGAGCATAGATCGACATGAAGATGTTGATCAAAATAAATTATGTTAGGAATCGTCACATTTTATTTTGATGAAGGATGGCAAATGATATTAAAAATACGCTTTTCTAAAATGGGAATTTAGAGAAGGATGTGTTTGGAACACAAAACCTTAGATAAAGATCTAAGAATCCTAACATATTATGCGTAGCTTTCTTAAGTGATCCTAGAGTGGTCTTAAGCGAGCATTAAAGGATTATACTTTTCGTTCATGTGATAATAGTGAATGGGTTCATTCACATGATTGAAGAATCATGATTATACATGAAGTTAAGTGGGAGCTAGAATTTGTTTTTCCATGTCATATATGTTGATGACATATTAGTTATTGAGAATAATGTACCAATGCTCTCTTCTGTGAAAGAGTGATTTGAGACTTGGAAAAGGATGCAAAGTATTCTAGAATTTTGAATCTATGAGAGAGAATATTGGCATAGAGTTGTGAGTCTTATGATGATAAGATCTTTTCGTATCTGTTTAACATCAACAAGGTTGAATGGGTTATTCATGATGATGAAAGTGGAATTACTATGATAGGAGTCATAGTCGTTCACTGAACCTATTAAGTTGTTGATTACATGAAATCGATTACTAATGTTTCCGCCATTAGAATGATCATGTATGCCAACAGACGCACATGCCATGATGTGATATATACCTAGAGCATGATAAGTCAATAATAAGATAATTCCTATGATATGGCTTGTGAAAGCCTTAAAGAACATCCTTGAGATTCTTGAGAATAATTAAGGATTCGTTCATAAGTTTGGATAATAAACTAAGTTATGTGTTAAAGGGTTGCACAAACTTTAGTTTCCAAACCAAAAGGGATTTGTTGAAATCCTAGGATGTCTTATTGACTAAGGAGTAAGAGACTAGAAAAGTGTTTTAGTTTCTCACATTGCAAATTCTACAAAAGGAATCTAAGTAAATTGTGATAAAATGGTCAACGTAGGGATTAAGTGTCGGAATATGTGTCCTCCGACAATAATGCGATCACAACTGTTGATCATGATGATCACATGTTTAAATCTCATTTTAAGAATACATGTGGGAAGTAATTTTTTTTACAGTCAACTGGTCCACACATATCGGTAATGATTGGCTGACTAGAGTTTGACATTACTGTCGTACGACGGTGGTGACCAGTTGATCCCCTTAGGTCATACCTAAAGGGTGACACTCTTAATTGATTATTTAATTGATCGTATGTCGATACGGGTTAATTAAATTGCTTAAAATTGACGGACGATTTTGTGAGTATAATTGACGTGTCTTATTGAATTCGATTAAATAAGATACGGACCAAGTAATTAAATTGTCTCATTACTTAGATGAAATTATTGTTTACGAAAACAATTGAAACGAAATGAATAAATTATTATAAATACAGAATGTTGTAATTTATGATTCGGAAACCCATTACGGTACAAGTAATTATGAATTATTAGGTTAATTTTATAAGTGACATATTTTATTAATATGTTGATTTTTAATTGTTAAAAATACATTTTATACACATAATGTCATGGAACATGTTACATGTGACAAATTGACAAATAAATTGTAAAATGGACTTTCCATTTTACAACATATGTACCGAAATTATATGGGGTGGGTTGGGGTTTGTATTATGTTTTATGTTATATAAGAAGTATAATAATTAAACCTAATTCATAGCCATGCACACCTAGTTGCTTTTGTGAAGAGTATCTTGGCCATGCATTGGCCCTTGCCACCCCCCCATACCCGGTTTTCCTTAGAGAAAAGGCCAAGGGTTTCTACAATTTATATTGATATATACACTAAGATATTCACTAGTGTATTATTCATTCTTTTACACAACCAAAACTTAGAGAAGTTTAGAGAGAAAAATACTCATATATTTCCTTCCTCTTGGCCGAATAGACAAGAGACAAAAATAATATTTTGGGTCATTTTCAAGCTAGATTATTAGTATTAGTAGATCATATTATTACTAATCTTTAAGAGTAACACCTTGGGTATAAATCTTTGGGAGGGATTCTAAGCTTGAATCCTTGTTCATCCAATATTAGGAAGCTCAAGAACAAGTGAGTAGGAGAACTCACTTGTGCCCAAAAACCGAAATCCATAAGCTTGTATGATGATTTCTTCTCTACTCTTGTTCAAGTTTGCATGCATAAGATCTAGTTTTAATTTTATGAATAAATTAAAATGTCACATATATGAATATGTTAAATAATGAGATTAATAATTTTCTAACAAGTGGTATCAGAGTATTAGGTTGTTTGCATGCAAGTCGGTTATTGTTTTTCCGAGTTATAAGATTAACAAACAAAACTTATAAATTTGTGTTTATTATGAAATATCACGAAATTTATTTGCATGTTAAAGTTTCTGGTCCTAAAATGTATTTAGTTTATTTTGGTTTATTTATGGATTATATTGTTCATTTTATATATTTATGACATAAAAATGTGATTTTGTATATATAAATGTCATTTTTGGACGAAAAATGCTTAAACTTCGAATTTTCCGGTGGTTTTTGGATATGTTTTCATACATAATATATACTGGTTGCATGTCAATTTTCATAATAAAATGAGTTGTATTGCTCGAAATATGGATTTTTCAAGTTAAAATCATATTTAAATGGGTAAATAGGTTAATATGAGTTATACTTCGAATCCGGTCATGGAAATTTAGTATGTTGTCATATGCAATTTTACAAGATGTGTGTAAAATATTTGGCTATAATGAAGTCTTTATGCATGATTTATGAATTTTTGATGAAAAATCACATAAATAGTGACTATAATTAGTAATAATGCTAAAACATACTTCATGACTAAAGGAAAAACGTCACATGTTGCATTTTATCATATATTTCAGATCTAAAAGTGAAAAGTTGATGAATATAATTTTTTTCTCATATTTTTAGGATCATAATTGTTAAATCCGATAAACCGCAACATTGTTTTTCTCGATAAATTTTCGAAATTTTTAACCTAAGTTTTGAACATTATGAGTGTCATGGTATTTTTTCCAGAATGTTCATGAGTTTAAATTTTAAATTTTGAAATTATTTGAAAATTTTTATGATTTAATTTGAAGTTTATGACATAATTTTGTATTTTAGGTCCATTTATGAACAATATTAAGAAATCTAGGTTAATTATTGTCAAATGGTAGTGGAGACTAATTTTGAGTCCTAAGATGATTAGGGTAATTAACTTGTACATAAATATGATTTTATGTAATTATTGTGATTTTAAAAGGTTAAATCACGCAAATCCGTAAAAACCGATTAATATACGATATTGGCTCCTTAAAGGCGATTTAGCATAAAATTGGGCATGTTCATACATATTATAATGCTGCATTTTATTTCTGATTGTCATATTTTAATTTATGTAATTTTTGAATTATGTAATTTTACTTAGTATGACCTTAGTTTTAATTGATATTACCCGAAATGCATGGGAATATCGATTCGGTTGTAATTATTGCGATCTCGTATCACCGTTTTGTAATTTAATAGATTTATTTTATATTAATTACAAATGTATAATAGGAAATTATGTAATTCATTTTGTAATTTATTTATTCCGGAGTTCCTTGAAGACGGTGCCACTCGAGAAGGCGATCCATCAAAGAAAGTGTTGCCTTGAAGTGCGTGCCAAGACCGAAGTTCAAGGGACCATAGGAGTTGGTTTCCGAATTTGTAATAGTTTATTAGATTTACTATTTTAGGAAGGCCATACTAGGAATTTATTTATGCTTTGCATTTTATTTATATGTTGCATGCATCGCTAAATCGCCATAACTAAAATATGCATTATCATTTTATCGAGTTTATCGACCGTGTCAATTACAATTATCGTAGTTCACCGCTTTAGTTCACTTAAAACGTGAGAGATAATAAATTGACATGACCTCTCGCTTAAATAAACAATTGAGACTTTGCCTAACCAAAAAGTAGAAACCATGAAAACCTATTTCGTGAGGGAGTGCGCTCGGCCCTACCGGGGTACAAACCTTGTTACGTAGGGGAAGTGGGTGATAAATGTCTATCCATCAAATTCATGTTGATAAGGGATGAATCGGCCCTACCGTGCCCAAGTTGATGTGGATTTGGATCATGGACACATTAATTCGAAATTTGGATTGAGCTCAATGGAAGTATTCGTGACCGTAGTCGCATGTGTTCCGGGCTAAAGATAAATATTAATGTAATTTTATCGACCAAGAGTTCTAAAAGTAGAATCGATTAAAGCGTTAATCCACCGAGTTATATTGATAAGGGATGAATCAGCCCTACCGTGCCCAAGTTAATATGAATTTGGATCTTGGAATCATTTATCAAGTTGGGTAGAGGTCACTAGATAAATGCTATAAAACTTGTTTAAATTAAAATTTACGAGTATTATTATTATTTTGAAAACAACAAATGTTTTATTCCTTCTATTTTGTTTTGTAGACCACTTTTATTTCTCATAACAAATGGCCGCACCAAACACCAACGCCGCACCTCTCACTAATGTTTTATGGCTCCGATCCTTCATGGATCGTTGTAAACTTGAAAAGAATGGGTCAAATTTCTCCGATTGGGATGCCCAACTCAAATTAGCCGCCCAAGGTGACGACAAGCTTCGTTACCTCACCGAGGCCTCTCCACCCGAACCTAATGCTAGGTCAAGTGCCGCCACTAGGGAAGCATATGAGGCTTACCACAAAGAGTCCGCCGCTATGAAAAATGTGTTGATTTTTGCTATGGAGGCGGATCTCCAAAGGAGAGCCTTTAAAATGGGCACCGCTAATGAAATATATTCCAAACTTATGACAATGTTTTCACAAACACCGAGGATCATCCAATATGAGGCGGCCTCGGCATTCTTTGATCTCGATTTCAAGGAGGGCCAAAAGGTTAGCCCTCACGTGCTCAAATTGTTGGAGCTAGTCGAGACTTTGAAGATTCAAAAAGTTGAAATCCCCAAAGAGGTCATTGTAGATAGGATTCTACACTCCTTATCCAAAGTCAAAGCGTATGTTCAATTCCGGGTGAATTTTAACATGCAAGACAAGGACGTGTCTCTTCAAGAGTTCCACAAGTTACTTATGCAAGCCGAAAGAGACATGGGGTTAAATGTTAACCCACCTAAGGACGTGCTTAATATAAGCACTAAGAGCAAAGGGAAGTTCAAAAAGAATGGGAAAAAGGGTAAGAGGCAAGCTCTCATGTCCACCAAGGCTAAGACTTTTGAAGCTAGCACTTCCAAAACCAAGAAGGGTACTCTTGACAAATGCCATTATTGTAATGGTGTTGGACATTGGAAGAGGAATTGTTCCAAGTACCTTGGTGACATCAAAGCTGGAAAGATCACTCCAGTAGGTAAATGACTATCCTTTCTTTTATGTTTCTAATTCAACTATGGTATTTTGATACAAAGTTGTGATAATGTATCCCCTTTTTATTGTAAATAGGGCCTCCTCCAAGCAAAGACAAAGGAAAGGAAAAGCAAGCTTGAGAAATCATCAAGGAGCTAGGAGTAGCTACCAATGAAGCTTGGCTTTTATTATTGTCTTATTTTAAGTTGTGTTTCGGATTTTTAGAACTATTTTGATTTCCGTGTTCGACATGGAAATGGTTGATCCTTTCTAAACAATGGTTGTATATTTTGGATTATGGTGGCTTGGTTTGCAACCCAAGTCAGCCCCTTTATCGTATTTGTTTGTTCTAAAAAAATTCGTCTTTATATGCTTGCACATAGAAACATATGATCATCTACTTAAAGTGATCCAATAAGACAACTATAATGATGGGATTCATTATATGTCCACAAGTTTAAGGCTTGTATATGATCAATTATAAAGTGATGTTGAGTTGATGAACTCTCCTAAAGGAATTTCAATTACCAAGTACACTCATCAAATCTTAAAACCATTAGTCAATCTATGAGATATTCCTCCTTCTACTTCAAAATCATCATTTGTGTCTCATAAGCTATCTTTAAATATCTACTATATTTATTCTAAAGATAGAGTGGGAGAAAAATGAAGACACAAAGAATACAAAGAATAATTTGTATGCTTGAGTAAATGAGATCTACGAAAGAAAGAATGATTTGTATACCTAAATAGATAGTATACAAGAATAGATGAGATCTATGGTCTCGAATAGATGAGATCTACATGACAAAATAAGCCAAGTGAAGTAATCAAAAGAATATGCTCTTAAGATAACTACACGAGGAGACTAAAAGAAAGTTTTGAAAGAAAATGACTAAAGAAAAGTCTCTACAAGAGATTTTGCTAGTTTATGACCTAGATATAAATAAAGTTTCAATGTTGATATTTACTTAAGAGCCTAAATGAAACAAAGTTGCATCCTTGAAAATATATGAGATTTATGACTAAAAGTTGCAAAGAAAGATATGCCGATATCTACAAGAGCTAAGTTAATTGTTAACCACGCTAGTGTCATTACTTAACCTCATTATGAAAATGAAATGGTTAAACCTCCTTCCGAAAAAGGGGTATTTTGAGAAGGACGTATATTAAATGGAATTTCACATTCAAATAATGACATTGCTACGCATCATTATAAAAATGAATGAGTTGGAGATTAAAATCTCTTCCCATAAGTTTAAGATTGAAATCTCTTCAAAATAAATATTTTGAAAGGATATGTTGGGAACATATATGGTTTTAATCTTAATAACTTGGCAAAGCAAAATGTATTTCAATTCTTGAAATGTTTCGATCGAGTAGTCAATTACGAAACATGTGGAATTGAGTGGGAGTTTGAAATTATCATGTGAAGACATGAAATTTAGTGGGAGCAATCATCTTGTAAAATTTATAACTCATTACTCATTGTGAATGACGAGCTAGTACTATCTTTCACAAAGAAGTATTTGAGTTTTCAATTCTGGATGAAAATGGACTGTGATGAATCCAATCACATCATGGGATGTTGGAAAAGTATTGAGATATACACATCAAATCAACGAGAAACGTAGGTTATTCATATCGATGAAAATGGAATTACCATAAGCAGTCATGGTCATTCATTGAACCTAAGAATGGTTGATCACATGATTAAAAATTACTAATGTTTCCGCCATTAGAATAATCATGCACATGTCCTATAATGAATCATATGCTTAAAAGCATGATGACTCATTGGTAAGCCATAGAAGAATTGTCATGAATTCTCAAGAAGAACTAATGAGCTATTCTAGTGTTTGACAGAACACTCTGTTACGTGACAAGAAGTTGCACATATTGAAATTCGAAAACATGTAAGGATTTATGAAAATCCTAAGCTATTCAAGCTAAAAGGAGAAATAAGAAGTTTGAAAAGATACCTGTTATAGTAAGAAGTTACTCAAAACTAGTATTTTCTAATATGCTAGGACTTATGAGAAGTGCTAGGCTAATCATCCTGACAATTGTTGCAAGACCCTACAAAACGTATACCTAGTGCATTGTGAGTTGGTAGAACAATTGACCAGTGCAAGTTATATCATCCACCACAATTCGTTGGTTATGTGACAAACAACAAGAAAGTTCTTTCAAGACAAAGAACCTAAACCTAGGTTGGGAACCTAGATGTGTACTTGGTAAGGTTCATGCTATGAGAGATAACATGAATATAAAGGAAAGTGCAATACGAAAAGTATGAACACAGGGACACAGGGACACATGGTATGTTAAACTTTTATTGCAATCAACAAGTGTTTTCACACTTGTATACATCACAAGGTAGTAATATGGTATTGACTACCCGAATATGATGTCCACATTTGTCGTTTGAGTTATTATTAACTCACCTTATACTTTGTTACACCCAAACGGGTTGTAGAGACAATTGAACCCCGTTAAAGTGAACACGGATTAACATTGTATTCGCCCATAGTCACTTACATGAGGTGACGTCTCGAAGTGACTAGACTGTGATGCGATTGATGGCAAGTTCAAGTGCCATGGAGTCATGTGAGATGACTAGTCGATCACATAGGCAGACTGTTAGGAACACTTTGTCGGGCTAATGACTGCTTATAGAGTTCTGGCAAATTTATATAGCCTGGCCGTGGCGAGAGCTACTATAGTATTCTAATGAGTCGATTCTTTTGACTAAAGACTGTTCGCCTAAGGTGGCACAGTTTCAGATTAACTTTGATTTATGTTACTACGACCTTCGTAAATGGGGTCAAATGGGCATATTTTGGGTCATGATGGTTGTGGCTAGTCGAAAGGAATAAGTGCGATAGGAATTGTCCACCCTTTTGTCAGGGTTATAATAATATCTCAAGGCCACTCGAGGAGTAATGAACTGGAAATGCGTGGCCACACTCGGAAGGTATCTATGGTAGATAAATCCGGTCAATTAGTTATTCTCCAGATCGAGGAAACCACTCTCGATATGATCACTTGCAAGTACGACCTGAAAGACACCTTGCATTGAGTGGGAGATAGTAATAGGACAAGAGAATTGGTGACGCACACTTGTCGAGGACAAGTGGGAGATTGTTGGAATATGTGTCCTCCGACAATAATGCGATCACAACTGTTGATCATGATGATCACATGTTTAAATCTCATTTTAAGAATACATGTGGGAAGTAATTTTTTTTACAGTCAACTGGTCCACACATATCAGTAATGATTGGCTGACTAGAGTTTGACATTACTGTCGTACGACGGTGGTGACCAGTTGATCCCCTTAGGTCATACCTAAAGGGTGACACTCTTAATTGATTATTTAACTGATCGTATGTCGATACGGGTTAATTAAATTGCTTAAAATTGACGGACGATTTTGTGAGTATAATTGACGTGTCTTATTGTAATTCGATTAAATAAGATACGGACTAAGTAATTAAATTGTTTCATTCTTAGATGAAATTATTGTTTACGGAAACAATTGAAACGGAATGAATAAATTATTATAAATACAGAATGTTGTAATTTATGATTCGGAAACCCATTACGGTACAAGTAATTATGAATTACTAGGTTAATTTTATAAGTGACATATTTTATTAATATGTTGATTTTTAATTCTTAAAAATACATTTTATACACATAATGTCATGGAACATTTTATATGTGACAAATTGACAAATAAATTGTAAAATGGACTTTCCATTTTACAACATATGTACCGAAATTATATGGGGTGGGTTGGAGTTTGTATTATGTTTTATGTTATATAAGAAGTATAATCATTAAACCTAATTCATAGCCATGCACACCTAGTTGCTTTTGTGAAGAGTATCTTGGCCATGCATTGGCCCTTGCCAGCCCCCCATACCCGGTTTTCCTTAGAGAAAAGGCCAAGGGTGTCTACAATTTATATTGATATATACACTAAGATATTCACTAGTGTATTATTCATTCTTTTACACAACCAAAACTTAGAGAAGTTTAGAGAGAAAAATACTCATATATTTCCTTCCTCTTGACCGAATAGACAAGAGACAAAAATAATATTTTGGGTCTTTTTCAAGCTAGATTATTAGTATTAGTAGATCATATTATTACTAATCTTTAAGAGTAACACCTTGGGTATAAATCTTTGGGAGGGATTCTAAGCTTGAATCCTTGTTCATCCAATATTAGGAAGCTCAAGAACAAGTAAGTAGGAGAACTCACTTGTGCCCAAAAACCGAAATCCATAAGCTTGTATGATGATTTCTTCTCTACTCTTGTTCAAGTTTGCATGCATAAGATCTAGTTTTAATTTTATGACTACATTAAAATGTCACATATATGAATATGTTAAATAATGAGATTAATAATTTTCTAACATTAAGGGTGAATCCCTCTACAAATGACTTTATCACAAGTTATATGATAATAGTGGGAGCATCTTTCAAGTTAAAGAGCCCAAGTCTAGTAAGAAGTCTAGACATATACTTAGATAAATTCATGTCATTAGAGATGGCATTGAATGGAAGGAAATAGCAATTAATAAAGTTGGAATATATGGATATAGGGTATATCCACTTGCTAAGCTTTTATTGCATTTTTACTAGTGTTAATGGTACACTAAAGATTATAAGATATGAAGTAGTAATAGTGTATTGACTATTCATATGTGATAATCGCATTTATCATTTGAGTTTTATTAAAATCACCCCTTACTGTGTTAAATCCAAATGGGTTGTAGAGACAAATTGAACCCCATTAAAGTGAACTGGATTGACATGGTATTCGCCCCTAGTTACTTATGTGAGGTGACGTCTCGAAGTGACTAGAGTGTGATGCGATTGATGGCAAGTTCAAGTGCCATGGAGTCATATGGGATGACTAGTCGATCATATAGGCAGACTATATGGGACACTCTATCGGGCAGTGACCGCTTATAGAGTTCTGGTAATTCATAAAGCCTGGTCGTGGCAAGAGCTACTTTAGTATTCTTATGAGTCAATTCTTTTGACTAGAGACTATTCGCCCAAGTTAGCACAAATTTCTGATTAGCTTTGATTTATACTCTACGACTGTCGTAAATGAAGTCAAACTGGGTATATTTTGGGTTATGATGAACTGTGGCTGAACGAAGGGAATAGTGCGATAGGAATTGTCCACCCCTTGTCAGGGTTGTTTGAAATCTCAAGGCCACTCGAGGAGTAGTTAACTGGAAATGTGTCGCCACGCTCGGAAGGTATCTATGGTAGATAATTCCGGTCAGACAGTTACTCTCCAGATCGAGGAAACCACTCAAGATATGATCAAGTGTAAGTATGACCTGC
This sequence comes from Silene latifolia, assembly GCF_048544455.1. Classification (NCBI taxonomy): domain Eukaryota; kingdom Viridiplantae; phylum Streptophyta; class Magnoliopsida; order Caryophyllales; family Caryophyllaceae; genus Silene; species Silene latifolia. The sequence continues at coordinate 88,790,408 of NC_133536.1, forward strand.
AAGATACCTTGCATTGAGTGAGAGATTGTAATAGGACAAGAGGATTGGTGACGCACACTTGTCTCGGACAAGTGGGAGATTGTTGGAAAATGTGTCCTCAACAATAGTGCGATCACATGATTTAATATCATAATTAAATCTCATATTAAGAATACGTGAGGGATGATTTATTATATAATCAACTGATGGTCATTAATCGGTAATGATTGGCTGACTAGAGTTTGACATTACTGTCGTATGACGGTGGTGGTCAGTTGATCCCTTAAGGTCACACCTAAAGGACAATTCCCTTAATAGATAAATTGATTAATTGTATGACGATGCAAGGTAATCAATTCCTTAAAATTGAGCAATTTACTTGTGAGAGAGAATATTGATATCTTATTGTAATGGGATTAAATAAGATTTATTTTGGTAATAAAAATGCTTTATTACTAAAATTGCTTATTGTTTGAGAAACGATAGAGATAAGAATGAATGGTTAATTATAATTACAAGATGTTGTGAATTATAATTATATGACCCATTTTATTTATGTGATCAAGTATCACTAGTCAATTTGTTGTATGTAATTTAATTAATTTATAAAATGATATTTATGTGATAAATATGTATTAAATTAATTAATAACATGTAAAATACTACATGTGACATATTGTGTAACAAATGACAAATTGACAAAATAAAATGGTAGTCCATTTTATGGTACATGGACCGAAATGGAGGGAGTCATGGTGGTGTGTATGGTTAATTATTTTATGTGATAAAATAGTATGTAATCATACCCTACATACTAGCCTTCTTACCTAATGCATTGTGAAGACAAAAAGCAAAAGGCAAAGATGCCAATTTTGGCCTCTTCCCACCGGTTGCATGCTCTCTATATGAGAACATTTTGTTCTCATTTTACTTGTTCATTCATTCACATCTCACACATGCAAACATACTCCTCCTCTCCCACATCTTTCTAAAACAAGTTTTTAGATACACAAGCTTTTGTTCATATATTCTAATATCAAGTAAAGATTACTAGTGTAGTAATAGTGATAATATTAGAATTAATTTTAAGGATACTAGTATAATAATCTAGTTAATTAGTATACTAGTTTAAGGGTAAGTCTTGGGTGCAATCTAAGGAGTGGCTTCTATACTTGGAGTCTTTGGAGGATCATCCAACACATTAAGCTCAAGAACAAGTGAAGGAAGGTGACCTTACTTGTGCCCTATATTTCGAACCAACCAACAATGTAAGGAACATTATTTTTCCTCATAAATCATTTATTTTGTTATGCATGCACTAGGTCTAAAGAACAAATAATTAAAAAGTTAATTAGTTCATCATTAGAGGAGTCTAATAATAGGTATATGAACCTAACAGCTACTACCAACAAACCAAACAATAACATCATCATGATCATATAGACATACCACACATCACATTACATATACTCCAATCACTTCCATTCAACCCAAAAATATACTTCATCCAACATATACTTAAAGGCATACAACAGATAACGATCCCTTGACACCCTGTCGTGACCGGCTCAAAGTGGTAAGGCCCTCAATGCGACTTCGGGACGTCTCCCATGTCTTTGCGGCAGCTCAAAAAAACTCCCCTCAGGTTCATTTTATTTAGACTCCCTATGTTTATTAGGTTCATTGGTATTAGGTTCTAGAATCGTTGCTCCGATACCACTTTTGAACACCCCCACATACCAAGGTGCCTTACCAAGGACCACCCTAGCATGAGAGTCTGTTACCATCTCGGTTGCCCGAGGATAGTATATCAAAAGAAACCATTCCGCAACATTTATTATAATATATAAAGTTAACAATTACATTGTTCCAAAACCAAAACAAAAGAAATGCTTGCTAAACTCAAAACAACTGAAATCAAAACAGCTAAACTCGTAACAGTGTAAGCTAGACTCAAAGTGATGACTCCCCATCTCGTTCCCGTAGCTAAAGACACTCATCACCTGTCACAATCTTCTCACCATCCTTGAATGGATCAGCACAGATTTAAAAAACAACAATGGGGTCAGTTCACTGCATAATTAAAATAAGCCAAATGCAACAAAGATAAAACAGCTGTTCCGCAATAAATCTCCAACTCCCAATCACACCTCATAACTGACTATGCACTAAAGTGCGTAGCCCTGCCAGATTACTGCCGCAACAAATAATCCTCACCGCCAGTGGGGGACCGCCACCATGCCCACCTAAGCCCCGCTCATCACACGAGCGATAACCCATGTTCATTAATGTGCACATCCCCTCTTGTGGCGGGTTCCACAAGGGTCGAATCAAGGGCGTGAAGCTACTCCCGCAAGTGAATCCTTTCAGCCGAGGACGCACCTCGCAAACATCATCAATCCATCTCAACTCCAATACTCCATGATCCAATCAACCAACAACAGTCAACCAACAGTATTAAACATATCAATTAAATCACAACAACGCATATTAAATAAATTATACAATCAACTGAGTAGGAAAACCCTACCTTAGAACAAATCTGATACGAGTCTGTGGACATGGCCCACCTGCGTATGCCCAGCCGATCCGTGGACAACGACAGTGGTTTTTTTTGAAAGCCACGCTCGGCGGCGTAAAAATGCTTTTGACCGGATCATTTTAGATCGGTCGATTTCGTCTCGGCAAGGGTCTCGAAACGATGCAAGAGATGTTCGGAGTCGCCACCAAGCATTTGTGGGATGCTTGGAACCCGTTCAAATCCACTTTATACCTAGGTCAACCTAGGCAAAAAGCGGTGTTTGACATAGGTACTAAAGATAAGGAATCGTCCCTCTTTAGCATCCTATCTCTAGAATGACTCTCGTACGCCCTGGATAAGGTCATCCACTATCCAAAGTTTCTGAGTAGGAGGTGAAGGTACGTATTGGGAAGCCCTTTAATCGGGCACCCAATCCCGCCCGCGGTAGCGGCCTCTACTGATCGATCTTGGTTGGTTAAATGCAAAAGTTGATAAAACGGGTAAATGCATGAATGCGCATCCACTAGTTTGAACCTAACATGTGAGGTTTCTATGTTGATTGTTTTAATCCAAGTATCAAGTATTTGATGTCGAGTTGGATTTAATGTTGATTTGCATGCAAGACGGAAATTAAACATCCATTTACCAAATTAGTTTTATGGTGCATAACGTGATCCATTTGTCTTAGTAAGGCGTTTTGCAAATGTGAGATAAAATGAGCAGATTCGTCATCTGATCGTCCTGCATTCGGGTTAACCGAAGTTGGGATCGTCCTAGACAAGTGCTGGAAGGAAACAGACCCTGCATCAGGCAGCCATAAGAGGCGCGAGCCTGTTGGCGATGCAAATAGGTCTGCCCTGGTTTGAAAATAGAAAAGTAAGTAGCCTGTTTAGGTGGGGATCAACAGACGATAGAAGACGTCTTCTGACCATTAAAAACGTTTGTAAAATGTATTGAAAAATGGGTGTTTGAACCCGTCTTGATTTGAAAGGACCGTTTAGGCCGCTTTTGTGTTGATTTGAAGAACGAGACTTGAATAATCGCCATTGTTTTGACAATATTCGATGTCGGGTTCGGTTTTGCAAGCTTGACATGAATAGTTTTGAAAATGATTATGAACTAATTTTTTTAAGTTCATTTGTTTGTAATTAGTCAATGTTCATCATCGTACGCGGGTTAAAATCCGACATGGTATGTAGAACCAAGGATGACTTTGTGTTGGTGACTAATACATTTGTTTTGAAAATGTAAAGAAATCAGAAAGGCTTTAAAATACCTTTCAAAATGTAAAGAAATGAAATAAAAGGTTGTAATTAACCAAATATTATCACCGAAACACGGATTAAACCGTCGTGGTATTAGGAACCAAGGGTGAAAAATGTTTCATGGTTAAAAACTTGTCATAAAAAAAGGGTTTGAAAATATTTGAAATGGTAAAAACCGATTACAAATATGAAATAAAAATGAAGGAGATGAAGAGACCAAACACGGTTTGGATTTAAGGTGAGGGGGTGCTTTAGGCGAGAGCCTATGTAGTACATAAGTAGCCCCTGCCTCAACCAAAAATTCGGTTTTGGCTCATTCTTCCCATGTTTTGGACCATATTATGCATGATTTAGCATGTTATAGTCATGAAACATATGAAAAACATGATAGAAGAAGATTTTTACACCCTCATACTTACATGCTAGGCTTGAGACGAGAAACCGACGAAAGTGTATCAACTTGTTTGGCCGGAAAACTCGGTTTGAAAACCGTTTTAGTAAGTAAAAGAGTGTTTTTTTTAAGTTTAGTGATGGTGTAGTGGTCGAGATGGTCGGTCAAGTTATTTAATGCATGATGACGGTACCAAACAATGTGTAAGCCTTGTGTTTACGATCAGTAGGTCGTAAACACGTGTCGGTTGGTGACTTGAGAAGTCGAGTCTAGATTTTTAAGGGAGAAAAGAGGGGGCGGACACTCGCGTAACTCTCAAATGGTGGCATTTGAGGGGTATTTATAGGAAAATGGGTGGTTGTGTGTGTTTTGAGCGCCGTGGCCGCATGGGCTGCTCAAAGAGGTGCGAGCCATCTTACACGTCTTCGAGTAGTCTTGTCTCTATCACACAAGTGTAATCATGATTTATTCTATCCTAGGATTTGGAAGAACTTGATTTGTACTTGACCATTTAGGATTCCGGGAAATCTTAACATGGAAGCATTTGAATGGTTTGTTTTTTGTGTTTGACACGGTTTGACTCGTTGTTGGAGTCGAGATTTGAATTTTGAGTCGGTTTTTGGTCCGGTGTCGGTTTTGACTCTAATTAGTGTCATTGCAACCCCGTCGTCATGCATTAAACACTCTAAATATTCCTGAGGAACCTAGGAGGTCGGGAAGAGTCTCTATTCCTCCGGACAGATACATTGGTATGGTCGAGGAACATGACATAGATGACATTCTACTCTTAACGAGTAGTGAACCCGCAACCTATAAAGGTGCCATGACTAGTTCCGACTCAAAGCTATGGCTTGAGGCCATGCAATCCGAGATGGACTCCATGTATGAGAACAACGTATGGGATCTTGTTGACTTACCTGCTAAGGTTCGTCCCCTTCAATGCAAATGGCTTTACAAGATAAAGCATTCTGTGGAAGGTCAACAAGATATCTATAAAGCACGACTAGTTGCTAAAGGTTTCACCCAAGTGCCAGGTTTGCACTACGATGAAATTTTTGCACCCGTAGTCATGCTGCGTTCCATTCGGATTATCTTAGCGATTGCCGCTTTTCATGACTATGAAATTTGGCAGATGGATGTGAAAACCTCCTTCTTAAACGGTTATTTGGAGGAAGAGTTGTACATGGTACAACCCGAAGGTTTCATCGATCCAGAACATCCTAAGAAAGTGTGCAAGCTTAAGCGTTCCATCTATGGACTTAAGCAAGCTTCTAGGAGTTGGAATCATCGTTTCGACCAAGTGATAAAAGAAAATGGATTTACTCGATCGGTCGAGGAACCATGTCTATATATCAAGTCGAGTGGGAGCAAGATTGTCTTCCTAATATTGTATGTTGATGACATACTCCTGATTGGGAATGACATACCTCTCTTAACTTCGGTAAAAGTATGGTTGAAGAACCATTTCCAGATGAAAGATCTGGGTGAGGCACAAAGAATTTTGGGCATCCGTATCTATCGAGATAGATCACGTCGGATGTTATCTCTCGATCAGAGTCTTACATAGACAAGATCCTAGAGAGATTCAGCATGACTAACTCCAAAAAGGGGTTTCTTCCTATGGCTCCAGGGGTGCATTTGAGCAAGTCTGAGGCACCAGAGACACCGGAAGAGAAAGAGCGCATGACACGGATTCCTTATGCCTCGCCTATAGGATCAATCATGTATGCCATGATATGCACACGTCCGGACGTGGCATATGCATTGAGTATGACAAGTCGATTCCAACAGCATCCAGGTGAATCACATTGGATGGCTGTCAAGAACATTCTTAAGTACCTACGGAGGACTAAAGATTGGGCATTGACTTATGGAGGCGAACAAAAGCTATGCGCAACCGGTTCTGCAGATGCCGACTTCCAAACGGATCGAGATGACTCGAAATCTCGATCGGATTCGTTTTTACTCTTAATGGCGCTATGATCGTTGGAAGAGTTCCAAACAAAGTGTTACAAAGCAGATTCTACGACCGAGTCCGAGTACTATGCCGCGTACGAAGGCGCAAAGGAAGCGATATGGATGCGTCAATTCTTACAAGGACTATCTGTAGTGCCTAGTTCGAATGACCCGATCACCATCTATTGCGACAATAGAGGTGCCATCTTCCAAGCTAAGGAGCCTAAGTCTAGCAACAAGTCTAGACATGTACAACGGAAAGCTCATCTAATCCGAGATTACGTGGAGCAAAAGGAAGTAGTGATAGAAAAGATTGCTCTGAGATGATAATATAGCAGATCCTCTCACTAAACCATTACGACAAGATAAGCATGAAGGGCATGTTAATTCCATGGGAATTAAACGTGTTCCTAAGTTGTAGTACTCTTTTATGGATTAGATTCATTCTCTTTTGTACTCTATACGACATCATCGTTTTGATATTTATATATTCTGTTTTTCATGTGGATTTGTACGACAATTTTGAACACCACAAAGTGAACTGAACAAACATTATATTTTTGGTCCTTAATTGCCCACGTGAGCTGATAACTCTGGCAATTATTTTGTGACGTTGGTTGATGGTGGGTTCAACGAGCCATAAGTCAAAAGGTTGACTGACCAATCACAGAGGCGATTTATACGGATATCTCGTAGGACACAATTGTGACATCGACGTGGAGTCCTAAATGTTTTATAACATTCGGTGCCAGGTTGTGGATAGGACCTCCATGGTGATCCTAAGAGTCGATTATTTTGACTATCGACTGTCTCTTGAGATTAAGGCAGATTTTGGGTGACTTTGGTTTCTTTCTCACGGTCATCCGTAACAGGGGGCCAAGTAGATTTTTTCTGGGTCATTTCATGCTGTGCTTAGATCGGAAGGAGTCGAGTTGAAGGAAATATCCAGCCTTTATCAGGTACTCGATATTTCTCAAGGCCACTCGAGGAGCTGTAACTGAAATGCATGGCCATGCTCGAATACGGATTCATTTTATCAGTTAAGTTACTCTCTAGTCGGGGAAACCACTCTTGATACAGATCGATTGTAAAATACGACCTTTGCGGATCCGGATCTGCAAATTGTTTTACATTGAGTGGGAGAAATTTTAAATGGATATGAGAATCGGTTATCGCACATACACTTGTACGGACAAGTGGGAGTTTGTTGGAGGTGGTGTCCTCCAGTTAGTGCGGATAACGTCATTGCACGTACACTTGTACGGACAAGTGGGAGCTTGTTGGGGCTGGTGTCCTCTACAGTTAGTGCAAGGACATATAAATCTCTAAAAGGATCAAAGGGTATACTTTTGTATTATCATCAGTTGGTCCACGTTTATCAATAACGGTTGGCTTGCTAGATAAGTTTGACGTTATTGTCATACAGATGGCGGTGATCAACTGGTCCCTAAAAGTCACACCTATAGGATACGTTTGAGAGATGTGACGGTATGAAAATACAGTCATGTTGATGCCTAATATGACTAAGCAGTTAGTCGGAGTTATTGACTAGTTATTAGTCAAACGTGATGTTGAGATATTTTATTTAATACGGATTAAATAATAATGGCTAAGGCGAATTAAGCGGTTAATTCGTAAATTGAATATAAACGATTATATTTAATTGATGTATATTGAATTGATTATACAATATTGTCTTTGTCGGACAAGTATTAATATATCGACTGAGTCATGTTACTAGTTGATATTTTAATAACCGATAACCGATGACGATTTATAATTAAAAACCCGTCGCATACATTTAGCGAATTTCGAGTCGGACCACGAGTTAAAATTAAGAGGAAGTGGAAACCCACTTCCCATGAGGCTCACGGTTGGCCGAATGAAGGAACAAAAGGAGAGCTTCTCCTCTTTTGTAACCTAATCATTCATTTGCAAAAAAAACTAGGGTTTTTGAGAGCATTTTTCTCTGAAAAACCTAGATCTCGCATCTAGCAAAACTCACAACAATTCTCTCAATATTGCAAGGCAATTAGAGAATACATTCTAGCACAAGGGCATAGTCTCAGACGGTCTTGGGTGCAACGATTAGGAGGAAATCTACGTTGATTTCTATCTTAGGCTGCATTTCAAAGGACCCGAGGTTAATTCTTATGCTTTATCGTTTTCTCTCGTATTTTTGTTTAATGACAATAATCACATGTTAAATTTTGCGTTATAGTCATAAAATTTAAGGGTTTTATACGGATATTACCCCACAGACGCTACTTTGAATCCTTACTTGAACCTTGCATATTCTTGACATTTAGTTGGCATGATTATGTGCATAATCTACGAGTTTTTGTTTCTCTCTTATCTGAACGAATAGACTTGATTCATTGTGTCGGCAAGCTACATTACATTCTGAGGTTAGAGCTTTATAAACTGGTGACATTCATGACCGGTTTCATTTAGGATGTGTGTAGTACTCTCTTTAAGGCATGTAACATCAATTTGCATAAGCATGAGTCTAGTCTTCTTAATACCTGTATGCATTCGGTCTGTGGATGGTGACACATGTTAGGAGAGGCATTCCCTTTATTTCATTCTACCCATGAGCCCCACATAGCCAAATTGCCTTTTTGTCCTATTAGCTACTTTCTATAATACTTCCTACCCTAGCCGAGCTAGTGACGAGTAGTTTTTGGAATGTTTTATTGCAATATGGTTATTTTATCTGATTTCAGAAGATGGTGGAAGAATTGAGGGGAATGAAAAGAAAGAAAGAGAAAAAAAAAAGAAGGAATTGTTGAAAAAAAAATTAAACGGAAAAGAAAAATAAGAGAACGAAAAAAATGGAATAAGAAATGAAGAAGAAAAGAAAAGAAAAATCATGTTGAAGAAAAAAAAGAAATAAATTGGATAGTGATTTTCACTCCCATGTCTTATTTATATCTTATGGGGAGTTGACGAGTTCTTGGTGTTTGTGAGTTTAGTGCATAATTTTTGCACCATTTCATATTGCTATATTGAGTACGAAGTTGGGATGCAGTCTATATTTGGATCCGTTGTTGCTAGCCTGGCTATTAAATCCACATATCCAAATTCATCTTAGCCCCTTTTTACCCAATACCTCACTTACCCAAATGTAAGTCCTCGGCATGTGTCTTGGTCATTAGTATGGTTGGAATGCATATGTACGGTTGTAGAGACTTTATTCATGTTAAACTGCATGCATGTTCTTATAGGTCGAGTTAGGTGAGTGTCTTACTTCTTCCTATTTTTCACATTTACACTCACCTTGTACCTAATTTTGAGTGATGAGCGACCCGTGAGAGTCCGATATCTTTTGAGTCTTGCAAGGTCGACGGTTCAGTAAGTTTGAGACATTGATTTAACTCGTTTGCACTTCTCATTTGCCACTTCGTCAAGTTGTTGCATTAAATTGGTTTTAGTGGGTAATTTGTAGCTGGTACGTTGGTCCCGTTCCACTGTTTTTCCTTAGTTGTATTCTCTTTTTGCTTGGGGACAAGCAAATGTTTGGTTTGGGGAGATTTGATGCGTGTCTTTTATATAAGGTTTTCACCTCATTTTTACACGCATTTCTGTACTTTTTATGTAGCATCTGGCTACAAATACCCCCGAATATTCTACTTTGGTTCGTTTTATGTAATTTGCAGGAATTAACCGAAGAGGAGCTAACTCGAGCCTAATTTGTCCCAATTGCATGCATTCATGGAGAATAAGGAGCCGGAGCTTGGAAATCTAACACTCGGAAGACGCGTGAGCTGGGTTCGGGAAGTATTTCAAGGTCTAACGAGCTTAAGCAGCTCGATCGAGTGATTTATTGCTCGATCGAATGCTTTTATTTGCCTAAGTTACTCGATCGACCACTTTTGAGTACACGCAAGAGGAAGCAAAGCAAGGAATACTCGATCGAGTAGTTCATTTCTACTCGATCGAGGAGATTGATGCACAGTTGCTCGATCGAGTGGTTTAGTTCCACTCGATCGAGTGGTTTACCCTTCTACAGCCTTTATCCGCCTAATTACTTTATGGGCTTTCGTAATTAGTCCATAGATTAGGTTATAGGATGGATTTTTAGTATAAGACTGAAGCAGTGAACTACGTTACGGTCTCTCTCTTCTCACGTTCGTTTTACTCTACCTAAGACTACTGTTCTTGGATTTTTGTTCTTCCTTTACACTTTGCTACTCGGAATTGGATTTTGCGATTGGTATTATTATTCTACTTTTATCTTTGATCTTATTTATTGCTTAAATTCCTTCCCTCTTTTAGTTGTTATCATAATTGCTTTAATTCAATCCTTATTAGTTCTATCATCATGTTTAGTTTTAATTATCTATTTGTCATTATTATTAATTCGATAGTAATGAGTAGCTAATTTCCCCCTGCTAAGACTATAGGGGATCCATAATCATGAGGGAATAGTAGTCGACTTATCGGGTTAATGCGGGTGTAATCTTTGTTGTTTAAATGCTGCAATTAATTGTATCTGTCTGATTGAGTCGACGCGATTAGATATTTATATCTTAGTGACCCTTGACCTGGACCGAAAGGTTGGAAAAGGCGAGACTAGTGGCGAGCAATAGGGTATTGTAGTGAGGGCGAAAGCTAAGCTATTTACGCTTTAGGGTGAATTAAGGACCGAAAGGTGACGTTCGTTACCCCTTAGATCGTATTTGCATTAATCTGAGACCTAGATTACTTGACTGAATGATTATGGTGAATCGTTTGTCTTAGCAGTTTCTCTCTATCTGTTTAATTCTTTTCTTTTATTTTCTTTTTCTTACTCCTGTTAGTTTAGAATATCACATTTAAAAACCCCCCCAATTTGGACCTTGACGAACTTAGATTAAGCTGACAATTTCCTACCTCTCTGTGGATTCGACCCGACTTCCCTAGCTATATTAGTTAGAGCCAGTTGGTATTTTTGACAGGTACGCGACAGACGTGTCAGTGTGCTTTGGGTTCTAAGTCTATCTATCTCAATTTATGCTAGTGTCACAATTGATTTGGGTTTGTAGTTGGTGAGTCTATACTAATGCAAGCAATAAACTAAAACAAGCAATAAAAGGAAGGATGTAAACAAATGATTAAAAGTGCTAGGATATCATGGGTTCATAGGGGACTCATGGGAGTTGATCATACGAACATATTCTCAAGTTTTAAGCAAGCAATTATCGTTGTGATAGGATCGAGTTAGTGTATATCTTACAATCCCTAAAAAGATTTAGGTCCCGGGTCCGAATCGATTGGATTGTACAACACCTACAAGTCGACTTAGTCTCCTCCTATTCAACTTTATGCATGGTCTAATGAGGCTCGAGTTGGTTTATGTCTTACAAGCCTCATTAAAGAGATAGGTGATGGGTAAAAATGTAAGGATTCATAGGCTCGCATTTCATCAAACATAACATGTGCATAAGTTGAAATCACAACAAGCAAGAAAATAAATTATGTGAACATATTAGATTAAGCACGAATCATTCCTCATGTTGGTTTCCCCTAATTACCCATTAACCCTAGCTAAAGAAACTACTCACTCATGATCAAGTTTAACATGTTAATAATGTTGTCAATCATACTAACAAAGCAAAACATGATGAATAAATGATGTGATTAACAATAATTAAACAAGGGTAAAAGAGAATTATATCTATGAAGATGATTCTAAATAATAAAGCAAAGAATAAAAGAAGAGAACTTGATTGATTGATGAAGAGTTGTCGATTCTCCAATAATAACCCAATAATCTTCAATTATCCAATAATAATAAACTTGAACAATGATTAAGGAAAGATTAAAGTGGAATGGTTGAGGTTAAACTATCCTAATCTACTCCTAGTCTAATGGTTGTCTAATTGGCCGCCCCTTGATTATTTACAAATGAGGTATATATAGTAGTACATCATTAGGTTAAGTAAGGATAGATTAGTAAATCGCAATGCTAAGTTTTAAAGTAGGGAATTGCAAGTCTTCCGAGGAGATGAGCATATCACGCTAGTGCTGCCACGATCCGCTCGGACTAGGAGAGGAGACGTTCGGATTGTGAGGGGAGAAGACGCTCGTCCTTTGCAAGGGACGCTCGGGTCACGAGAGGAGGATCCGCTCGTCTTGTGCCTAAGACGCACGGGTTGTTGCACACTGTGATCCTTGCTTCACGGCCTTTAGTCTTTGCATACTCCGTATTCTTGCTTTGTTGGTCGTCGTTCTTGCCTCTTCTTCATACTAGTCCATCTAAGGTCGTCATCAACCTTCCAATTATGCATGGGAGACGGAAATTCCGCCTCATTGTCCTCTTTCCTACAAGTCATACAAAATGCACTAGGAAAGCAAAGTAGAAAGGAATTGACGCATAAAATGGCCATGAAATGCTATATTAGTATGAAAAATAGGTTCAATTAGGGGACTAAATGTACGCAAATAAGAGTCACATCAGTTTCCAAATGTTTGAGATTGTTTTATCTTTCACACCAAACCTGAGAGCCGCTGCATTCATATCACCACGGGTGAGCTTCCCTTGTTTTGATTTCTGAAGCAAATAGATGGCCATATCTTGCCTGGAATCTTCAGAGAGGCACTTGGCACCCATTGTTGATTGATGATTATGTAATTTTGAGCTTTTGGTTTTGTAATTTATGGTTGAAGGACTGTAATTTTTATTGAAGGACTGTTTTTTTTTTCAGGATTGTATTTGTTTCTCACTTTAGAGAAGCTGTAATTTATTTGGTGTAAATGTTTATGGTGCAATGAACTTTGAGAACTTAACTAGGGCCGGTTTATCCTTATGCAAATTGAGAGTTGATGTTTTTTTGGGGGGAAACTCTAAAAAACACCCCATTTGGTGGGCTTTTTAAAAACTTGTAATTTTTGGTGGGAAGTTTAATCCGTAATTGTATTGGTAATCCAATCTACTTTTCAACTAATAAAGCATATTTTTCCTAAAGCTATTGTACTTTTATTCATTGTTTATTTTCTTCTTAAAACTTGTGCAAAATGAATAGTGTTAGTGTGGAGTTGAATGGAGAGAGTATATTAGAAGAGCACCACCTAAGGGTATGATTATTGGTCAGACTGACCAAAGTCTTAAGACTCTGCCACATCAGCTTTCCACTAACTTTTACTATTATTTTATTGCTCAGACCCACCTCAGATTCGCCTCAGACTTGATACATTATCTCTCAGATTTATCTCAGACTCTACTTTTCCTTTACACTTTTCTTATGAGATTCTAGATAAAAAAGGAAACAATAATGCTTTAACACATGTTAGTCTTTTATTGGTTGTCATTATAAAAAGGTGGAGTCAAGACTTTTATAAAGTCTTAAGTTGAGTCTTTGATTTACATGACTCAACTTAAGACTTTGTCAAGAGTTGAGTAGATTATTGGAGGTCTTAAGTGAGTCTTGTCTTAAGACTCATGTCTCCCACCAATAATCTCACCCTAAGTCACCAAAATCTCACATTTTCCACATGCTCTACCCCATTAAAATCTCTCTCTTACCTTTTCAATTACTACTTTTACTAACAAATTATAAATAACTTAATTGACCAACCAATGAAATGTGCACACCTATTGTGTCACCAAAAAGGGTAAGGTGAGCAAAAGAGGTAACAAATTGACCTCTTCTTACCTTAGACCACCCCCAAGCAAGGTCACCAACTGGGTCGTGACCTTGTCGGGTCACGCTAATGACTCCTTAAACTAGGATACACAAGTTGATTTTGGTGACCTTGAATAACTGAGGGTCACCTGGTGACCCTGAGTTGAGAATGGTAATCATGTTGGTGACCCGATAGGTGGCAGCTTCTGATTGCTTGGATACAATTAAAGTGGACAAACCAAAGCAAATGTCAGCCCCTCCCTGCCATATTTGCGGAAAATAAAAGAAGAAAGAAAACCAATCAATTTATAAATTAAATCTGAATTACATCTTAAATTGAAATAAAAAAAAATATGAGCATATAAAAAAAGGTTTTATTTTTTAATTGTTTGCAAAATGAACTCAATTTTGATATATTTTGACCTATTTTGAAATCGACGACAAAATCAAAATCAAAGACTTAATAAATTTGCAAAAACGATTTCACTAGATAATCAAAAGAATATAGCTAAGTCAAGGAAGAAAATAAAAAACAAAGATTTACCTACTTGTTGAAGCCTTGAAGGTTAACTGATTGTTGATGGTGAAACCCAGTCGTCTGAAGAAATCACCTTCATCAATCTCGCGAAAATAAACCCTAAATCTGGCGAAAGTGATCCCAATAATTAATCCCAAAATTAATCCCTAAATCTGGGGAAAATAAACCCTAAAACGATCGAAAAAATTAATCGGGATGAATGATTGGGAAAGGAATGAAAAATGAGGAACTGAGTTAATTTATTCGGGATGAATGAAATCGATGAAATCCCCAATCAGAAAACCAATCGAAATAAAACCCAAATCGTTAATTTAACCGATATAAATTCCAACTATGTAAATGTAATCGAAATAATAAATCGGTTTTTTTGTTTATGAATGATATAGCAATGAATGATGAATGTGATTTTTGGGGGTTTTTTGGGTTGAGACTCTTGAGAGTGTTGGTTGGGTTGGTGAGATGAATGTATGGATAGATGAATGCTGATATTTTGTATTTTTCATCGTTTTGTTTTTTAATAAAAAATTGAATTTTTATGAAGGAGTTGAGTGGTTGAGTGGCTGGCGAGTTGGGTTGGTTGAAATATTTTGTAAATCCGACTTCAGCTAGTGATGATCCGTATGAATATAATCGTCTTAGAAGATCGTCGCAAGAATGATTCATAGAAATTCATGGCGAGATTCGTGATCGTGCCACTCATAACGCTTTGAAAAATGATCTCATTGAGCATATTTGGCAAAATTTCCGTAACTCGAATTAGTTTAGAATGCATTTTTTTATTTCGTAGTATTTAATGTTTTTTAAGATCGTGTTTTTTTTTTTAATTATGTATGCGGTTTTTTTATATGTCGACTCATGTTTTCAATAAAGTTTATTTATTGCCAATATTTTTTTTTAATGTACACTATAAAAATAAATTACTTAACATATTTGAGTAGTTTTTATTTTAAAAATGACAAGAATAACTTAATTGTAGTATGTTATTAAATAATAATTGTAAAAGTAAGAGAGAGGTTTTGGTGGGGTAGTGAATGTGGTAAATGATTGGAAATGTTGGAAAGTGGAAAAATGATTGGGTTGGTGACCTAGGTCGTGACCTTCTGTTTGGGAGGGTGAAAATGGGTCAAGATTAATAAGGTGCGATTAAGAAGAAAAAATTTGGTGACCCGATTAAGGCGACCTTCTGCTTGGGGATGGTCTTAGCCACCCCTTAGGTCATACTAATCTATTGCCTTAATCATGATTAAGGTGATCTTGTTGGTGTCCCTTACTTGGACATGGTCTTAAGACTTAAGAGTTGGCTAGTGTAACGGTAATAAATGAGAGTTATCCTGAGGGAGAGTACGTGTGTATCGTGTCATTATCTAGTTGTTTCAAGTTTGAATAGTCTTAACCGCTGTTGGCTGAGTACATTGTACTGTGGTGACTGTATTGTATTATTTGTCTTGTATTGGGAATTTGGGATTTAATTATAGAGAGGACGTGAGTTTATAGTAAGGGGAGACTAGAGAGTGATTCAGATCTACTCGTCCAAATTCCGCACGTTCTATCTCTCACCTCCCTTTTTCCCCTCTCGTTTCCCCCTCTTCTTTTCTTTTGCATTCACTTTGTCTGACCTCATCCTTCAGGTTTTCACGTGGAATTATCTAATAATCACAAATTCTCATTATACACGGACACTAACCGTCTATAATGAAAGACGGGCCAAATATAATACCACTTTCCTAATAGGACAAACAACAAATGGAGTGGTGGGGGTAAAAAATATCACCACTTTCATTGTATTTGACCCGTCTATAGCAATAGACGGATATATCCGTCTATAGCAAGACTAATTGTTACCTTATTTGACTATATTTCTTTAATTGTATATTGGTTATAACTTATAACGGATTACTTCTCAAATATATTTGTTTGTTTCATGTCTTCTGACTACTTATTTCTTAAATAAACTTGTTTGTTTCATGTATTCTAAGTCACAACAGAGGTAAATAATTAAATATTACTATATTTTCAGTTGTATAATAGGATCGTATAACCATTGTTGTCAGAATCGCGATTCGATCCAACGATTCTACGATTTTACGATCCAAAAATGCTTGACCGATCCTGAATCCTACGATTCTATCATAGTTGTAGAATCTTACGATCCTATTAATTTGAAAATTTCTAGAGATGGGATCATAATACGATCCTACGATTTTACGATCCTACGATTCGATTCCATAATAAAAAAATTAATACATATTTTTATAGAATGACACCGTAAAACCCAAATTTCATGTAAGTTGTTCATACAATGATACTAAAATCATTCATTACCAATATTTTAAGAATAAATATTAATAAATAAGTGTTTTAATTTTCAATTATATTTTTTTACCAAATAAAAAATCATATTTAGTGAGTTTGTAGAATCTTGCGATTCTACGATCCGATTCTACCGATTCGATCCTACCCTCCCCATCGATCCAAAGTAGAATCCCGATCCTGACAACATTGCGTATAACCAATATATATTTAACTGTACGTATGTGTAATTTTTCTGGACTTTATTAACTTTTTTTTTTTTTTATGTTTAAATGGGTGAGTTGAGAAACTTCATGATATAAACTCAGATTTCTTAAAGGAAAACAAAACTCGAAAATTTTATTATAAAGATAGAATTTTATACCACGAGTTGTATTACAATTGGTGTTATAGTTCATTAATTGACACTATCTATTTAATTCAAAAAGTAAACTTATATTAAAGATATTACCTCAAAGTGTATAATAGGCCATTTATTTATTTATTATAAGGAAACAAAATTACGTTGATCATATAAGATAAGGCTAAACTATATCATCCTTTTAGATGAGGGAGAAGAGTACGTGAAAGCCAATGACGTGTCACCTTAAAAAAGGACATGAGTATCCCAAATTGGCCATAAAATCCCCCACTAGTGATGTGTTCATTTTATATACTTTTATCCCATATTTTAGCTCAAATTTATATGATTATTGCACTAACCTTAGTGTTTTAATGAGCTAATATTGTATTTTAGTTGCCTTTGCATGTTTTGTCACATTTTGTAGGAAGTTGAGCTTTTAGAAGCTTATTCCATCACTTGTACAATAAACTAGAAGCAAGCCTAAAGTGAGAAGCAAGCATTGGACCAACCTTGAATTATTTCATGGATTTGCATGCATAAAGATATGGATTTAAATGAGAAATGCAAAATAAAGTCTTATGCAAAGTCAAGCCCAAGATTTGAAGTCCAACTAAGATGAAAGCTTAGGATGATAGAGTGCATTGGATGCCAAGCTTAAAGATCATTATTGGACGCTTAATAGGGCATTTATCGCTAAGCATTGGATTCCGTAAGTATTAACTAGAGGAATTAAGGTGAACGAGCTGGAAAGCCACGACCCCGATCGGGGTTGGCGCCCCCGATCGTGGTTACCTTGCCCATTGTGTTTACGTTTCAACTCCTAGCTCCCCATAATAGAGAGCCAGGTCCGACCTAATTAGCATCCAATTTTCATCATACATTCTCATATTTCTTGTATTCTTTAGCACACAAAAATTCTCTCATAGTTTTCATATTAGTTTTAATTTTGTTAATCATTTGGTCATTGTTAAACATTTGGTTATTAGATATTCAAGCTTTTGGTTCCCAATTGTTCTTCCTTGCAAGTTCCTCGTTCTAGTTCCATTTCTATTTCGGTAATTCTAAATTCTAGTTTATTTAGTTTACATTTCTATTTTAGTTATCACATAGTTTTATCATTAATATTTTAATTATATCACATAGTCCATTATCACATTTTATGATTCACCATTTAGTTTACATTATTTCTATAATCATGTTTAGCATTTCATACATCATAGTTGGTAGTTTACATTTCAATATGAGTAGCTAAATTTCCTTAGTCTAGGGACTAGGGAAGCCATGCAATAACTAATATATGTAAAATGATAAATTAGGTTGATGTAATATTGTCAAATTGTTTCTATCACATGTTTGTATCGTCACGATTAATCTTTGTTTAGAGGCCTTATTCTTCGATTAAGTTTGTTAATTCGTTCTATAAGTCGAGAGGCATGGAATCAGATTAGACTAAGCATGTGTAGTAGGACGACCTAGTCATAAACGAGAGTTTCTCTAGGACCCGGTCTATGGTTGACACTAATATCGTAAGGTGGGTGTCTTTAAGCCTAAACAATTGACAATGTTATTAATTCCGAGTTTAACATGAACATATATACTTACAATTGCATGTGTGACCCGACTCCCCTAAACTCCTTTAATCATATAACTTACATCGTTTCATTTGCTAGTTAACAAACCAACCAACAAACCAAACCAATCATAATCGACCTTGATAGAAGTTTACTCATAGCATTTCATAGCGCAATTCCCGTCTCCTTGTGTTCGACCCTTATTACTACATTAATTTGTGTCTAGGGAATTTATATGTGTTACGTGTGCGACATAGGCTATCAAATTTTGGCGCCGTTGCCGGGGAGCACGGTTTTATTACATTTAGTTTTGTCGATTTCTATCTTGTTTTTCTTTTGTCTTGAGGAACACTTGTTCCTTGAGACCGTTACTTATCATTTTCTAGAAATTGTTGTCTTATGCCCAGGTCTTTTCGTAGTGGAAATTTACTTTCACCGGATTCCGACCCGAGAAAACCTTTCGTAAAAGATGACGTTTTTGGAAAGAAGTTAAAGAAGGCGCTTCTCCCGTGCAAGTTGAAAGTGCAAGAAAGTCTTACTTAGACGATCTTAAAGCTCTTGAAGAGGAGGAGGTTTATAGTTTATCATCTCCACCACCACCACCATCTCCAACCAAAAAGATGGTGAAACTTTCCGATCATCCCAAGCCCATCGCGGCTATGCTTCCGGCCGGGGTATTACAACTACTCAAATTACCGCCACGAAATTTAAGATCAAACCGGATTTCATTAGCCTTGTGGAGATGAAGCAATTTGGGGGAAGTCCTTTGGAGGATCCCAATTTGCATGTGCAAAACTTTTGCGATTGTTGCTCCATGATTCGGCAAACGAGCGTCACTCAAGCCCAAATAAGGGAAATACTTTTATCTTTCTCTTTGAAGGACAAGGTAAAGCTATGGATCAATAGCCTTGATCGCATAGCCATGGGGATCACAAATTGGGAGACATTGGCTCTTGCTTTCTATCAAAAGTTTTTTCCACCTGAGAAAACTCAAACCTTGAGGAGCCAAATCACCGGATTCCGTCAACAAGCACTTAGGGGCTTATATGAAGTTTGGGAGAGGTCCAAGGAGTTGCAAAGGCAATGTCCACATCATGGATTGGATGCTTGGTTCCTAGCTATAACATTCTATAATGGATGTTGTGCCGAGTCCCGAAGGATTCTTCATTCCGCCAACAATGGGCGGTTTGATCAAATTGACACCGATATTGCTCATGTCACAATTGAATCCATGGTGATCCATGACGCGTAATATGTCAATTCTCGAAGTGGGCCACTCAAGGGTAAGGAGGAATATTCCGATAATCCCGTCTTGTTAGCTCAAATTGCCTTACTCCAACAATAATTGGTGGAACGAGATGCTAGGGATTCTCTTCAACAACTCAATGATGTGTCTTCTACTAGCCAAATCATTGTTTGTGAAGGTTGCGGGGGTGCGGGTCATTATGCCGCTCTATGCCAAGCTACTATGGAGGAGGTATGTGCTTATCAAGCTTTTAGGCAAAGTTCTTATCCACCGGGTACATTTTCAAATGTTTATAACCCGAACTCAAAATTTTACCCGAACTTGTCTTACAAAAGAAACAATGTGCTTAACCCTCAACCCCAATAAAGTTTTGTTCCCCAACCACAAAATAACTTCATCCCCCAACAACAAAAGTATAATTCCCCACTGGGTTATCAAAGTCAAAACCAACAACAAAGACCACCTCAACAAAATTACCAACAAAATCAAGGTCCACCACCACAAAATGGCCAACAAAATAACCAAGAAGGAGGAAAACTTGAAGCTTTGGTGGTACAAATGCAAAGGGAATTGTTGGCTCAAATCCAAAAGAATGATGAAGCTCAAAATGCCACAATCAAGATGCTAGAGCAACAAATGGCTTAACTAGCCTCTTCTAACTCTCAAAGAAAAACAGGTCAATTACCACCTCAAGGTGAGCAACCACATGCTACCCTAAATGCAATCACCTTGAGAAGTGGTACAAAATATGATGAGCCACCCATGCCCAAGGAAGATGAAGAGGTACTTGTTGAGTTGAAGATTTCTCTTAATGGTAAGAAAGGTGAGGATATTCCAAAGAAGGTGGATGATCCGATTGTGGTTGAAGAAGTCAAAGATATGGAGGATGCTCCTCCAAAGAAGGATGTTAAAACAAAGGTGCCGGAAAAAGTCAAAGTGTCTTTCCCTCATAGATTGGCAAAGCATCAAAAGAATTCTCAATTCGGTAAGTTCATGGAAGTTGTGAAGAATCTCCAGGTAACCGTTCCGTTTACCGAATTAATTACTAAAATTCCCTCTTATACTAAGTTCATGAAAGACATTTTAACTAAGAATAGGACTTTGACGAAGTTGAAACAATAGCCTTCACCGCCGACTGTAGTGCCCTTTTGCAAAACAAGTCTCCTCCTAAGTTAAAAGATCCGGTAGCTTTTCTATTCCATGCACAATTGTCACCTATCCAATTGATAAAGTTTTATGTGATTTAGGTGCTAGTGTGAGTATAATTCCTCACTCTATTTGTGCTAAGCTTAATATGGGAGTCATAAAATGTACTAGTCTCACATTGCAAATGGCGGATCGTTCTATAAAACGCCCCTTGGGAGTTTTGGAGGATGTTCCCGTGAAAGTTGGTAAGTTTTTCATTCCGGTTGATTTTATTGTTCTTGACATGGCCGAAGATGCCCAAATCTCAATCATTTTGGGAAAACTATTTTTACAGATCGCATGGGCGGTAATTGATGTCAAGAACGGTAAAATCACATTGGAAGTGGATGACGATAAGGTCACGTATAATTTGAATAGTGCTATGAAGAGTCCTATGATAGAAGAGTCTTGTTATTTTATTGATGTTTTGGGTGTTGTTGACATTGTCATAGAAGACTCTATACCTCGTTCTTTGTCTAAAGATCCTTTGGAGGTACTCTTGCTATTGGAATCATTTGCAGGTGATGATGAGATTGGAAATGAGGAGATAGATGCTTTGGAGCATGAATTGGATAGAGAAGAGCTATCATTGGAGGAAAGCTCACACTTTATAGGTTTGGTTCTACACCTCAAGACCTTGAGGTACAAAAACCCGAACTTAAACCCCTCCCCTCCAATTTGAGGTATGCTTTTCTAGATGATGAGGAGATGTGTCCGGTAATTGTTAGTGCTAAATTGAGTGAGAGTCAATTATCTTCTTTGCTTCGTGTTTTAAAGTCTCACAAGAAAGCCATTGGATACAAACTTGATGATTTAAAGGGCATAAGCCCCGAATTTTGCATGCATATAATCCATCTTGAAAAAAATCATAAACCATGTGTCCAAGGTCAAAGACGACTAAATCCTAACATGCAAGAAGTGGTAAAAAAAGAAAGTGATTAAATTGTTGGATGCGGGAATTATTTATGCAATTTCCGATTCTAAATGGGTAAGTCCGGTCCAAGTGGTTCCTAAGAAAGGAGGAACCACCGTAGTAAAAAATGATAAAAATGAACTAATTCCAACTAGAATTGTGATGGGTTGGAGAATGTGTATTGACTATAGGAGGCTAAATTTGGCCACCAAGAAAGACGACTACCCATTGCCGTTTATTGACCAAATGTTGAAGCGGTTGACACGTCACAAGTATTTTTGCTATCTAGATGGTTATTCCGGGTTCTTTCAAATACCCATTCACCCGGATGACCAAGAGAAGACCACATTTACATGTCCCTATGGTACTTTTTCTTACCGTAGAATGCCTTTTGGTCTTTGTAATGCCCCCGCCACTTTCCAACGTTGCATGATAAGCATCTTTTCTGACTTTATCGAGTCTATCATGGAGGTGTTTATGGATGATTTTATTGTCTATGGTTCTTCTTTTGATGTATGTTTGGCTAACTTGTCTAAAGTGTTGAAGCGTTCTGAAGAGGTTGACTTGGTGTTGAATTGGGAAAAATGCCACTTCATGGTGAATGAAGGAGTGGTACTTGGTCATATTGTCTCGGAAAGAGGAATTGAAGTGGACCGTGCTAAGGTCCAAGTTATTGAGCAACTACCCCCACCGATAAATGTGAAGGGTGTAAGGAGTTTCTTAGGCCATGCAGGATTCTACTGCCGTTTTATTAAAGACTTTTCTATGATTTCAAAACCCCTTACGGAGCTTCTTTTAAAAGATACTCCCTTTGTGTTTACTAACGATTGTCTTGAGTCTTTTCATAGGATCAAGAAGGCTTTGATTTTCGCACCTATCATCCAATCACCGGATTGGAACTTGCCATTCGTGCACATGTGTGATGCAAGTGACTATGCGGTAGGTGTCGTGCTAGGACAATAAAAGGACAAGGTTCTCCATGCTATATACTATCCTATCAAAACGTTCACTACTACACAACCCTTGCATTTATGACGCTTTTTCGAGCATTTTTTGACGCTTTAAAGCGTCAATATTTTGTTTATTGACGCTTTTAAAAAGCGTCAATTTTTTGGGCGTCGTTATTTTTTGACGCTTTTTTTTGTCAACAAATATGACGCTTTTAAGCGTATTTATGGACTATTGACGCTTTTAATTGTCAACAAAATTGACGCTTTTAAGCGCCTTTATAGACTATTGACGCTTTTAATTGTCAACAAAATTGACGATTTTAAGCGTCTTCGGTGGCTATTGATGTTTTTTTCTGTCAACAAATTTGACGCTTTTAAACGTCTTCATGGACTATTGACGCTTTTAATTGTCGACAAATTTGACGCTTTTAAGCGTCTTCGGCGACTATTGATGGTTTTATGTATCACTCGATGGGACCGAATTAGGCGTCAACTATTTATATATTGACACTGCTTGTCACGGTATAATTTCGGCTTTTTGATTTCTGATAAAATCGTACGTACAGAGATTAATTACATACACCTCGTATAGTCGTATGTACTGACGTACAGTCGACATTTTTTTTTTTATATATATATATATATATATATATATAATTAATAACGTACCCACGTACTTTTATAAATAACCATACGTACGTTTGATACATACATATACCGTCTCCGTCACAAATACTATAGCTAGCATTGACAATTTAACTAATATAAACTAGTACATACTTTATAGTACGACAAAATCAAAAATATCAAAAGGGATTAGGAAGATAGTAAAATCCAACATAAAGTTGTCTAAAAAAAATCGTAAAAAATACTATGTAACTAGCTAGACAAGGACACTCAGTAGTTTGAATGTGGTAGGGGCTTCAATCATGTAGGCGCAATGTCAAAGGGACTTCAATCATACATATGAAGGTGCATCTTCAATCAACATTTGAAGGCGTATCATCACCATCTATCTGCTGAATCTGAAACCTATAACGGCAAAGAAAATATAATTTATATGAATATATTTGATTAGTACATATACACTTCACAAAAATGTTTCAAAATTGTGTTGAATAGAATTACCCGTCGAAAGGTAAGAAGAGATAAAATTAGCGAGAGGATGAGACTACTACACATTATTCAGATTCAGTTTAGTAAAGCACAAAAGCACAATCTAAATTGAATTCTGACCAAGCTGCCAACAAAAGAAGCAAAATTACATATGAATGCAGATTCACTAAGGGATTCACCAAACCCAATTAACATTCCTGGTCAACGTTAGAAACAAAATTAAAGAGTTAGCCGTGTCGTCGGCAGTGACGAACACAAGGCACTAAACTTCTTGTATAACTAACAATGTTTCCAATTCAAGCGACTTAACTACTTCACTCAAAAGAAAACTATGAAAGTAAGTAGTAGCATTGCCTTCAAGATCCATTCTTTATCATAATCATAATCATAATCAAAATTCATAGGCAATTCAAAAATAAGCATCACAGAGTACAAATTGTACAGACTATCCTTGAATTTCAATCCCCTATCAAAAATACGTCAATGCCACGACAAATTTCTGCTCCAAAACCAGTCGATTAAGTTAAACACCAAAAACTAAACGATATTTGAGGTGATCGACTCGCACTTAATTCTGGGGTGCTAGGCAAAGTTGACAAATTTGATATGAATTATACACATCCAATATATTGCATCAGATGCCCATTATAGATTGTTTTCAAAAAAAAAAAACAAAAAAAAAAAGTAACATGTAATCACCAATTTATCATGATAAGAAATGTTCAAACTGATTCACAAATCGCTGTGAGTTTTGTAAATCCAATAACCTAAGCTAGTAAGCAACCTTACCCTTCAAGTACATCCATTCAAAAAAAAGATTTGGGGAGTTTTTATGAACAAAAATGAGTTGGAAAATTCACTAAGAATGAAACACTATATTAAGGCATGCGGAAGACACACACACGATAGTAAAGCTAGTAAGAAACTAGTAGCTTGCAATAATAAGAATGAAACACTACATTATGTTACATTGATCAAAGCAAGAATCTAACTTCAAAACATAAGAAAACGATGAAGCGGGGATCTAGAACTTACTAAATTAAATAGCTCCAGGTCTCTATGCGTTTAGAAATCCACCTATTAAGCGGGGAGCTATTTAGGTCGGGAATGAGTAGCGAGTAGAGTGAATTCCACATATTAAGTGGCATTCACACTAATAAACAAAGCAAGGCTCTCGGCCTTGGTAAAAAAAAATATAAGGAGAAGTAAAAAAAATTAAGCATACCTGTGTACTGCCCATGTTCATGTTCAAGACTGATTTTGCCATGTCTATAACTTTAGTCGTAGCTTTTCCAGTACTAAAGAGGTCCAGTATTTGAGCAAACTGTGTGGTCATTTTTTTTCAACAGTCCATTACTCTCATCACACTTGTTTTTTAGCTCTTTATATTCCTTGGTCACATCAGCCACAGCCATGTCTATAACTTCAGTCGTAGCTTTTCCAGTACTAACGTCCCTAGATATAAATAGTATGATTTTTCTTTCCCATACACTACTTAAAAAAAAAAGGAATAAGTAACACCTAATAAAGAACGGTTAAGTTAAATAACCATTCTCTTGCAGTAAAGAGAACGCTTGTCTTAATTAATCCAACTTGTAAAAAAAAAAAAGAATAGAGAGCGCTCCTTATATTAACCGTTATCTAAACTCATCATTAAATTATTAAAATAATAGTTAAAAAAAAAAAAAAGTAAACCAAGTAAACCAAGTAATCCAATATTCCCGACCGCCTCTTCTAACCCACTATAAGTTAACAAAACACTAAAGTCATGCTCTAGGAAATAAAAAAGGAGACACAAACGTGAGAGCAGTCAAGAATCCAAGACGAAGCATATTACAGAATGCATATTACAGAATAGAGACAAGAGAGTAAGTCCAAGACTATAGGCTCTAATGAAAAATTGCAAGTGTCCTATACAACCAGTTCCTTTACTATTATAATCAGAAACAAAGACAACACATCATCTTCAATTCTTTATCCTCTTAATAAAAAACCCTAAATCAATTTCCCTCAAATTGATTTCCTCATAACTATTGAACGAATTGATCATATAACCCCGGAGTTCTGCATTCCAAATTACCCGGTACCGATTTCAGCCTTCAAATGGTTAGACGGTTGATCAATTAATATGAAGGAGAGCAGCTATGTATGAGAATATGGTGGGGTTTGAGGAGAAGCACGGGAATTTAGAGACGAGTTGGGGCAGTAAAAAGTGTAAACCTACCTTGATTATCTCCCTTATATTACGCCTAATCCCTCTTTTATCATTTACTCTCTACTACTTATTTATATTTTATTATTCTAAAAAAAAAAACGCATTCATTTTTTCATTCACCTGGGGTATCAAAAGAACAAAATAGAAGGTGTAGAAGAGAAAAATAAAAAGGAAAGGAGCTGTAATAAGTAGGTGGGAGAATATGGGGGGATTGAAGGGATAAGGTGGACTATGTATTCAAGGTAGTTTTGAATGTTATTAGTGCTGTTGGTGGAAGTTGAAGTGCTAGTGGATTTGTGAGGGATTGAACATGGATTTGAAGGTGGAGGCCAGAATGATGAATAATTGTTCTAAAACCTTAAGCTCATCATCAATTATAGGTTAACAACAATTAATAATCATGGTTGGGACTCAAGTTTAATTTATATATTGTTAAATTTAAATGTTCATGATGCATTTACTCCAAATAAATAAAGGAAGGTATGAGAGGAAATGAAGAAATGAAAAGGAAGAAGAGATGAAGAATAACATGAAACTGTAGAAGGAACAAGACGAAATAGAAAAGGACCCACACCATTACCTGTTGAGAAATTGGCTATATCAGGTCAAATATGGGACGAGTTTAGTGAAAGTTAAATTAGGTAATAGTTGAGATTTTTCTGAGTTAAACACTAGTTTGGATTAATATGAGAAGGAGAGGTTTAGTTTGGATTATTCACATGAAATAAACCTATTAAATAAACCTTGCTTAAGAAACCACCACCATAGGAAAATAGCAATAGATGACACAAGTAAACAAGAATGAATGACATTGATCACAAAAAAAAAAAAAAAAAACTGCTTTGGCGAATTGAGAATTATTTGATTTCTTGTTACCTGATATCCCAAAATTGATTAATTAGTAAATTTGAAACGAAACCAACAATTTAAGTTAGCAGCAATATCCACAGCAGCCCTGTGATTCAAAATGGAAAAACGTTATCACTGACCAAATTTTTAGACAACAAAATATCACTAAATGAAATGAAAGGGAATTGAAATGCAGTAAATCAATAGCCTGTTTATAATGACTTGTAAAAGAAAGGGAATTGAAATGCTAATTGTAGAATGTTATTCGTTATGATCTCGTAAAACACTTTACGTCATTTCTACAATTTAAAAATCAACTAGAGCTGCTAAAATTTACTCTAGAAGCAAAATGAGAAGGAAGACCAGCCATCAACAATTTTACTGATCTACCAAATAGCATGAAAAAGAAATGCGACTTGTGCATATAAGTGAGTCTGCTTATTGCCTTATGATCGCATTTGTTATTTGTTGTGTGCATATAAGTGAGCACAAGCAGCCACTATAAGTCATTATTGCCTTTTAACTGCGCATTTGTTCGCTGCTTGTGCATATAAGTGAGCTGCTTGTGCTATAAGTGAACTTGTTTCACTGCTAGCTCCAAAGCTTAAGCCCCACAAGAGTCACAACTGTACAAAATTTGATATACAAAAAATTCGAACATGTGTATAAAGCCTAGCAGTATTGAAAAAAAAATTGATATACAAAAAATTTAAAATAACTCAACACAAAAGTCTAAAGTAATTAGCCGGGGGCGATTTACTTCTAAGCGGAAATCACATGGTCTGAACAAAAACAAACATTTGGAGAGAAAAATTGAAAAGAAGAGAAAAGATTGATACATACCAAGTGTCTGAATAGTCCCGAGCAGCGAACTATCTGAATCTTATCAAGCACCGAACTATTTGAATATGTCCCGAAAGCAATAACTTAATAATCTGCTCATGCTTATAAGAAGAAATAAGCTACAGATACATACCCCATGGACATCAGTGAACTTGCTGACCAAAAGATGTCATGATAAAAATTCAGTAAATTTATGACTTCAATTTTGCATGATTTATCCTAATTGATGCGTAAAATAGTAAAAAAGTTGATCTATAAGAGTTTTTGATGCACAAATACAAGACCGGTGAAATATGATCCAGTAAGTACTGTTCTACATCGAAGAAGTAGAAGGGTGTCAACCATTTTACAAATTAAAGACAATCACTTTTTAAAGACAATAATATTTGCCAACAAAACTTGGTCTAAATTTATCGAATTAACAACATCAACTCTGACTCAAAACCAATTATCATCTGCAGATGAGAGGAATCAATTGAACAAAGGAGTCCCAAACACACACGAATTTCAACAACTATACAAAAACATCAACTAATTAAAACTAGGACATGGTCTTGATTTCCAAATTATTCATTATAGCAATAATAATAATAATAATAATCATGATTTCCAATCAGATATGGGTGGCAAATTGAAAATTTATTGTTTCCATTCCTCCGATCGAAATTACTAATTGAAAACGAATGAGAAACAAACAATTATCGAATTGAAAGTTTCGATCGAAATTATCCATATTCCGATTAAATCAATCAAAATTAACATCAATAAATTACAAGTAATTCAAAATGAATGAGAAAACCGTACCTATGATATGTAATCAGCAGATTGCATCTTTGCAAATTGAAGAAGTAGAACTGATTGGCAGATTGAGTCGTTTTGATGATGATTGAACGAGAAATTTTGAAGGTTAGGGTTTTTGGTTGAAGAAGACAATGAGAGTATACTGGTATTATTTCGTGAATGCGCTGATAGTGTGGATGAATATTAGCAGGATTATTTCGTGAATTTTAGAATTTACGCTCCTTACTAATTGTACTTGGCGGTTTTTCCAAAAAAATAAAATTGGAGGGTTATTTTTTACGTCCACGCTTTAGGAAAGCATCAATACAAAAGCGTCATCAGTGTAAGGGATTTGTAGTAGTGGTTGGATGCAGCTCATATCATATATGCCACTACGGAGAAAGAGTTACTTGCCATTGTCTATGCCTTAGACAAATTCCGCTCTTACTTGATCGGTTCCAAAGTCATTGTTCATACCAGTCATGCCGCACTAAAGCACCTCCTAGCCAAACAAGAAGCTAAGCCAAGATTTATACGATGGATCTTGCTCTTGCAAGAATTTGATCTTGAGATTAAACACAAGAAATGGGCCGAAAATGTTGTTGCCGATCACCTATCTCGTTTGAAGTTTGGTGATGGAGGTATTGAATTACCTATTGATGATTCCTTCGCCGATGATGCCTTGATGATGTTAGAAGCCAATACTCCTTGGTATGCCAACATAGCCAACTATCTAGTTGGAAGAGAGTTGCCATCTAAACTTTTATATCAACAAAGGAAGAAGTTCTTACATGATGCCAAGTTCTTCTTATGGAACGATCCATATCTATTCAAACATTGCTCTGACGGGCTATTCTGGAGATGTATCCCACATTGGGATGTGAAAGGGGTACTAGAAGGATGACATTCTTCTCCTTATGGTGGTCATCATGGACGATCCAAGACCGTTGCAAAGGTGTTGCAATCCGGCTTCTATTGGCCAACTATGTTCCAAGATGCTAAAAATTTCGTGATGGCTTGCGATGCTTGCCAAAGGACGAGTTCTATATCAAGGAGGAACGAGATGCCTTTAAACAGTATCTTGTAAGTGGAGGTATTCGATGTTTGGGGAATTGATTATCGAGGACCGTTTTCTTCATCAAAAGGGAATCGGTATATATTGGTCGTCGTTGATTATGTCTCTAAATGGGTAGAGGCAATTGCTACTCCAACAAACGATGCCCGTGCCGTGATCAACTTATTTAAGAATATCATATTTCCGAGGTTTGGTGTCCCAAGAGCGGTCATTAGTGATCGTGGTACTCACTTTGGTGAGAAACAACTTGATGCCTTATTGGAGAAATATGGGGTCTATCATCGAAGAGACTTGGCTTCCCATCCACAAACTAGTGGCCAAGTGGAGGTTTTTAACCGTGAGCTTAAGTCCATACTTGAGAAAGTTGTCAGCAAATCACGAAAAGATTTGAGTATGAAGCTCGATGATACCTTGTAGGCCTACCGTACCGCATATAAGACACCTATTGGTACCTCACCATATAGGTTGGTCTATGGAAAGGCATGCCATCTTCCAATTGAGTTGGAGCAAAAGGCTTATTGGGCGGTCATGGAGCTTAACATGGATGCAAAGTTGAGTGGAGAAAAGCGGTTGTTGCAACTAAATGAGCTTGATAAATTCCGCTTACAAGCTTATGAGAGCTCCCGTCTTTACAAGGAGAAAACAAAGAGATGGCATGACAAGAATATCTTGAACAAGGAATTTCAAATCGGTGGTAAGGTGTTACTATTCAATTCCCGCTACAAGCTATTTCCGGGAAAGTTACGATCACGGTGGTTTGGTCCATATACCGTCACAAATGTCAACAAGTTCAGTTCTATTGAAGTGATGACCACTAAGGGCGAGAAATTCAAAGTGAATGGCCATCGTTTGAAGGTCTAGCATGAGAATATTATCGTTGGAGTGATAGAGGAAGTGACCGTTCATCCTCTACTTAAGAAAGCTTAAACCGACTTAAGCTTGTTACATCGTGCGGGACGTTAAACCAGCGCTTCTTAGGAGGCAACTCAAGCTTTCTATTTGCTTTTATTTATTTTTGTTTTTAATTTTCCGCAATTTACTACTTTTTGTAGAATTAGAAATAAATTACTAGACTTGATGGTGTTTTATTTTGTGATTTATAGGTGAAAAATGAAGAAAAAGAGACTTAAAGGAGAAAATTCACGCTTCCCCATGCAAAAACCCCGTTCGGGGACGTAAGTTTCAAAAACAGGACGGAAATTAAGAAATACAGAAGAAATTCAAAAAGGCGTGAAGACGGTCAACCCCGATCGGGTTTGCAAGCCCCGATCGGGGACGTGGTTTTGTTGGAATATGTGTCCTCCGACAATAATGCGATCACAACCGTTGATCATGATGATCACATGTTTAAATCTCAATTTAAGAATACATGTGGGATGTAATATTTTACAGTCAACTGGTCCACACATATCGGTAATGATTGGCTGACTAGAGTTTGACATTACTGTCGTGCGACGGTGGTGATCAGTTGATCCCCTTAGGTCATACCTAAAGGGTAACACTCTTAATTGAATATTTAATTGATCGTATGACGATACGAGTCAATTAAATTACTTCAAATTGACGGACGATTTTGGAAGTAATATTTACGTGTCTCGTTGTAATTTGATTAAATTAGACACGGTCTAAGTAATCGAATTGTTTTATTGCTTAGATGAAATTATTGTTTACAGAAACAATTGAAACTGAATGAATAATTTATTATAAATACAAGATGTTGTGATTTATAATTGGTAAACCGTTTTGGTACAAGTAATTATGAATTACTAAGTCGATTTTGTACATGACGTATTTTTATTAATACGTTGATTTTTAATATGTTAAAAATGCATGACAATTTTACATGACTTGTGACATGTGACAAATTGATAAATTGACAAAGATAAAATGGAACCCATTTTATCTTATATGGACCGAAATATGGAGGGAGTATAGTGTTTAAATTGTGTTAAATTATTTAAGTGGAAACAACATGATTACACACCTAGCTAGTAGCCATGCAAGCCTATGTTTTCTTGAGAAGAATAACTTGCCCATGCATTGGCTCTCCCTCTTTTCCACCACCGGTTTTCTAAAGCCATTTTAGAGAGTTTTTCTCTCTAATTTTTCATTCATAGTTTTACATATTATTTCTAGTGTAAGAAATACAAAACCTCTCTATATCTTATGAAAAACTAGAGAAATAGAAACTCCAAAAATTATCCTCTCTTGGCCGAAATTACAAGAGACAAAAACAATAGTTTTGGGTCAATTTTAGTAAGATAAATATTGTTCTAGATTCAAATAATATTTATTTTTAAGAGGTTATCTTGGGTATTCATCTTTGGGAGGGATTCTAAACTTGAATCCTTGTTCTTCCATTTATAAGGAAAGCTCAAGAACAAGTGAGAAGGAGAACTCACTTGTGCCCTATAACCGAAATACCCATAGTAAGAATGACAATTTCTTCCCTTTTCTAATTATGTTTGCATGCATAAGATCTAAATTTATTTTTATGACAAAATTAAATTGTAACATATATGAATATATTACATAATGAGATAATGATTTCTAACAAGCGGTATCATGAGCCTTAGGTTGTTTGCATGCAAATCGGTTATTGTTTTTCCGAGTTATACGATTAACAAACAAAACTTATAAATTTGTGTTTATTATGAAATATCACGAAATTTATTATGCATGTTAAAGTTTCTGGTCCTAAAATTTTTTTAGGATATTTTGGTTTATTTATGGATTTTTATTGTTCATTTTATATAATAATGACATTAAAATATGATTTTTATGATAAAAATGTCATTTTTGGACTAAAAATAGCTAAACTTCGTTTTTTCCAGTGGATTTTGGATATATTTTCACATATATTATCTACTGATAGCCTGTAAATGTTCATAATAATATGAGTTGTTATGCTCGAAATATGGATTTTTCAAGTTAAAATCATATTTAAATGGAAAAATAGGTTAATATGAGTTATATTTCGAATATGGTCATAGAAATTTAGTATGTTGTCACATGCAATTTTAAAAGATGTGTGTAAAATATTTGGCTATAATGAAGTCTTTATGCATGATTTATGAATTTTTGATGAAAAATCATATAAATAGTGACTTTAATTAGTAAAAATTGCTAAAACATACTTCATGACTAAAGAAAAACGTCTCATATTGCATTTTATCACATTTTTCAGATATAAAAGTGAAAAGTTAATAAAAATAATTTTTCTCATATTTTTATGGTAATAATTGATAAATCCGATAAACCGCAACATTGTTTTTCTCGATAAATTTTCGAAATTTTTAACCTAAGTTTTGAACATTATGAGTGTCATGGTATTTTTCCAGAATGTTCATGAGTTTAAATTTCAAATTTCAAATTTATTTGAAATTTTTATGATTTATTTGAAGTTTATGACATAATATTGTATTTTTGAGTCCATTTATGAACAATATTAAGAAATATAAGTTAATTATTGTCAATATGTTAGTGAAGACTAATTTTGAGTCCTAAGTTGGTTAGGGTAATTAACTTGTACATAAATATGAATTTTATGTAATTATTTTGATTATAAAAGGTTAAATCACGCAAATCCGTAAAAACCGATTAATATACGATATTGGCTCCTTAAAGGCGATTTAGCATAAAATTTGGCATGTTCATACATATTATAATGCTGCATTTTATTTATGATTGTCATAATTTTAGTTTTATGAAATTTATTATGTAATTTTACTTAGTATGGCCTTAGTTTTAATTGGTATTACCCGAAATATATGGGAATATCGATTCAGTTGTAATTTATTGTGATCTCGTATCACCGTTTTGTAATTTAATAGATTTATTTTATTTTAATTACAAATGTATAATAGGAAATTATGTAATTTATTATGTAATTTATTTATTCCGGAGTACCTTGAAGACGGTGCTACTCAAGAAGGCGATCCATCAAAGAAAGTATTGCCTTGAAATGCGTGCCAAGACCGAATTTCAAGGGACCATAGGAGTTGGTTTCCGAATTTGTAATAGTTTATTAGATTTACTATTTAGGAAGGCCATACTAGGATTTAATTTATGCTTTGCATTTTATTTATATGTTGCATGCATCGCTAAATCGCCATAACTAAAACATGCATCATCATTTTAAATCGAGTTTATCGACCGTGTCAATTACAATTATCGTAGTTCACCGCTTTAGTTCACTTAAAACGTGATAGATAATAAATTGACATGACCTCTCGCTAAAATAAACAATTGAGACTTAGCCTTACCAAAAAGTAGAAACCATGAAAACCTATTTCGTGAGGGAGTGCACTCGGCTTTACCGGGGTACAAACCTTGTTACGTAGGGGAAGTGGGTGATAAATGTCTACCCACCGAAATTATAAAGATGAGGGTTGTATTCGGCTTTACCGATGCCCAAATTGATGTAAATTTGGATCATGGACACATTTATTCGAAATTTGGGTTGAACTCAACGAAAGTATTCTCGACGGTTGCCGGATGTGTTTCGGGCTAAAGATAAATACTAATGTAATTTTATCGACCAAGAGTTCTAAAGTAGAATCGATTAAAGAGTTAATCCACCGAGTTACATTGATGAGGGTTGTTTTCGGCTTTACCGATGCCCAAGTTAATATGAATTTGGATCTTGGAATCATTTATCATAGTTGGGTAGAGGTCACTATGTAAATGCTTTACTTGTTATTTACAAGTAATAATAAAACGATAAATGTTAAGTTTTCCACTATTCCGTTATCATATTGTTCTATTTCTTTACCACAATTCATATACGATATCATTTCAATTTGATTCAAATCTCCATTAAAACATCGTACCTAAAGACAAAACTTGAATTTTTCTTCTAAAACTCGTGTTATCCGTTGGAAGGATCTCTTGTGAAGAGTATAGATTAAAGTTATTCATTATCAAACAGGCTTTTTGATTCTTGACTAACACATCTACTTACAATGGATTGTTTTTTCATATACTTAATTGATTTATGTACCTTGAAACGATAAATTGTTTTGGTAATTAGATTTGTTAGAAATCGTAATTGACCAAGATAACGCAACCACTTCAATGAAAGTTTTAAGACTAAAACGATTGAATTGAAGAGTAGTCTCCATAAGATTCAACTTTGCTTCTCTAAGTAAAGATTCTTTGAAATGAGTGGGAGCATTCTCTTAAACCGTTAAGAATAGGACGAGGTTCAAGAAGTAAAGATTAGAATGGATTTGACAAGACAAAGGCAAAAGTAAAGACTGAACCTATCATTTCCAATCGATATAGTTTCCTTTTGGAAGTGTTGGACACTAGAAAGGAAACTACCCCAAATTATTGAACAATAAGCAAATTAGTTGTGGGACATCTAATGAGACTTTCTTCTACAAATGTTTATTTGATTAACATAAATCTTGCTAGTACTACTTCGTCAATATTAGAAACCAATGGTGGGTTTCATCATTATGTTTGATACATAGGATGATTAGAATATGACGACTAGCAACAATGATGTCGAGAGATAAAGTCATTGTGTACTCAATCTAGTTTTGGGTTTATTGTCGACCTTAATTATGACTATTAAGTGAATAAACTCTAAATAAGAATATAAACTTGTTAAGATACAGGTGTGGCAATGCGATGTCGTCGGGTCACATCCAATCAAACACATTTATAATACTCAACATACAACTAGTTAGCGGTAAGTCGAGGTCGATCCATGGGACGGTGTGCTTTGGGTTCTAAGTCTATCTATCTCAATTTATGCTAGTGTCACAATTTGGTTGGGTTTGTAGTTGTGTTCTAGACTAATAAAAGCAATAAAGTGAAACAAGCAATAAAAGAAGGATGTAAACAAATGATTAAAAGTGCTAGGATATCATGGGGTCATAGGGGATTCATGGTGTTGATCATACAAACATGTTTACAAGGTTGCAAGCGATTAATGTTGTGGAGGAACCGAGTTGCGTTATATCTTACGGTTCTTAGGAAGAGTTGGGTCCCGGAGCCGAATCGATTAGATTGTACAACACCTACAAGTCGACTTACTTTCCTCCTAATCAACTTCTATGCATGGTCTAACAAGACTCGAGTTGGGTTATATCTTACGAGTCAAGTTGAGTAGATAAGAGATGGTAAAAATGCAAGGATTCATAGGCTTAGCATTTCATCAAACATAACATGTGCATAAATTTGACATCACAACAAGCAAGCAATTTAATCATGTGAACATATTAGATTAAGCATGAATCAATCCCATGTTGGTTTCCCTTAATTACCCACTAATCCTAGCTAAAGAAACTACTCACTCATTATCATGGGAAACATGTCATTAATGGTGTCAATCATCACAACAAGTATAAACATGATAATAGAATGAAGAAATGAACAATAAAGATTAAAGAGTAAAGGAATTATACCAAAGTTGAGATGATCCAAATAATAAAGCAAAGAATAATAGAAGAAACTTGATTGATTGATGGAAGGTTGTCAATCTCCCAATAATAACCCAATAATCTTCAATTACCCAATAATAAACTTGAATAATAAACTTGAACAATAATTAAAGAGAGATTAATGTGTAATTTGTGGAAAGATTAAAGAGTAATCTATTCTAATCTACTCCTAATCTAATCTAAAGAAGGATTTTCTAGCTAAAAAGATGTTAAAGAGATGCCCCCCTTTTGATTATTTACAAATGGGGTATTTATAGTAGAAATTAGGTGGATGCATTAGGGTTAACTAAGGGCTAAACTAGTAATTACACTTTTGAGATTGAGCAAGGAGAATCCGGTATTTCTCGAAGGAAGGGCTTCTCTTTTCGTAGCTTGAAGAAGACAATCGTGCTGAGAAGAGATCCGTGCGTATTGGGGTCGGGACGGACGGAATCTGGCAAAGGAATCCGAGCGGATTCAAGAGAATCCGGGCGGATTCGGGTGGATTAATCCGAGCGGATTCTGAGCAGGACGCTCGGATTGCTTAGTGGAGACGGGCGGATTTGAGACAATCCGCTCGGATTGTTCTCCAGTAGTGGTTCTTCTTCTTTTCTTCCCTTTTTGCTCATTTCCATTTTCTTCTTGCGGGATTGGTCTTCAGTCCTTGCTTCCTCTTCATACTAGTCCATCTAATATCATCAATAAGCTTCCAAATATGCACGAAAGACGGGAATTTCCGCCTTATTATCTCCTTTTCTACAAAACATATGAAATGTGATAGAAAAGCAAATAGGAAGATTTTGACGGATAAAATGGCCATAGAATGTTATAATAGTATGCAAAATAGGCTCAATTAGGGGACTAAATGTGCGCTAATTATGCTCACATCAAATATCCCCAAACCGAACCTTTACTCGTCCCGAGTAAAGAGGTGACTAAAACTAGACCTTTATTTAAACTAACCTCATAATATAGCCGATATGAGACAATTAGCGGGTCTCACTCTGCCCCTTCAACTCACAACAAAACAACCATGAGGTAGGATGCCTTCTTGCAAGGCAAGGTGGGTCTTGCCAAAATGGCGACACATCCAAACACTAAAGCACATAAAATCACATAATGGATGCATCTACAAAAAGAATAGCCACTTTCCTCATCTAAGTGGCGGAAATTATCTACAAGGGAAGCAATTCAAGGGTACACAATCCTTCATAGATGCAATTTGTTCAAACTACTAGGCCTAGAAGGATACCAATAAATCACCTCCAAAAGGTGTCAAGCTAGGGTACCTTTGTCCTCAATCGTTAAATGCTTTTGTCAAGAGTAGACTCCCTATGGTGTTAGAAACACTGGAGGATCGCGGAATTCCCCCTCTTGCCTAGACAAGAAGAAGGGTCGTTCCCTCTCTACCATGCACAAAAATGGATACGATGGATAAAGGGATCAATAAAATTTGAGTTTCATTTGGGAGTTTGCTTTTGTTTTTGTTTT
Organism: Silene latifolia; assembly: GCF_048544455.1. Classification (NCBI taxonomy): domain Eukaryota; kingdom Viridiplantae; phylum Streptophyta; class Magnoliopsida; order Caryophyllales; family Caryophyllaceae; genus Silene; species Silene latifolia. The sequence continues at coordinate 88,827,983 of NC_133536.1, forward strand.
CCCCCCAATTTCTTGTGGCATATAACATTTGAGAACACTTTCTTTGCCATTTCTTTTTTTGATTTTTGGCATTTCAACACTTGACAACTTTTTGCATTTCTTTTTGAACATTTTCAAAGTCACCCCAATTAGTAACGAGGGTGCCTTATTTTTGAAGCTTTAGGAGTCTATTTTTGCTCCTCTTTTCTTTTGATGCATTTTTTGTTGCAAACTTTCTTTCACTTTTCATTTCATTGAACTCAAATAGATTTCTTTTTGTGCCCATTCCCTTTTTGATGACAAAATGTATGGTAGAACATGGATGAATGATGGATGCATGCATGGTTTCAAGGGTCACCTTGGAATAAACGGTAGCCAAGGAGTTATCACACCACAAGGTACTCTTGACTAGGCCTTAATCCATGGGTCAAAGGATACTAGCATGACACATCCTAGGGTGTTTTACAAGTATTCTAACAAGCAAAGTCTTAAGAAGAAAAAGCATCTACTAGGGCCTATAAACACTTGTTAAGCTTCCCAAGTAGACGGTTTCACAAAATTTTTCTAACCATGCAAACTACATGCCATGATGCAACTAACATTTATACGTCCTAATGCATATGATTCTACCAACTAGTATGACAAACAATCTAAATGCAAGTCCTAAATTCACATTGTTTATACCGCATCAATCAAAATAAAGCCACATGGTCATTAACATAAAGAGGAAAAAGGAGATTGGAAAGATCATACCATGCGGTCTTCAATATCCTCATGTCTCGGATGTGGCGTAGTCAATCAATGTGAACAAGGATGAACAAACACAATGTATACAAGACTACACTACAAAGGAAATGAACTTGTTTTTAGATTTTTAAATTTTTCAAATTTTTATGGGTTTTGTTTTTATGAAATTAAAAGACATATTTTTCAAATTTTTTCAATTTTTATCATTTTTTGGAATATAAATTCCCATCCCCCACTTTATTTTGGACATTGTCCTCAATGTACATGTAGGAGTAGGAATAAAAAGGAAAAACATGTTTTTGGATTTTTTTTTTTTTTTTTTTTTTTTTTTTTTTTTTGAAATAAAGTACAAATGCAATGATATGATATGAATGAATGCATGCTCTAACTAAATGCAATTCTATATGAGATATATAACAAATGAATGCAATCTACACTATACTAGATGATGCATGATAAATGCTATGGTCACTTGTGATCAAACCTCCCCAAACCGATTTAAACACCATTTCTAGTGTAGAAAAGAATAGGATTGGTCATTAGTGACTATGCATGAATTTTAGTTGTAGATACCCGTATCCGTCGATATTGGAATTTATAGAGAACCCGACAAACACCCGATGATGATAGGACACATGTATTCTTTAGTTGTCATTGTCATTATTTGGGCTCGTTTTACGATGTAGAATGAGCGTTGTCGACGGAGTATTTTAATTTAAATGATATTTAAATTAAAGTCTTTTTTAAGGTGATTTCAATTTATTTCCTTTTATTTTGAATTTATTTTCTTGAGTTTATTTTATTGAAAATAAAATAAATATTTGATTTGAAAAATCATTTTATGAATATATTTGATTTGAAAAATCATTTATTTTAATGTGTTAATTGATTTGAAAAATCGATTTTAAAAGCGAAGAAAACTCGTTTTAAAAGCATGTTTTTGAGCTCGATTTTAGCTCGGTTTTTGGGCCCGTTTTCTTTACGACTTGGCACGAATATCGAGTACACTAACCATCCTAAGCCTCTACCCATCCACCCTTGTTCGAACCCCCTATCCACGGCCCAAATTCCATCCCCAAACACCCCCCAACCAGCCCGCGCATACAAGCAGCCCCCCTGTTTTGGCAGCTCAATCCCGAGCCCAAAACCCGCTCCAAACACCACCAAAACCCGTACCCATTAACTCTAACCCATACCCTAGTATCCTACCCATATTATCCTAGCTTAATCACCAAGAAAAACCCCAAAACGAACCCTAGAAACCCCCCCAAAAGCTGCTGGACAGCAGCTATGTTCAGCAAGCCCGATTGCCTCTCCCTCTCTTTTAACCTACTTTAACTCCTTATAAATACCCACCCTTCACCATACATTCATTCCTCTAAGTTCTACATACATCCAACCATCACCCAAAAGCTTTAAACCTCAGAAACAAACCCTAAACATCCTTCAAAACCCTAAACAAAACCGACACACAAACTGAAACTGTTTGTGTGTCCTCTTCGAAAACCCTTTCGTTCCTCCATCAAAACTCCATAAAAATTCGAGTTTCTTGTTCCTAATTAACCACATAACATCCATCTACACATTAGACAAAGAATTACGAGCCAAATTGCCCTTGAGAGTACACGAAATCCCTCGAAAAACAGAGTGAAATAACACTCTGTTTTCGCGGTTTCTTCTTGTCTGTCCAGTTCTGTTTGTGCTCGTTTTTCGTGCCCAATAACCCAAAACGAGCAGGGGTTGCTTTAAGATCTCTGTTCTCCTCTCTTTCTAGTTTCCAAAACATCTTTTAAATCGAATTTTCGTCGTGAAACGAGGGAGATATCATCGTTTGAAAATCGCTGTCCAGAAAGTTTCCAAAACGCGTGTTTGCTTTATTCTTCGTCGACGACGGCCTCTCGAGATAAAATCTACCATCGATTACGACCCAAGACGGTGTCAACGATACATGTAGGTTGAGGGTGCATCAAATCCTCCTCTTTTCCCTTTTATTTCTTTTGTTTTATGCTTGTTTTTTTATTGTCTTATTTTTGTTTGTTTTCGTTTTGTTTATCGTTTGTTTTAATTAACTATGAAACTAGTTAGTCCGAGTATGAGTTAAAGTACCACCATGAACACCCGCGTTGACTTGAGATGGGAAAAGAAACCGCTACATCAGTCGGTCGTACACCCCCGTCTCATTTACATATCCTCGTGTTCAGGGTAGGGCATAAATAAAACGATTGTCTAACTTCGCTCTTCGCTTTTGACCCCCTTATTGTTTCGGCCAAATCGACATACCCTAGGACCCGTTGTATGTTAGTTTAACTTCTGATTGTTAACCTATGACGTATTTAGATGACATTAGATCAATTTGATAACCTAATTAGACACATTAGGGTACATCGACATAGCTTTAAAAACCGATTAACAATTCGTAGAACTTAATTGAATTCATCTTCCCTTTCACTAATTTTCTCGCTAGCATGGAAGTGCATGCTTAACACCTTTCCATTTGCACTCGTTGACGATTTAGAATTGTACCTAACCTAGTTCGTATTTATTTAATTCAATTTGTAATTAATTAACCTTTAATTTGTTTTATTTATTTCTAATTTTTTAAAAGTCGTTTTAATTATCCTTTATGGTTCAAAATCTGTAAATTTAATTTAATGAATTTTTTCGTAATTTATTTTACTGATTTCGTAATTAAAACATAATTAACTTTGCTTTTCTCCAAAAACCGTGCCTTGCACGGGTCTGTCTGACTTCTGATCCGTGCACTGCACGGGTCTGCCAGTTTTAGTTTCTTTTCTTCTTTTGTTTCTTTAATTGTTTACTAATCCTATTTTAATAAATATGGATTGGTGAATAATTTTAATAAGTTGGGTTCAATTTAATTAATAAGTTGTACCTAATTTATTTCAAGCCTTTGTACTTATTTATTTTAATTTAATTAGTTTAATTCTAATCTAATTTGTTTATTAACTAATAATTCGGCTAACATCTTTAATTAGTCTAACTTAGCTTTAGCTTTTTTTGTTTACATTTGTTTCGTTTATTAAGACTTAATAGTTTAAGTTGTATTTTGTTAGTTTGTATTGTAATCTGAGTCAAAGTAATTACGATAGTTGTTGTAATTAGATTGAGTTGTAATTTATTTCTCGTTGTGTCGGCATGAAATGCCTGGGTTGTAATAGGATAGATCCCAATGGCTCCCCCATTCCTCCTAAGCCGTGTTTGCACATCTTTTATTTCAAATCAACCAACATGCTAAAACAACTTTGACAAAGTTAGTATTCATGCATTAAACGACATAGAAATTGTTGTCACATGTTAGGGTTTTAAAACGATGTTTGCATATCATATATCGTAGTAGCTATGACCTTATTTGAACTCCGACACTTGACTTAGTAGAGGCCGTTATCGACGGGCGGGGTTAGGTGTCCTTATGGGCTTCCTAACACGTACCCTCACCCCTTACTCAAGATCTATGGTTTGTGGATCCGTCTAAATACCATTGGATTACGAGAGTCATTCAAATCGAGTGATATAGGGTACAAGTCTTTATCTTTAATCACTCGTAGTCGATTGGCTTTATGCTTTTCGATGAAAGGTGTAAAGTTGACTTGAACGGTTCCAAGTTCCCAAAAAACTTGGTGGCGACTCTAATTTGTCTCAATTCGATTCGAAAGAACCTCGAGTCGATTATGCCTAGTGTGGATCCCGCGGACGCAGTTCCCAAGGGCCTTGTCCACAGTTTGGCGACTCCACTGGGGATTGAGGACTAGTTACACTGTGTTTCTAGGGTCTTTTCCTCCGAGGTGAAACTTGAAAAGAAAGTGTTGGAAAGTAAAACATTACTCATAGTGCTACGATTCATGCATAAACCCTTAAGGACTTGCCCGGGCCGTCCCAGCGTTTCTTCGTGATGCGTGGGGGGCGACGTCCCACTATGCTAGGAAGCTGCACATTGCTCGCTTCCACTTCACCTCGCGTGGTTCTTGATGGTGGGGACGATCTTCTAGGTACTCTACCTTAAGACACCTTGCTCTATAAGACCGCAAAAGGATGGAGGGCATAGACCTTCTTGTAGAAGACTTGCCGAGACTTAGAGATGTCTAGGAGCATACATCCTTATAACATGAGAATGACAATGTGCAAGTTGTTTTCCCGAGTCTTTTCAAAATTTTCCATGTCCATTTCAAAACCGAACTTTTGAACAACTTACTTTCAAAATTAGCATGGTTTCAAAACGCGGAATCTTTGCCCAAATAGGACTAGAATTTTCGGCCCAAAATGAGCTTTTATAGCGGCATCTCGCCCATTTCAAATCTCATTTTCAAATCAATCCTTCGTTTTTCAAAATCAATCCAAAATATTTCTCGAACCTTAACCAAGCATGAAATGCGTCGAGTCGTGTCCGGATCATGGCCGTGTTAGGCCAGGCGTTTTTTTGTTCCAAGAGTCTAGAACACGACCCTGTTGGGTCACCCAAGCTCACCTCTTGGGCTTTGAGTCATGTTGGTCGACCATTTGGTCTAGGATAGTCCACAGAAACGTCCAAGCTAGGCCCTTTAGGATGTTTCACACTAACCTAAGGGCTATGTTGGTCCAATCACGGGTTTAGTCACACCGAGTCCAGTTTAGAATCGAGCTATGACAGCTTGAGTCATGTCGTTTTGCCGAGTCTAAAATGAACCTAGGTCTAAATCCAACCGTGAGTCGAACCTTTGGTTAGTCAGTCTCAAGTCGAGTCTTTGTTTGAGTCAAGTTGGGGTCGTGACCTTAAGTGTGCAGGGGCTCTTACTTTAAATATTGACTCAGTACGGGGTTTTCTTGTAGAAAGGCCGCCAAAAACCCGACGTCAAGCAATGGAAGATGCTGTTAACAAACTCACTGAGGCCGTGAACCTCATGATGACTAGAATGGATGCGATCGAATCTAAGCTGGGTGAAGATTCCTCTTCATCCACCCCACCTCTGACTGATCTGGAGAAACGGTTCAAATTCATTGAAGACCGTCTGAAGCTCTCCCAAGGGAAGAACATCCACTATGAAAATGCTAGGGCCTATGCCCCGATTCAGATAAGTTGCCCACAAACATGGTACTCACTGATATCCCAAAGTTTAAGGGCACAGAAGATCCAGTCCACCATGTTAAGGCCTATAAAGGGTACTTAGCATTGAAGGGAGTACCTGCTGACATGCTCTCTGAAATTTTTGCCCAATCTCTGGATGAACACCCGAAGGCGTGGTTCTATAATCTTGACCTTAAGAACTTCCCCACTTTCGAAGATATTACGGTGGAGTTCAGCAAGCACTATCGACAATGTCGAGATTCAAACCAACATAAGAACATTGGAGGTGATGACACAGAAAGACAAAGAAGGCTTTATTGAATTCCTTGCAAGATGGGCTTTTGAAAGCGTGAAATTAGCCAAGAAGCCTGTGAAGTTGAAATGGTAGATAAGTTCGTAAAGAATCTACGACATGTTTACCGTAATGCTCTGAAATACCAGAATTTTGGTTCTTTCAAAGAATTGATAAGAATCGGGATAAAGGTAGAAGATGATGTCATAATAAGAGAGGTGAAAAGCCGAAAGGGTACCAAGGGGCCTCATCGTCTAAGGCTAAGGCCCCAGCAACGACCCATATTGATGAAGCCATCAATATCTTAGAAGGGAAATCGAAGAATCCGCAGCGCCAAACACCAAGGGCATTCACCGATATCGGATGCACTTATACATACGCTCTCCAAAGGCTCATAGCCCAAGGAAAGTCTGAAGCCTATTGGTCCAACTCCGGACCCTCCGATCGATCAACAAGGTAAATGGTATAAACCAAATGCCTCGTGCCTTTCATCAAGGGAAAGGCCATGATATCTTGAAAGGTGCTATCGACTGAAGCACGAAATTCAAGACATGATCGAGAATGGAACACTCCCGATCCCAACTGTTAAACCCAATAACATCACCAATCCATTTGGCGATCACTCCAACTTTGTTTCTGTCGAAGACAATGTCGATTATTCCCATCTTATACACCCATGTCACTTGAAAGGGGTGTTTATCGGGAAAATATTTGCGGATTGCTTTGAATTCTTGCCAAACCCGAAGAATGAAATTCAAGTCGGGAGTCTTGCTCTAGAATGTACTCCTCTCATTAACGAAGTTAATAAAAGACAATTCGATTCACCAACCTTCATCACTGGCGTAGATCCTCAGAGGACTACGTTGGAATGGAGGCAGACCTTCAAAAGGATCAAGGATAAGAGTCGAGCATCTAAGCTGACAGCTGAACAAGGGAAAGCTCATGACCAGATTTGAAATTATGAGTCGGTATCTGTTTTCTTATCTTAGTCGAGTCGAGTCTAGGACTTTCCTTTCTTGAATTTGAGTCGTTTGTTCCGCGATGACCTAGGGTGTGTCCTAGGAATCGTTCCTTTGAGTCTGTTAAGCAATTGCCTTTCCAATAAAAAAGTTGCAGTTTTGTTTCTAATTTGTCTTGTTTTCAATCCTCAATCATTCCGAAAGCATGATAAAACGCACAACACACTCAAGGCATCCCTGGGGTGGAAATATGTCTCGTTTCAAAATATAAGGTACACTAGGATCCCGTATTTGATTCCTTTACCTATTCCATGTCTGGCGGTAGAAAACCTCCATCAAATCCAATGCTTAACACAAGCCTTTAGATGATTCTATGATGAACCCGGACTAGCTCATTGTTTCCCCTATCGATGACGGAAGGCAAGCCTTATCCCCGCAAAATCATCCCATCTCGAAGAGAGAAGATATCAACCCGTTCTAACAAGGAATTGTTAGTTCCTACCCAAATTAGTTGGCGAAGCCCAGTTTTCAAGGTGTATCCATTTATGACTAAGAGAATGAATAGAAGATCATTTTCAAAGAGAGAAAAATAAATGAAAAAGAATGAGAAAAAGAGAAAAATTGGAAAGATGAAAAAAAAAATGAAAAAAAAAGAAAAATGAAAAAAAGATGAAAGAAAAAGAAAAAAGAAAAAAAGATGTTGAAGTTATTACAAAAGGTTTTTGGTTGAATGTCGAAGTTACGGAAGCCAGAAGTCAAGTCAAGTACCCATCGTTGAAGTTCAATGGGCGAAGCCCAAAAGCTTAAGTAGTAACCTCTTTACCCCTAAGTCCTTCCTGAGACAGTTACAAAGGGATAGTCGGGAATTTTGAGAATTATTCCGCTTGTGTTGTTACACCCAGCCTTTAGGGTCCAGACATGGAAATTTGAACCCACATCATTTTTCAACCCATTTGCACTCGTGGTTCATCAAACCCGAGACACCCATTCCAACCACATCAGCAGCCATAGCCCTTGGCCTTAGCACCACAAAACAAACCTTCAGAATGATGGCTAACCATTCCAACTTGTTATTACCAAGCTCCACATCCCAAAAGATCCAAGCCTTTTACACCTAACCCCAGACACGGGATTTAACGGTACCTTACAGGCTAGAATGGGATACGACATGATACCTTAGGTGAAACCTTCGAGTGTGTACACATAATTAAAATGCCAAGTTTATGCACCTTGATCGAACTACGTCGGATTTGATTTCGCCCCACGCGAATACGTAGGCAGTCCTTTAGAATAAGGGATTCAATCCACCCATCATCCAAGTTATCATCTTGTCGGTTTCTTACGGGTCTTAACCAAGTCCAAATGAAGCCACCTTTGTTCGAGTGGGTCTTAGCACTCGATGTAGGCTAGGATAAGGATATAGGTTCAGATGAGTAGAGTCAAGTCTCGGAATGAGCTTTATCTAATGGATTAGGCAAAGATGCTGAGTCATATAGATGTGGGTTTGTGTTGGGAACAGAAAATATGAAAAACCCGCTGAAAAGAAAGAAGGCGTGGAAGAAAAAATAGTAAAAGCCCGCTGAAAAGAAAGAAGGCGGTGGCAAGAAATGATGAATACTCGCTGAAAAGAAAGGCGGCGAGGAGAAGAGTGACAGAATGTTCCCGACAAAAGTCATGTGTGTTGTCTAAGTGTTCTCAAAAAATGAGTCCGTGTTTAGTGTCTGGGCGAAGCCAACGTTGTTGCTCCGTGAGTTTAATCCACCTTGTCAATGTCAAGTGATCTTGATTCCCATGTGCCCTCGGGAGCACGCCCATGCCATACGATATCTCCGTCCCAAGTTCGACGACCTTGTGATTCCCATTTGCCATCTTTTGGCGCCGGAACGGCCAATTTACATTTCTACCCCCAGCGAGTCAATAATTGAATTAGAACCCGTGCACACTTACGGTTTTATTTTCCTTTTTGTTTTACGGTAGCGGGCTACGCCCACGTTATTTACGGGTCATACGAAGTGTCTGAGTCGTATTGCATGCTCACCCGTCAAGGCTCGATTAAATTTTAAAATTTCAAAATTTCAAAAACTTTTTGCGAATTGTGGATAGATGATCCAAGTAGTAGAATCTTTCCGGGTCGATGATCCAATCTTTCAAAATTCAAAAATTCAAATTCAATTTTTTGGGTCGATGGCCCAATTATTCAAAATTTTCAACTTGTTCAAATTTCGGGTCGATGACCCAGTCATTCAAATTTAATTTTAGGTCGACGACCCAGCATTCCAACACTTCAACTTCAAGCCTCGGGCCGATGGCCCAATTTTCTAAGTGATGACAAGTTCAAAATTCGGGTCTATGATTCAAAATTTTCAAATTCAATTCTCGGGTCGATGACCCGATATTTCAAATAATCCAATTTCAAGATCGATGATCCAAATGTGCTTATGTGATGATTATTGCTAGTACGTTGTTGTGTTTCAAATGTAGCAGGATATGCTCCAACTGGGGGCTCTAAAGTCTTCGACTTTAGAGCCATTATCAAATCGGGGCTCAAGCCGTTGGCTTCGAGAGACCATTATCAAGATGAAATGGATGACATCCACTCGAATTCAATTCAATACAAGAGTATGATATGGAAGAATTCCATAGCTGAAAGCAAATGATGAAAGTGGCGGCAACCTCCTCGGAAAGTCCCGTCCCATTTTGACACGCCACAGATGATAAATTTTGGGCAAATGTCGTGAGATGATGAATTTTGGACATACGCCACGTGAGATGATAAACTTTGGGCATGTGTCGGCGTGTTGCCGAACTACGACGCGGGTTTGATTCCGTCGTAAACGGATACGTAGGCGCCTAAGGATAAGGCTCAATCCACCATATATGCAATTTATGGGTCGATGACTAACGATGATAATTCGACGCAACAGAAGCAAGAGTCAATCCCCAACGAAGTTTCAGGTATGATCTCTTCTTATGGCTGGCGAGCTTACATACGCAAGTCTAATGGACTATAAACGACCGAAGAATCCTCGGTCGAGAGGGACTGGGGTATACTTTGACTTTCGCCTTGTCCAAGCCTCGGTCAAAGTGGGGGCTCAGAGATACCCGTATCCGTCGATATTGGAATTTATAGAGAACCCGACAAACACCCGATGATGATAGGACACATGTATTCTTTAGTTGTCATTGTCATTATTTGGGCTCGTTTTACGATGTAGAATGAGCGTTGTCGACGGAGTATTTTAATTTAAATGATATTTAAATTAAAGTCTTTTTTAAGGTGATTTCAATTTATTTCCTTTTATTTTGAATTTATTTTCTTGAGTTTATTTTATTGAAAATAAAATAAATATTTGATTTGAAAAATCATTTTATGAATATATTTGATTTGAAAAATCATTTATTTTAATGTGTTAATTGATTTGAAAAATCGATTTTAAAAGCGAAGAAAACTCGTTTTAAAAGCATGTTTTTGAGCTCGATTTTAGCTCGGTTTTTGGGCCCGTTTTCTTTACGACTTGGCACGAATATCGAGTACACTAACCATCCTAAGCCTCTACCCATCCACCCTTGTTCGAACCCCCTATCCACGGCCCAAATTCCATCCCCAAACACCCCCCAACCAGCCCGCGCATACAAGCAGCCCCCCTGTTTTGGCAGCTCAATCCCGAGCCCAAAACCCGCTCCAAACACCACCAAAACCCGTACCCATTAACCCTAACCCATACCCTAGTATCCTACCCATATTATCCTAGCTTAATCACCAAGAAAACCCCCAAAACGAACCCTAGAAACCCCCCCAAAAGCTGCTGGACAGCAGCTATGTTCAGCAAGCCCGATTGCCTTTCCCTCTCTTTTAACCTACTTTAACTCCTTATAAATACCCACCCTTCACCATACATTCATTCCTCTAAGTTCTACATACATCCAACCATCACCCACAAGCTTTAAACCTCAGAAACAAACCCTAAACATCCTTCAAAAACCCTAAACAAAACCGACACACAAACTGAAACTGTTTGTGTGTCCTCTTCGAAAACCCTTTCGTTCCTCCATCAAAACTCCATAAAAATTCGAGTTTCTTGTTCCTAATTAACCACATAACATCCATCTACACATTAGACAAAGAATTACGAGCCAAATTGCCCTTGAGAGTACACGAAATCCCTCGAAAAACAGAGTGAAATAACACTCTGTTTTCGCGGTTTCTTCTTGTCTGTCCAGTTCTGTTTGTGCTCGTTTTTCGTGCCCAATAACCCAAAACGAGCAGGGGTTGCTTTAAGATCCCTGTTCTCCTCTCTTTCTAGTTTCCAAAACATCTTTTAAATCGAATTTTCGTCGTGAAACGAGGGAGATATCATCGTTTGAAAATCGCTGTCCAGAAAGTTTCCAAAACGCGTGTTTGCTTTATTCTTCGTCGACGACGGCCTCTCGAGATAAAATCTACCATCGATTACGACCCAAGACGGTGTCAACGATACATGTAGGTTGAGGGTGCATCAAATCCTCCTCTTTTCCCTTTTATTTCTTTTGTTTTATGCTTGTTTTTTTATTGTCTTATTTTTGTTTGTTTTCGTTTTGTTTATCGTTTGTTTTAATTAACTATGAAACTAGTTAGTCCGAGTATGAGTTAAAGTACCACCATGAACACCCGCGTTGACTTGAGATGGGAAAAGAAACCGCTACATCAGTCGGTCGTACACCCCCGTCTCATTTACATATCCTCGTGTTCAGGGTAGGGCATAAATAAAACGATTGTCTAACTTCGCTCTTCGCTTTTGACCCCCTTATTGTTTCGGCCAAATCGACATACCCTAGGACCCGTTGTATGTTAGTTTAACTTCTGATTGTTAACCTATGACGTATTTAGATGACATTAGATCAATTTGATAACCTAATTAGACACATTAGGGTACATCGACATAGCTTTAAAAACCGATTAACAATTCTGTAACTTAATTGAATTCATCTTCCCTTTCACTAATTTTCTCGCTAGCATGGAAGTGCATGCTTAACACCTTTCCATTTGCACTCGTTGACGATTTAGAATTGTACCTAACCTAGTTCGTATTTATTTAATTCAATTTGTAATTAATTAACCTTTAATTTGTTTTATTTATTTCTAATTTTTTAAAAGTCGTTTTAATTATCCTTTATGGTTCAAAATCTGTAAATTTAATTTAATGAATTTTTTCGTAATTTATTTTACTGATTTCGTAATTAAAACATAATTAACTTTGCTTTTCTCCAAAAACCGTGCCTTGCACGGGTCTGTCTGACTTCTGATCCGTGCACTGCACGGGTCTGCCAGTTTTAGTTTCTTTTCTTCTTTTGTTTCTTTAATTGTTTACTAATCCTATTTTAATAAATATGGATTGGTGAATAATTTTAATAAGTTGGGTTCAATTTAATTAATAAGTTGTACCTAATTTATTTCAAGCCTTTGTACTTATTTATTTTAATTTAATTAGTTTAATTCTAATCTAATTTGTTTATTAACTAATAATTCGGCTAACATCTTTAATTAGTCTAACTTAGCTTTAGCTTTTTTTGTTTACATTTGTTTCGTTTATTAAGACTTAATAGTTTAAGTTGTATTTTGTTAGTTTGTATTGTAATCTGAGTCAAAGTAATTACGATAGTTGTTGTAATTAGATTGAGTTGTAATTTATTTCTCGTTGTGTCGGCATGAAATGCCTGGGTTGTAATAGGATAGATCCCAATGGCTCCCCCATTCCTCCTAAGCCGTGTTTGCACATCTTTTATTTCAAATCAACCAACATGCTAAAACAACTTTGACAAAGTTAGTATTCATGCATTAAACGACATAGAAATTGTTGTCACATGTTAGGGTTTTAAAACGATGTTTGCATATCATATATCGTAGTAGCTATGACCTTATTTGAACTCCGACACTTGACTTAGTAGAGGCCGTTATCGACGGGCGGGGTTAGGTGTCCTTATGGGCTTCCTAACACGTACCCTCACCCCTTACTCAAGATCTATGGTTTGTGGATCCGTCTAAATACCATTGGATTACGAGAGTCATTCAAATCGAGTGATATAGGGTACAAGTCTTTATCTTTAATCACTCGTAGTCGATTGGCTTTATGCTTTTCGATGAAAGGTGTAAAGTTGACTTGAACGGTTCCAAGTTCCCAAAAAACTTGGTGGCGACTCTAATTTGTCTCAATTCGATTCGAAAGAACATCGAGTCGATTATGCCTAGTGTGGATCCCGCGGACGCAGTTCCCGAGGGCCTTGTCCACATTAGTCTATATGCAACTAACTACATGAATCATATGATATATATTACAATGCAAACTAATGTAAATGAACTTAACTAATGCAAATGCAATATGAAATATAATACAAATGCAAGCTAAATGCTATACTAAATGCAATGTAAATATAAAAGAGAGAGGGAGAGATGGGTATCATACAAATGGAAGTGGTGAATTAGGCCTCTTTCACTCGTCATCCTCATCTTGGTCGTAGCCATAACCATGAGAGCTTCCGGCTTGATCATGTCCGGGTGCTTGGCCCCAATATCCTCCTTGGTCAAAATCTCCTCCTTGTCCCGAGTACCCTCCACCTTGGCTAGAATGTCCTCCATCGCCGCGACTCCAAGCTTGGTCCCCATAATTTGGGAACAAGAGCTCCGGTTGTGCCCAAGAGGGCTTAGGACCATCGGGGTCAATATACCCTTGTTGAGCCATGTTATAGTATTGGGGGTAGAGGGCTAAGTAGTTGTCTTCCCTCCCTTTATGCACCCCAAGGTCCACTCTATTCATGAGTGCCATCAAATCATTAATACCCGGGGTATTGGGGATTGCCGGCTGAAATTCGGTATATGGAGTGGGGTAAGGTGGTATAGGGACGTAGGAAGGTGGGCGCATTTGTATACCCGGCCCTCCACGGGGTGGTTGACGGCGTGGCTCTTCCCTTTGAGGGGGATTTTCAAGAATTTGGATATCAAGGAGGTAGCTTGGTGGAGGAGAGTATGGACTCAATCTTTGGTCAATGCCCGGTATCTTCCATCCTTCAAGGATCATCGAAGTGCAACCCTTGGTGTACCATTCCACACTCCCATCTTGAGTGTAGTTGCACCATCGGTGACTATAGAAGATGGTGTGCTCATCAATCAAAGTCCTCCCTTCAAGAGGAATATAGGTTCCTCGGGCATTGAACCCGAGACAAAGGTGTTTAGCCAAAATTGTAATTAGACCTCCCATCACGAAGGTCTTAAGTTGAGATGTCCCTTGAGCAAAGTCATGGAACCTAGTGAGTATCTCAAGTGGCGTATTGAAGTTATAACGCCTCACCGCTCGAACATTCAAATAAGACTCAAGAAAAGTTAAGTCGATGAGAGTACACCGATCTTGCTCGTACCTCCCATTGATGCACCCGGCTACAAAGCGCTCGGTGAATCGAATCACCGGATGTTGGATAGCAAATGTATAGCAACGCTTTATATTGGTAAAGTTCCTCCCGGAGATAGCTTTCCAAAGAAAATCCACATTAAAATTATCGGGCTTTTCGGTATAGTTGGTGGGTATTTCAAGACCGAAAACATAGGCAAATTCCTCAAGAGAAAGAACATGGTCTCGGTTGCATAACCTAAACTCCATGCCTAAATTGTTGCGGGCATCCGCCATAATGCGAAGGCTACTCAAGAACTCAAGGGTGAGACTAAGGTAAGTCTCTTCATGAGCATGGAAAAGGTTCCCAATGCCAAGGCCATTGAAGAACGCCTCGGTAGGGTACCTTATCTTAAGGATTTCCAACACCCTAGTGTCAACAAATTGAGTAGGTTCGTATTTCTTACCTAGAAGCTCGACGAATTTTTCGCGGTGGTCGTCGGATAGGAAGATCACTTCTTGGAAGTTGTTGAGTTGTTCAATACCTCCCCTCATTATCACATCTCGTGGTGTTGAAGAGGATGATCCCTTGCGCTTCTTCCCGATCGATTCAATCAATTTCTTGGCCTTTCCCTTGGAACTCATGTTGGTGATGGGGGTGATGTGGGTGTTTTTGAGGATATGAAGGTGATTTTGAGGATTGAAGAGAGTGTTTTAGGGTTTGATAAGATGAGGAAATGAGGGAGAAGGGGGGTGTTTATATAGAAGAAGAAGGGAATCCGAACGGATAGGGTTGGACCTAACCCGTTTTTTCTCGCGTGAACAGTACAATCCGAGCGGATTGCAGCCGGGACGGGCGGATTCTCGATGGGGAAGACGGGCGTCTTCTGTAGAATCCGCACGGATTCTAGAACAGAGAAATCTGTTGGTTGAGAAGCAGGGAGAAGACGGGCGGATTCTGCAAAGGACGCACGGCTTGATCAGGACGGGCGGATTCTTGATAATCCGCACGAATTTTGGCACAGATTAAAATCTTGCTTCTGGACGTCATACGGGACGGGCGTCCCGTGAAGAGGACGGACGGATTGTAAGGGACGGGCGGATTTCTTCGAATCCGCACGGATTCTTCAGCAGTTTCAGCTTTTTCTCTCCCGTGGGCCCTGGACGGGCGGATTTGCTTGGATCCGAGCGTCTCTACTTCTTTCTCCTTCTTCTTACTTCATTCGTGAAATAATAAACCCCTTTTCACTGATTTTCTCCTTTTCCTTTCTGAAATTTGCTTAGGAAAACATGTAAGATGACTCTCTCTCTCTCCTCTCTCATGCAAGAAATTAAATGCAAAAGCAAAATGTACACTATTATACAAAATAAAAGGTTCCAAAAAATATCTTACAAATGATGGTTTGAGGTAGGACTCCACCAAACTAGTTCAACTTGTAACAATTCTTATCTATAGAGCTCAAGGCTCTCAACAAAAGGTCAAAAGCTTGTGAACAAGCTCCAAACAAGCATAAGTATGGGTTGCTCCATTTGAAAATAAAATTTGGCCAAGGAGGCTTGTAGAATGTTCTTTTTCTTGTCTCCTCCTTAACGTTAGAGCTTTCCCAATGCTTTAAGTAAATACATCCATGATTCTTATTAAGATTAAGCATGAAGTGTGGTTCGTTTCCATCCGGGGACTTCCACTTACCAACTTCTTCTTCAATTTTGGTGATGACGATAGCATTTTGATTTTTCGATCCTTCCAAGGTGGAAGGAGAGTTTTCATGACTTTGATGATCGGATACCATAGGAGTTGAGATTATGGGTGCCAAATCTTCACAAGTAGCCTCACGAGCAATTTTCTCTTTGAGCTTTTTCACCAAATAACTCTTGTAAGACACTTTAGCTTTTTGAAGAAGGTCTAACATATCCTCTTCAATGATCATTGGCTCCATGATAGGTGCCAAGTGGTCTTCGTGAAGGATAAAGGAAGGACGTTCTTCTTCATGATAGGGTATCTCGAATGTCTCAAGGATAGGCTCCTCAAGCAAGGTGATATTATGAATCCCTCCTTTAGGTTCATCATCATTGTTGCTATCTTCACGTAAATCATGAATGGGGGCTTTATTTAGCTCTTTTTCCAACACCTCAATGTTCACATCAAAGGACACACCCTCATACTCGCAAAGGTTAAGAACATTTGGTTTGCTCGACCTCATGTCTTCCTCATCAAACACAACACTCTCATAGTCACAAGAGCTCAAGGAACTTGGCTCCTCCCACTTCTCATCTTCTATGTCAAAAGTCACTACTTCAAACCCGCATTTATGCTCAATATCCAAAGAATGGTGGTGAGTGATTGCGTGGATTTCTTTTAATTGGGCAATTTGAATCCCCAATTCCTTTCTTTGGATAGCGATGTTTTTAAGAACATCTTCTTCTTTTCGGCTCTCTTCTAGCATTTGTTTGAAGAAGTTTTGTTGGTCTCCCATCATTTGGAGGATCATGTTTTGAATGGGTTCATTTCTTTGATGTGGGTGGGTGTGAAAATGGTTGTATTGTGGTATTTGAAGTTCATTGTGAAACGGGTATTGAGTGGGTGGTTGTTGTTGATATTGGGTGTGGTGATTTTGGTGGGAAAAGTTGGAGTAGTAGTTAGGATTTTCATTGTACGAATAATAAGGTAGGTTTGTGTTGACTTGCACCTCAAACTCCCCATACCCATAGTCATACTCAAAAGATCCACCACATACTCCATATGTCAAGTCTTGAGTCATCATCACTAAGACAAGCAAACAACTACAAGCATGGAAACTACACAAAAACGGTAAGAACAATCCTTGAAGAACAAGTTCCTCAAGGTGAAAGCACAATTAAAATAGACAAACAAGTGAGAACTTAATCACATAGCACCATCCCCGGCAACGACGCCATTTTGGTGTGGCAATGCGATGTCGTCGGGTCACATCCAATCAAACACATTTATAATACTCAACATACAACTAGTTAGCGGTAAGTCGAGGTCGATCCATGGGACGGTGTGCTTTGGGTTCTAAGTCTATCTATCTCAATTTATGCTAGTGTCACAATTTGGTTGGGTTTGTAGTTGTGTTCTAGACTAATAAAAGCAATAAAGTGAAACAAGCAATAAAAGAAGGATGTAAACAAATGATTAAAAGTGCTAGGATATCATGGGGTCATAGGGGATTCATGGTGTTGATCATACAAACATGTTTACAAGGTTGCAAGCGATTAATGTTGTGGAGGAACCGAGTTGGGTTATATCTTACGGTTCTTAGGAAGAGTTGGGTCCCGGAGCCGAATCGATTAGATTGTACAACACCTACAAGTCGACTTACTTTCCTCCTAATCAACTTCTATGCATGGTCTAACAAGACTCGAGTTGGGTTATATCTTACGAGTCAAGTTGAGTAGATAAGAGATGGTAAAAATGCAAGGATTCATAGGCTTAGCATTTCATCAAACATAACATGTGCATAAATTTGACATCACAACAAGCAAGCAATTTAATCATGTGAACATATTAGATTAAGCATGAATCAATCCCATGTTGGTTTCCCTTAATTACCCACTAATCCTAGCTAAATAAACTACTCACTCATTATCATGGGAAACATGTCATTAATGGTGTCAATCATCACAACAAGTATAAACATGATAATAGAATGAAGAAATGAACAATAAAGATTAAAGAGTAAAGGAATTATACCAAAGTTGAGATGATCCAAATAATAAAGCAAAGAATAATAGAAGAAACTTGATTGATTGATGGAAGGTTGTCAATCTCCCAATAATAACCCAATAATCTTCAATTACCCAATAATAAACTTGAATAATAAACTTGAACAATAATTAAAGAGAGATTAATGTGTAATTTGTGGAAAGATTAAAGAGTAATCTATTCTAATCTACTCCTAATCTAATCTAAAGAAGGATTTTCTAGCTAAAAAGATGTTAAAGAGATGCCCCCCTTTTGATTATTTACAAATGGGGTATTTATAGTAGAAATTAGGTGGATGCATTAGGGTTAACTAAGGGCTAAACTAGTAATTACACTTTTGAGATTGAGCAAGGAGAATCCGGTATTTCTCGAAGGAAGGGCTTCTCTTTTCGTAGCTTGAAGAAGACAATCGTGCTGAGAAGAGATCCGTGCGTATTGGGGTCGGGACGGACGGAATCTAGCAAAGGAATCCGAGCGGATTCAAGAGAATCCGGGCGGATTCGGGTGGATGAATCCGAGCGGATTCTGAGCAGGACGCTCGGATTGCTTAGTGGAGACGGGCGGATTTGAGACAATCCGCTCGGATTGTTCTCCAGTAGTGGTTCTTCTTCTTTTCTTCCCTTTTTGCTCATTTCCATTTTCTTCTTGCGGGATTGGTCTTCAGTCCTTGCTTCCTCTTCATACTAGTCCATCTAATATCATCAATAAGCTTCCAAATATGCACGAAAGACGGGAATTTCCGCCTTATTATCTCCTTTTCTACAAAACATATGAAATGTGATAGAAAAGCAAATAGGAAGGTTTTGACGGATAAAATGGCCATAGAATGTTATAATAGTATGCAAAATAGGCTCAATTAGGGGACTAAATGTGCGCTAATTATGCTCACATCAGATACAAAAGAGGTTTCACTTTTGTGACCCTTTACACCATGAGTTGATGTATGGCTAGCCCATTATCAAGGTGATTATATTCTAAAACAAACTAGAATAATATATCATATAGATGATGCAAGACTCAAATTGGTAACCCAAGATTAAACCTTAAATTCTGGAATGATGAACACAAAGAGTTATCGAGTACTCTTGAAACCATTAGATTGTTAAGCTTATGGTATATGCGTATCTTGTATTCAAGGCAAGATGCCTCGTGCCTTTTGGTTGAAAAGGAGATCGAGGTTGTAAATCATTGATCCAAAATAGGTTGATCATTTTCTTTTACCAACGATTTAAGTTGACGCTAATATGTTCACTTAATAAGGTAAATAGAGAAATCTTTGAAGAAGTTCAAAGAGTTCAAGGAATCACGATTTAGTCGTGATGGGATTATCAAATTGAAGACTTTGATTTAAGCCAAAGAAAATGTGATATAGTATCACAAATTAATCTCTCTTAGCACGCACTATGGGATAATGTGTGGTTGGATAAAGATATCAAACGCTATTCGATATGGTTTGAACCTTAATCAAGTTACTTTGAGTTACTTGATCCTTTTGGGGATTTTATCATTTTGCCTAAATTTTTTTTTCCACTAAATCTAAACGATTCATATGAGATATGAAATGGTAGAGTACCATGTTTGTAAGTTTTCACAAGAAACAAATGCTCATTTTTCATTCCTATAATCACGAGTACAACGAGTTTGTGGCTCGTGAAGCTGTCTTTTCTAGAATACAAGTTTATTTCTAGAAGACAGAGTGGGAGAAAATATTCAAGAGCCACAAAAGAATTGTGTCAAAAATTGCGACGGCTACATGAGACGTTTTGTGTCAAACGTTGTTTCTTCAAAACCTAGGAGGTTAAACTCATCACTTGTTGAAGATGATGAATTAGTGTTACTTTTAAGAAAGTAAAGAGCTTACAACTTACAAAGAAATTGTTTGATTCAAGTTAATTACTTCTGGAAAGTAATTAACATATGACTTACATGAGAATATTTAAGTCACAACTCAATACAAGGCTTAGAGCCATGAATATCCGAAATAAATTCCAAGTGGAATTGTTGGATATCGAAGAGAGATATCAAAGCTTGATTAGTTGCAAAGTGTTTTGCACTATTCGGATCTTCTTAGGGATTGTATTTCATTATGATGATATACATAATAACGAGTGAATCTAAAATCCACTTCTTCAATTAGAAGGAATGTATTCAATGCATGTCATGAGTTTTATAGATTCTTACAATCCTAAGATAATGTGCAACTTAAGAGATTGTCTTAAGTAGGACATCAAAGAGTTGGAATCAATGTTTTGATCATGCTATAAAACTTTTCTCGATAAGTCGAGAAGTTGTGTTTATACATGAAGTTTAGTGGGAGTTACAGAGATTTTAATTAGTCTAATATGTGGATGACATATTGATCATTGGGAATGATTTAAGACTTGGAGATATATAATACATCTTTAATATCCAGATTTATGGAGATAAATCCAGATGATATTAGCGTCAAATAAGAAGTCTTATGTTGATAAGATTCATGATTAGTTCAATCGAGTTGAACATATTTGATTGATTCCATTTGCTTCCGCTGCCGGATCAATTAAATGAGTAATGATGTATAACACTTCATATACTTTGAGTATGATGAATCGTTTCAAAATCGAATTCAAGTAATAGTTACCAAGTAGCCATATAGATTAATCTTAAGTGCTTGAAGAAGCATTAAGGATGGAATATTAAGTGATTTTGATGCAATCAACTAATTTGGGTAAGGGTGTTACACAAATGAAAATTGAGATTGTGGAAGGTTTCAGACAAAACCATATTCAAAACACGTGAAGATGGTTAAGGAACCATTGTGGCCATGTCATTTAAGAAATAGATTTGCTAGAATCGTTCTAGGCAATAAAGAACGACGAGAGATATTTACAACGGAAATTGAGTACACTTGCAATCATGAGATGTGCAAGAAGGATGAGTCCCGCACACTGTGAAAACAGTGGGAGCTATTCTAAGGCTAGAGGGCCTATGTCTTGATTGGATCCCGACACATACTCAGAAAGTTTTGTAATGCAAATGTATACATTACAAAGGAAAACGAGTATGTAGTAAGGTTGAGTAAGGTACAAGAAGTTGATAGAACCTACTAACCAAAGCCTTCTCATAGGCTTAACATGATGAGTCATGTCATTTCAATTGAATTGAGATGAACAACTACATTCAAGATCAAACTGGTTTATAGAATATGAAGTAGTAATCAGGTATTGACTATTCATATGTGATAATCACATTTGTCGTTCAAATTTTTAAAATCTAAAAAAACTCCTTTTATACCTTGTTACATCCAAACGGGTTGTAGAGATAATATTGAACCCCGTTAAAGTGAACCCGGATTAACATGGTATTCGCCCATAGTCACTTATATGAGGTGACGTCTCGAAGTGACTAGAGTGTGATGCGATTGATGGCAAGTTCAAGTGCCATAGAGTCATGTGATATGACTAGTCGATCACATAGGCAGACTGTTAGGAACACTTTGTCGGGCTAATGACCGCTTATAGAGTTCTGGCAAATTTATATAGCCTGGTCGTGGCGAGAGCTACTATAGTGTTCTAATGAGTCGATTCTTTTGACTAAAGACTATTCGCCTAAGGTGGTATAGTTACAGATTAACTTTGATTTATGTTACTACGACCTTCGTAAATGGGGTCAAATGGGCATATTTTGGGTTATGATAGCTGTGGCTAGTCGAAGGGAATAAGTGCGATGGGAATTGTCCACCCCTTGTCAGGGTCATAACAATATCTCAGGGCCACTCGAGGAGTAATGAACTGGAAATGCGTGGCCACGCTCGGAAGGTATCTATGGTAGATAATTCCGGTCAATCAGTTATTCTTCGGATCGAGGAAACCACTCTCGATATGATCACTTGCAAGTACGACCTGAAAGACACCTTGCATTGAGTGGGAGATAGTAATAGGACAAGAGAATTGGTGACTCACACTTGTCGAGGACAAGTGGGAGATTGTTGGAATATGTGTCCTCCGACAATAATGCGATCACAACTGTTGATCATGATGATCACATGTTTAAATCTCATTTTAAGAATACATGTGGGATGTAGTATTTTACAGTCAACTGGTCCACACATATCGGTAATGATTGGCTGACTAGAGTTTGACATTACTGTCGTGCGACGGTGGTGATCAGTTGATCCCCTTAGGTCATACCTAAAGGGTAACACTCTTAATTGAATATTTAATTGATCGTATGACGATACGAGTCAATTAAATTACTTAAAATTGACGGACGATTTTGGAAGTAATATTTACGTGTCTCGTTGTAATTTGATTAAATTAGACACGGTCTAAGTAATCGAATTGTTTTATTGCTTAGATGAAATTATTGTTTACAGAAACAATTGAAACTGAATGAATAATTTATTATAAATACAAGATGTTGTGATTTATAATTGGTAAACCGTTTTGGTACAAGTAATTATGAATTACTAAGTCGATTTTGTACGTGACGTATTTTTTTTTAATACGTTAATTTTTAATATGTTAAAAATGCATGACAATTTTACATGACTTGTGACATGTGACAAATTGATAAATTGATAAATTGACAAAGATAAAATGGAACCCATTTTATCTTATATGGACCGAAATATGGAGGGAGTATAGTGTTTAAATTGTGTTAAATTATTTAAGTGGAAACAACATGATTACACACCTAGCTAGTAGCCATGCAAGCCTATGTTTTCTTGAGAAGAATAACTTGCCCATGCATTGGCTCTCCCTCTTTTCCACCACCGGTTTTCTAAAGCCATTTTAGAGAGTTTTTCTCTCTAATTTTTCATTCATAATTTTACATATTATTTCTAGTGTAAGAAATAAAAAACCTCTCTATATCTTATGAAAAACTAGAGAAATAGAAACTCCAAAAATTATCCTCTCTTGGCCGAAATTACAAGAGACAAAAACAATAGTTTTGGGTCAATTTTAGTAAGATAAATATTGTTCTAGATTCAAATAATATTTATTTTTAAGAGGTTATCTTGGGTATTCATCTCTGGGAGGGATTCTAAACTTGAATCCTTGTTCTTCCATTTATAAGGAAAGCTCAAGAACAAGTGAGAAGGAGAACTCACTTGTGCCCTATAACCGAAATACCCATAGTAAGAATGACAATTTCTTCCCTTTTCTAATTATGTTTGCATGCATAAGATCTAAATTTATTTTTATGACAAAATTAAATTGTAACATATATGAATATGTTAAATAATGAGATAATGATTTCTAACAGGTTTTGTGTTTTCTTGGCAGCTATTTGTTATACGGGTAACACAAAATTATTTTATCATTCTTCTTCAACCCCGACGGTACACTTATCCCTTTCTCTATCATTTTTCTTCATATTTCTTCATTAAAATCACAACAAAACATCATTCCCCCGTATTCATACTAGCTTGGGGGAGGCTAGCTAGTCTAGTAAGTTTTCTTTGCTTTGCACTTTAGTTTTATTTTCTCGCAACCCATTAAATATGACCCTTTGTCCCACTACTACAGATACAGGCTATAACAACGGTCAAAAACCGTTGTTATATAAAAAAGCGGACGTTGTTAAAGCGTCCGTTGTAAAAGGTTTTAACAACGGTTGGTTTTCTTAAGGAAACCGTTGTTAAAAATATTAACAACGGTTTTAAGTATAAAAAACCGTTGTGGAAAGTGTGACTCAATTTTGGGGGGAAAGTTATAACAACGGGTTGTAATATACAAAACCGTTGTTATAACTAAAGACAACGGGTTGTTTGTAAATAACCGTTGTTGTTTGTTCTTAAAAAAAAAAAAATTAAATTAAATATTACTAGATGCATGCATAATTACGGCCCGTTATAATTCCGATGCATGCATTATTACTGCCATCACTGTGCATATGAACGGACAATATGGAATGAGAAGGGTTAGTAATAAGATTTGAAGCAGCATTGAGAGAAATGATGATGATTATGGCACAACATCCTAACATATATATTAATTAAAAAACAACTCAACCCACACATTGCTTAGTATAAATACATTGCATTATCTCAACTAACATTTCCATTATCTCAATATATACATCTCCAAACCCTAACTGCTAAAAACAAACTCCAAATAAATTAACCCTACTTAATCTTTCAAAACAAACTCCAAACTCCAACAAAATGAATGATATCATCCTTAAGACTCTTACTATGATCGAGAACAACAACAGTTTCATCCGCCGGTTGCTCCATATTGAGGAAAGTTTCAGGAGCTACCTTGCGGATGCTCGATCCGTACTGAAAGACGCCAAAGAAGATGGCTTGACGGAGCAGCAGCAGTTGCAGCTATATGACGATATAGCAACTGCTGAACGGAACCTCCAAATAGCCAAGGAGGAGAGGACGGATATGATAGAGGAGAATAAGATCCTCTATGAAAATATAAGAATTGCATTTTTATTAATGTAATTTTTTTTTTAATTTATGTATTTATAAATATATATATATATATATATATATATATATATATTAATTATGTTTATCTTGCTTCTTCATCTTGCTTCTTCTTTGTTTTACTAACTAATTGTGCGAACAATACTTAAACAAATAACATAATGGTCGATAAAAACACATACATGCAAAAGAAATAATTAGAAAAATTAAAGAAAATAATGACGATGAAACTAACAGTGACGGCGAGATTTACCTGATAATTACAGAACGTAAGAGACGATGAAATCAACAGTGACGACGAGAAGATAAAGCGACGATGAGAAAGAGAGAAAGAGAGAAAGAGACGATGAGAAAGTGTCTGTTTTGTGTTTGTGTTTGTCTGCTGTGTTTGTGTTTGTGTATTAAGGTTTGTGTTTTGTGGCTGCAGCAGACTTGTGTTTGTGTGGTTTATAGTATGGAAGGTATTGACAACGGTTATTAAACAACAACCGTTGCCAAATATGTTTTAACAACGGTTGTAAAAAACACCTGTTGTCAAATATGTTTTAACAACGGTTGTAAAAAACACTCGTTGTCAAATATGTTTTAACAACGGGTTACAAAAGTAACCGTTGTGATTACTTTTCACTAACTTTGCGCCAATTTTTCGCCAAATTATTAACAACGGTTCGGCATGTGTTACCCGTTGTTAAAACTAATAACAACGGTTTTTATAACCATACCCGTTGTAATTAATTTTAGTAAAATTCGCGCCATACATTCTACAACGTCTATTGTGATTTTCGTAAATAATCGTTGTTAAAGGGGCGTTGTAGTTGCCTGGATTTGTAGTAATGTCCTTCTTGTTTATGTGCTTTGAGCCATTTTTATGGTTTAGTTGGGTGGTTTACATGTTGGCACATTGAGGACAATGTTGTGTTTAGCTGGGGGGGATTGCATTTGTATTGTAGTGTAGGTTGCATGTAGAAGAATTTGAAAAATTTGAGGAAAATTGTGTGTTTTTGCTTGCTTTTAGCCTACTTTCCCTCTTGCTTATCCTAATGATAGCTTATGCTTATGATTTATTCTTATTTGATGGGATAATTGCTACATAGGGATGTCTTGACATAGTAGGTGGGAGATAAAAAATGAACCGAATAAGCTTGATCTTGACTATTGGCGAGCTACAAAATGGTAAGGTAGAACTAGTTTGGACCAATGCATCCATATCCGGTCTCTCTTCGATGAGTGTAGGTGTCCTTCTGGTGTGTGTTTTATCAAAACACACAAGTATGGTCTTGATTTTCATCTCTTTATAAGCATGCATTCATTTATTGTTAGCATTTTGGAGTCATTCACATGATTAAATATGCCTTCCTGAACACCTTCACAAAATTTATCTCTAGCTATATACAAAAATGGCCTACCTTGTTGACCTAGTAGCTTTGATTAGTTGTGTTTGGGTGCTCATTTGGGATTTGTTTTATCTTGAAATATCATTTTGAGCTTGGTCTTAATGCTCTTGAAAAAAAATAAAAGAAAAAGAAAAATGATGGGAAAAAAAAGAAAAGAAAAGATGAGAAAGAAAAAGCATGAAATGAAAAAAAAAAGGAAGAATGGTTTATTAATTTGAAAGAGAAGCAGAAGTTTGGTGTGGGTTTAAACTCGTCGTCAAAAGCTACCAACCAAAACAATATTTATAACTTCACAAACTACTCTTAGCAAAGAGGCAAGTAAAGGTCGGATCCCAAGGGACGGGTATTGATGTAGGATTCTCAATTGCAAATGGTTGTGTCTTAGGGTGTCACAATTTGGGTTGAGATAGGAGATCAACTAAACTAATTAACAAGATGAAATAAAAACAAAGTAAAGCAAATAGAGGGGTTTTAAACAATTGATTAAAGGCACTAGGGTGTCATGGGTTCATAGGGGATTCATGGGAGTTGATCATACAAACATGTTCTCAATTATATAGCAAGCACTTATTGTTGTGATGGGATCGTGTTGGTGTATAAGCTTACAATCCCTAAGAAGGTTTGGATCCCGGAGCCGAATCGATTAGATTGTACAACACCTACAAGTCGACTTAATCCTTCCTATTCAACTATATGCATGGTCTAATGAGGCTCGAGTTGGTGTATAAGCTTACAAGCCTCATTGAAAAGATAGGTGATGGGTAAAAAATGTAAGGATTCATAGGCTCGCATTTCATCAAACATAACATGTGCATAAGTTGAAATCACAACAAGCAAGCAATTTAATTATGAAAACATATTAGATTAAGCATAGACCAATCCCCATGTTAGTTTTCCCTAATTCCCCATTAACCCTAGCTAAGGAAACTACTCACTCATGATCAAGTTTAACATGCTAATAAGGTTGTCAATCATACTAACAAAGCAAAACATGATGAATAAATGAAAATGATTAACAATAATTAAACAAGGTTAAGAGAGAATTATACCTATGAAGATGATTCCAAATAATAAAGCAAAGAATAATAGAAGTACTTGATGATTGATGGAAGGTTGTCAATCCTCCAAATAAACCGAAATAATATTCTAATTACCCAAAATAAAAGAATAACAATAGAGAAATTAAGGAAAGATTAAGATGTGATTAATATTGAGAATTGTATTACAACTAAATTAAGACTAATTTGAGAGTATTAAGAATTGATTACAACTTGATTAAAGCTTGATGCTAATCTAGGTAGTACAAAGGGGTATTTATACTAAAGATTAGGTAAAAGGATTAGGGTTACTAAGGGCTTAAATGACTATTAAGACCCTAAGAAAAGTTGAGGAAATGCTCCTCTCGATGGAAATGAGCGGATTTCCGTGCTAGTCTTGCCACGATCCGCTCGTCTTGAGGTAAGGCACGGGCTCCTCTGTCTTATGATCCGCTCGGATCCAGGGAAAGACGTTCGGCTCCTTGCGCTGCAATCCGCTCGTCTTGGGCACAAGACGCTCGAATCTTGCTGTTGTGAGACGCCCGGATCGTGCCTGATCCACTCGAATTCCTGGGCAGATGGCTTCTCTTCTTTTCCTCCTTAACAATACACAACTATCATTTCGGGGATGCAAGGATCCTTTCATCATTGCCCATTTCACTTTATTATCTACTTAGGCCTCTAGTATTGTCTTCTCTTTGCTGCTTGGTCATTAGATGCGATCAATTTAGCTCCATTTCGCCTCATAAATGCAAGGTTAGCCATCCTCTCCTACCAAGGACACATAACATTAAAGAATATGCAAAATGGGAAACTAAAGATAAGAAATGACCCAAATAAGTGCTATAAAGCATAGGAACGAGGTTAATTCGGGGACTAAATGTGCTTAAATATGAGTCACATCAAACATCCCCAAACCGAACATTTGCTCGTCCCGAGTAAAGAAGTGACCAAAACTAGGATCCTTATTTAAACTAACCTACTAATATAACCGATATAAGACAATTAGCTGGTCTCACTCCGCCCCTTCAACTCACAACAAGACAACCATGAGGTAGGATGCCTTCTTGCAAGCCAAGGTGGTGCTTGCCAAAATGGCGACACATCCAAGCATTAAGCACACAAAAGCAAGTAATGGATGCATCTACAAAAATGAATAGCCACTTTCCTTATCTAAGTGGAGGAAATTATCTAAAAGGGAAGCAATCTAAGGATACACATTCCATCATACATACGGTTTCTTCAAACTACTAAGCCTATAAGGATACCAATAAATCACATCCAAGTTGTGTCAAGCTAAGGTACCTTTGTCCTCAATTGTTAAATGCTTTCGTCAAGAGTAGACTCCATATGGTGTTAGAAACACTGGAGGATCGCGGAGTTCCCCTTCTTGCCTTGACAAGAAGAAGGGTCGTCCCCTCTCTACCATGCACAAAAGTGGATTCGATGGAAAAAGGGATCAATATGTTTTGAGTTTCATATGGGAGTTTGCTTTTGTTGTTGTTATTCCCCCCAATTTCTTGTGGCATTTGACATTTGAGAACGCTTTCTTTTTGCCATTTCTTTTGATGTTTGGCATTTCAATACTTGACAACTTTCAACTTTTTGCATTTTCTTTTGAACATTTTCAAAGCTACCCCATTTGTAGTGAGGGTGCTTATATTTGAAGCATATGAGTTCTTATTTTTGTACTCCTCTTTTCTTTTGATGCAAATTGCAAACTTTTTGACTTTCATTTCAATGCTTGAACTCAAATTTGAACAATTTTTGTGCCCATTCCCTTTTGTTTACAAAATGTAGTAGAATGTGGAAGATGGTTGCATGGTTTCAAGGGTCACCTTGGAATAAACGGTAGCCAAGGAGTTATCACACCACAAGGTACTCTTGACTAGGCCTTATTTCATGGGTCAAAGGATACTAGCATGACACATCCTAGGGTGTTTTACAAGTATTCTAATGAGCAAAGTCTTAAGAAGAAAAAGGATCTACAAGGGCCTTATATACACTTGTCAAACTTCCCAAATAGATGTTTTCACAAAATTTTTCTAAAATGCAACTATATGCCATGATGAAACTAACATTTATACAACCTAATGCATATGCGTCTACCAACTAGTATGCCATATAATCTAAATGCAATTCCTAAGATCACATTGGTGTATACCGCATCAACCAAAATAAAGCCACATAGTCATTAACATAGAGAGGAAAAAGGAGATTGGAAAGATCATACCATGCGGTCTTCATAATCCTCATGTCTCGGATGTGGCGTAGTGGATCAATGTGATAGAAGGACAAACAAACACAATATAAACAATATATATACAAATCTACACTATAAAGGAATGAACATGTTTTTGGTTTTTTCAAAAAATTTCTATTTTTATGGTTTTTGATTTAAAAGTCAAGTTAGAATTTTCCATCCCCACACTAGTATGGGCATTGTCCTCAATGGCCAATACGATAGGAAATTATGTAAGCTAAATGAGAATGCATGATTTCTACACTACTATGCAAGCTACATGTCATATAAACAAGTGATGAAAACTATACTACACTATATGATGCATGAATTTATTGGTTGGAGAGGTAATTTAGATTAACTCCCAATGCTTGTGCTTGAACTTCCCCAAACCAAGTAAGACACTATTTCTAGTGTAAAAATGGGGGACTTCATGCACAAATATGCAATGCATAAAACTAGTTTGTCATTTTGGATTTTCAAAAGTGGGAACAATATAAGGCACCTCAATGAGACCGAGGGGGAGTCCTTTGAGTGTTGCTAGGACTCAAAACAATTGATCAAGATAAAAATTTTGAAAACAAGATAAATAAACAAAGCTAGAGGAGGTGTAGGAAACTCACAATGGATTGTGGCATCCTCCAAAAAGCTTGTCAATCCTCAATTGTCGCTCATGGCGATATCCCCATCACTATCATAATCTTCTTCATCAACTTCTTCATTATCATCATAATCATCTACCTCCATGGACCCGGAGGCTTCACCACTTTCATCATCACTTGAGCTTTGCACTTCTTCCTCTTTTTCCTCATGGCAAGAGTCACTACCTTCCCCGCTCTCAACAACAATCTCCTTCCCCTTAGCAAATTCACTATCCATGGTGGCATCTCTAGGAGCATTTGGAAAGAATACTTCCCTATCCGCCCAACTAGGCAAAGGACATGATGGATCAAGGAGTCCTTTCCTAGTTAAGTGTAGGAGGGGCGGATATTGAGCCCGGTAAGCATTGACCCGGTCTTCATGTGCTTCCTTATGCATATGTCGCATCAATTGGGTCAAGTAGTCATTGCCTACCTCGACATTAGTGCCAATTGGTGTGAATTCACGGTAGGCAAATGGATAAGGTGGAGCCACAATAGAGGAGGAGGATGGCTTGGCATTAGATTCCCTATGTTGTTTCATAATCATCTCGGCTTCATCGGAGACGGGAAGAAGGTAGTTTGGACTTCGGACATTGAGACGACATATCTTGTTAGGCAAGATGAAGGACTTAGCTTCTTTAGTGAGCCACTCATACATGTTGTCAAGATTATCATTCTTGACCCAATGAAACTTGTTGATCATAGTGGCCTTATCAAGAAGGTTGCCTCCTTTAACCGGTTTATATGTCTTGTCTTTGTTGAAATCCGGGTTAAAGTGTTTGGCTAACCATGTTACTAATCCTCCATTCACAATAAAAGCCTCTCCATCTTTACCATGGTCAATTGTAAGCCACCGTTCAAGTAAGAGTTGAATTATGTTGTATTCATTGGTAAACTTTTTGTTGACATTCATGGTGGATTCAAGGTAGACAAAGTCGAGTTCGGTAAAATGATTAGTGCCCTTTCTTGCAATTAAAGTGTTACCCACAACCTTATGCCACACTCTTATACCCGGATGGTGGACATAAAGAACATGACACTCATGGAAGGATTCAAATTTTCTCCCGGTGATTGCTTTCCAAAGTGGTGCGGGGTCATATTTCGAAGGCTTCTTCACATAAGGAGAATGGTCTTTAAGACCAAACACCTTGCCGAACTCATCCAAAGACATTTTTCTATCCTTGTTTTCTAGGCGGAATTCAACATTTTTCCGAGTCTCTACCATAGTGACTTTCAAAGAGCTTATAAACTCCATGGTAAGGGAGGGGTAAGTCAATTATTACATGTTAAAGAGTGTTTTCAACTTCATAGACTCGAAAAAATTCTTAGTCTTCTCAAGAACACCCAATTTGTCTACGACATTTTGACATATAAATTTGGTAGGCAAAATTGTCTTCCTTGTAAGGGATACAAATGCTTTCCTATGAGAATCGTTTGTGAAATTTACCTCCGGATAATCTTGCAATTGTTCAATGGCCGGAGTAGGAGTAGCTTCTACCATAGGAGTAGCAAATTCTTGAATCTCCACCCTTGCTTAATGCACTACCATAGCCTTTGAGGCTAAAAGAGCTTGTTGCCTTTTGGAAAGATTTGATGTTGTGGGTGCCTTGTTTCAACCTTTTGTTCTTGCCATGTTCTTCTTCTTGTCAAGATTGTATCAACAAACCAAAGTTTTGCTTGAATGCTTCTACTCTCCTCAAGCTCCAATCAATCCCTAATCGATTTTGGGATTTTCGAAATTGCCTTGAAACCCTATAAAATCGATTCAATTCTTGAAGATTTTGATGTTTTGATGGCTTCTTGTTGATAAAGGAGTAGTTTGATTGTAATTTGAGGAAGTTTGGGTTTGATTTTGGTGACTTTGATTGAGAAATTTGTGTTTTGTTGAGGGGATTGAGGGTTTTGAGGGAGAAGTGTGTGTGTTTGTGTTTTGAAAGAAAGAAATGAATTGGGGATGAGGAGATTTTAATCCCGTGTTATAGCCTTTCAGTAGTGGGAGACGAGCGTCTTGGGCTGGGGACGCTCGTATCCTCAGTCAGTAAGCTTTGTAATTTCTAACCCATACTGAGACGCGCGGATTCTTCAGGAGACAGGCGGATTTTGCTGAGGACGCTCATCTTCACCTGGGGACGCTCGGATTCATAGACAGTTTGAATCTTAAATTTTTGAAGCAGCCAGGACGCGCAGATTTCTCTTGAGATGAGCGTCTTCTGGACTGGGACGGGCGTCTCCT
The DNA here is from genome assembly GCF_048544455.1 of Silene latifolia. Taxonomy (NCBI): domain Eukaryota; kingdom Viridiplantae; phylum Streptophyta; class Magnoliopsida; order Caryophyllales; family Caryophyllaceae; genus Silene; species Silene latifolia. The sequence continues at coordinate 88,860,069 of NC_133536.1, forward strand.
ATGCAGTCTGATCAAATTTTTAAACAGACTGGAATTTTCAATTTCAGCTCTCCCAAGACGAGCGTCTTAGAGCCAGGACGCTCGGATCAGGTCCAGCACGAACGGATTCTTCCTGGGATGCTCGGATTTTCTCCTGTGCCCACGAGTTCAGTTCCACCCGTGGGGATCTTTATTTTCCATGTCATTCTTTCTTCATTCCTTTGTTCATCATTGTTGGTGCACTATGAAGGCTCGGATAGCCTAGGCAATTGCTATCCCCACACTAGATCAAACACTACACATCAAAACACATTACAATACCTCCCTCATTTTCTCTCATGATAAAAATCTTGATCAAAGTATGAAATTGCAAATCCAAAATTGACAAAAATGCAATACAAGAAATGAAATGCAAGTTAAGGGTTAGAATATATACAAATGGTGGTTTAGGGAGGACTCCACCAAACTCTCATTCTTGAATGAGATGTCAAGGGGGCATAGCCAAGGTGTTGTTGATGTTGCTCAACACCTTGTAGAAGTAGTCAAAGGCTTGTTCATTCTCATTATAAAGATCTTCAATAGAATTGTGCACATTGTGTTCTTCATGGCGGTGACTCGAGTCAAGATGATCACCAAAGCCTTGGTCTAAGGTCATAGCATTGCCAATGTAAGGGTTGACTAATCCTTCAAATTCGTCATCCCAGAGATCACAAACTTCACTAGCTTGCTCCCCAATGATGTCATGAGTTGATGAAAGCAACTCCTCTTTCTTGTTGTCATGGCCAATGAGGCCTTCTTCCTTACTTGTCATGATTGGTGGTGAGCTATTCAAGATCTCATTGTTTTTGAAATTTCCTTGCTCTCCGGATAGAGCATCTTGAGGATTATCCATTTTTTTCTTCCATATGGGTGGTGATTCTTTACCCATAGCTTGATCTTTGCATTGAGATGCCAACTTCTTCTTATCACTTTCTCAGCTATAATGATCAATCTTGAAACATGGCTCATGTAGTCAGGGAGCTCTCATTGTTTTGTCAACATTAAAAGTGATTGTCTCATCTCCCACTTTAAGTGTAAGCTCTTCATGTTTCACATCAATTACCGCTCCCGCGGTGTGCAAGAAAGGTCTTTCTAGGATGATAGGAATGTTGGAATCTTCCTCCATGTCTACAATGACAAAGTCTACCGGGATGAAGAACTTGCCAATTCTCACGGGCACATCCTCCCATACCCCTAAAGGTATCTTTGTTGATCGATCTGCCATTTGGAGAGGAATGTTAGTGCACTTGAGTTCTCCCATTCCTAGCCTCTTGCATACCGAGTATGGCATGACACTTACACTTGCTCCAAGGTCACATAATGCTTTGTTGATTGTAGTGTCGCCAATGGTGCATGGAATAGAGAAGCTTGCCGGATCTTTGAGTTTTGGAGGGGAACTTCCTTGAAGAATAGCACTACTCACTTTAGTGAATGCAATAGTCTCTAGCTTCCGGATGGATTTCTTCTTGGTAAGAATATCTTTCATGTATTTTGCATAGGCCGAAACATGATTGATCAATTCCGTGAATGGGATTGAGACTTCTAAGTTCTTCACAATTTTCATGAACTTTCCAAGTTGTTCATCAAACTTAGGCTTAGCTTGACGACTTGGGAATGGAAGTCTAATCATAATAGGCTCTTTTTCCTTAGCCTTCTCTTCATTCTTCTTCTTTGAAACTTCATTGGCGGTAGGATCTTCTTCCCTAGAGTTCTCCGCAACTCTTTGCTTGTCACTAGCATCCACAATATCTTCATCAATTGGCTACTTCGGCCCTTCATACCTTGTACCACTCCTCAAATGGATGGCAATCACCGACTCATGTCTTGAGGGATTACATTGAGGTGGTAATTGCCCCTTTTGTCTTTGAGAGCTAGAAGATGCTAATTAAGTCATTTGGGTTTCTAGCATTTTGGTGTGGGCTAGTATGTTGTTGATGGTGATGTCTTTAGCTTGGCTATCTTTTTGCATTTGGGTGAAAAATTCTTGTTGGTTCTTTTGCGTTTGGAGGACCGCTTTTTGAACATCAAAGCCTTGGTCATTGGATTGATTGTAAGGGGGTTGATTTTGATAACCTTGTCTTTGGCTGTAAAAGGGTCTTTGAGCTTGAGTTCTCATTGGAGGTGGGGTGTATGTTGGTTGAGGGTTTTGAACATTTTGGCTTTTGTATGAAAGGTTTGGATGGAATTTGGTATTCTCATTGTAATAGTTGGAATAAGGGGTGCCACTCTTCTATGCTTGGAAAGCATTCACTTGTTCACTTGTTCCCCTATATTCACTTTGGTCATGTCCCAAAGTTCCACAACTCTTACATACTCCACTTGGAATTGAGGATGATGCCACCATAGCATTAACATGTTGTTTTTGTTATTTGGAAGCTTTATCAAGCTTAGCCATGGCCTTCTCAAATTTCAAATTGATGGTGTCAATATGAGCACTTAGTTGAGCACCCAATTGAGTGATGGAATCTACCTCATGCTTTCCTCCTCTAGTGGACTTTCGAGGCCTACTATATTGTGAATTATGAACCGCCATTTCTTCAATTTTGGTCCACGTTTGATTGTCATCAACTTCAGTAAACATACCATTGGATCCCATAATGAGAATGTTGCGGAAGTCTTCATATAGACCATTCCAAAATTGTTGCACAAGGAACCACTCGCTAAGTCCATGGTGTGGACAAGAACGACAAGTGTCCTTAAATCTCTCCCATGCTTCATACAATGATTCCTCATCCCTTTGTTTAAACCCGATGATTTGGGCTCTCAACATGTTAGTCTTCTCCGGAGGATAGAATTTCTTGTAGAAAGCAAGTGCTAACTTCTTCCATGAATCAATACCAAGGGTAGTCTTGTCTAGACTCTTCAACCATTGCTTTGAGGTACCAATCAAAGAAAAAGGAAATAATACCCATCGGATTTGGTCTTGAGTAACTCCGGTTTGAGAAATCGCATCACAATAGTCACAAAAGTCTCCATATGTGAATGAGGGTCTTTACTAGGCATCCCTCCAAATTGACGTCTCTCAACTAGTTGTATGAATACGGATTTGGCAATGAAATTACCGGTTAAATGTGGTGGTGTAGGAGTACCATTTGGTAGGTTCTCCTCGGTTCGTACGGAATGTGATGAAAATTTAGGCATTGTGGGTTGATTTTGTGATGGATTTTGTATTGGGTTATCCTCTCCTTCTCTTGAAAAAGGGTTGGTAAACTCAATGTTATTTGGTTGAATGTCCACAATATCTCTAATACCTCTTAAAGTACCTCTAGCAACTCTTCAATTGTTGGTTAAGGTCCTTTCAATTTCAAGATCAATGGGTAACAAGTTACCTTGTGATCTCCTTGTCGTGCAAAATATCAAACAACTCGAAAATAATTAGAACAACCTTGAGGAGATTGACTTCCCCAAGGTAAAGAAAGACACAACCAAAAACAATTATTGAAAATCAAATCAAGTTAACACCGTCCCCGGCAGCGGCGCCATTTTTGCTGTGGTTTTAAACTCGTCGCCAAAAGCTACCAACCAAAAAAATATTTATAACTTCACAAACTACTCTTAGCAAAGAGGCAAGTAAAGGACGGATCCCAAGGGACGGGTATTGATGTAGGATTATCAATTGCAAATGGTTGTGTCTTAGGGTGTCACAATCTGGGTTGAGATAAGAGATCAACTAAACTAATTAACAAGATGAAATAAAAACAAAGTAAAGCAAATAGAGGGGTTGTAAACAATTTATTAAAGGCACTAGGGTGTCATGGGTTCATAGGGGATTTATGGGAGTTGATCATACAAACATGTTCTCAATTATATAGCAAGCACTTATTGCTGTGATGGGATCGAGTTGGTGTATAAGCTTACAATCCCTAAGAAGGTTTGGGTCCCAGAGCCGAATCGATTAATTGTACAACACCTACAAGTCGACTTAATCCTTCCTATTCAACTATATGAATGGTCTAATGAGGCTCGAGTTGGTGTATAAGATTACAAGCCTCATTGAAAAGATAGGTAATGGGTAAAAAATGCAAGGATTCATAGGCTCGCATTTCATCAAACATAACATGTGCATAAGTTGAAATCACAACAAGCAAGCAATTTAATTATGAAAACATATTAGATTAAGCATAGATCAATCCCCATGTTGGTTTCCCCTAATTCCCCATTAACCCTAGATAAGGAAACTACTCACTCATGATCAAATTTAGCATGCTAATAAGGTTGTCAATCATACTAACAAAGCAAAACATGATGAATAAATGAAAGTGATTAACAATAATTAAACAAGGTTAAGAGAGAATTATACCTATGAAGATGATTCTAAATAATAAAGCAAAGAATAATAGAAGTACTTGATGATTGATGGAAGGTTGTCAATCCTCCAAATAAACCCAAATAATCTTCTAATTACCCAAAATAAAAGAATAACAATAGAGAAATTAAGGAAAGATTAAGATGTGATTAATATTGAGAATTGTATTACAACTAAATTAAGACTAACTTGAGAGTATTAAGAATTGATTACAACTTGATTAAAGATTGATGCTAATCTAGGTAGTACAAAGGGGTATTTATACTAAAGATTAGGTAAAAGGATTAGGGTTACTAAGGGCTTAAATGACTATTAAGACCCTAAGAAAAGTTGAGGAAATGCTCCTCTCGAAGGGAATGAGCGGATTTCCATGCTAGTCTTGCCATGATCCGCTCGTCTTGAGGTAAGGCACGGGCTCCTCTGTGTTAGGATCCGCTCAGATACAGGGAAAGACGCTCGGCTCCTTGCGCTGCAATCCGCTCGTCTTGGGCACAAGACGCCCGGATCTTGCTGTTATGAGACGCCCGGATCGTGCCTGATCCGCTCGGATTCCTGGGCAGACTGCTTCTCTTCTTTTCCTCCTTAAAAATCCGCAAGGATCATTTCGGGGATGCAAGGATCCTTTCATCATTTCCCATTTCACTTTATTATCTACTTAGGCCTCTAGTATTGTCTTCTCTTTGTTGCTTGGTCATTAGATGCGATCAATTTAGCTCCATTCCGCCTCATAAATGCAAGGTTAGCATCCACTCCTACCAGGACACATAACCTCAAAGAATATGCAAAATGGGAAACTAAAGATAAGAAATAACCCAAATAAGTGCTATAAAGAATATGAACGAGGTTAATCCGGGGACTAAATGTGCTCAAATATGAGTCACATCAAAGTTGGTGTAAGAAGTTCTCATGTCATATTCGTATATTTTGGAGAGCATTCTTATGATTTGTATCGAAATTTTTTGGAATAGTTTCGGAATTGAGCATTCTTGCACATGGTTGTTACTAGCTTGACTTAGCTCCACATACCATAAATCATTTGTTCCCCTTCCTTACCTATTGCTTTTTGTCTTCTTCTTACCCATATGGCTTCTTTTTCATGCGTGCATTTGAATGTTTTGACTTGTAGTTTTGAAATGATTACCATATAAAATTACGGGCACATTCTCAAGAGTCGAGGATAGGTGAGTATTTTCACACAAAATGTCCTTTCACATACAAATGAGTTTGAGTGCACCGGGAGGGTCCATTAATCAAAAGATCATGCAAGAGCTTAAAGGTTCGTTCAAAGTATTCCATGCTACGCCGTCATATAAATCTCATCCATGTTTGCATTATTCCTTTTTGCCCATGTTGTCCCGGTTTTTTAAATCATTATGCTTAGCTTGTTCTACGAAATTGCAATTGATGGGAGAAGGTTTCTTGCTTAGGGACAAGCAAGAGTTAGCTTAGGGGAGTTTGATGTGTTCATTTTATATATACTTTTACCCCATATTTTTAGCTCAAATTTATATGATTATTGCACTAACCTTAGTGTTTTAATGAGCTAATATTATATTCTAGTTGTCTTTGCATATTTTGTCACATTTTGTAGGAAGTTGAGCTTTTAGAAGCTTATTCCATCACTTGTGCATGAAACTAGAAGTAAGGCTAAAGTGAGAAGCAAGCATTGGACCAACCTTGAATTATTTCATGGATTTGCATGCATAAAGATATGGATTTAAATGAGAAATGCAAAATGAAGTCTTATGGAAAGTCAAGCCCAAGATTTGAAGTCCAACTAAGATGGAAGCTTAGGATGCTAGAGTGCATTGGATGCCAAGCTTAAAGATCATTATCGGACGCTTAATAGGGCATTTATCGCTAAGCATTAGATTCCATAAGCATTAACTAGAGGAATTAAGGTGAACGGGCTGGAAAGCCACGGCCCCGATCGGGGTTGGCGCCCCCGATCGGGGTTACCTTGCGCATTGTGTTTACGTTTCAACTCCTAACTCCCTATAAATAGAGAGCTAGGTCTGACCTAATTAGTATCCAATTTTCATCATACAATCTCATATTTGTTTTATTCTTTAGCATAAAAAAATTCTTTCATAGTTTTCATATTAGTTTTATTTTGTTAAACATTTGGTTATTATATATTAAAGCTTTTGGTTCCCAATTGTTCTTCCTTGCAAGTTCCTAGTTCAAGTTCCATTTCTATTTCGGTAATTCTAAATTCTAGTTTATTTAGTTTATATTTCTATTTTAGTCATCACATAGTTTTATCATTAGTATTTTAATTATATCACATAGTCAATTATCACATTTTATGATTCACCATTTAGTTTACATTATTTCTATAATCATGTCTAGCATTTCATACATCATTGTTGGTAGTTTACATTTCAATATGAGTAGCTAAATTTACTTAGTCTAGGGACTAGGGAAGCCATGCAATAACTAATATATGTAAAATGATAAATTAGGTTGATATAATATTGTCAAATTGTTTCTATCACATGTTGGTATCGTCACGATTAATCTTTGTTTAGAGGCCTTATTCATCAATTAAGTTTGTTAACTCGTTATGTAAGTCGAGAGGCACGAAATCGGATTAGACTAAGCTAGTGTAGTAGGACGACCTAGTCATAAACGAGAGTTTCTCTAGGACCCGGTCTATGGTTGACACTAATATCGTGAGGTGGGTGTCTTTATGCCTAAACAATTGACAATGTTATTAATTCCGAGTTTAACATGAACATATATACTTACAATTGCATGTGTGACCCGACTCCCCTAGACTCCTTTAATCGTATAACTTACATCGTTTCATTTGCTAGTTAACAAACCAACCAACAAACCAAACCAATCATAATCGACCTTGATAGAAGTTTACTCATAGCATTTCAAAGCGCAATTCCCGTCTCCTTGTGTTCGACCCCTATTACAACATTAATTTGTGTCTAGGGAATTTATCTTTGTTAGGTGTGCGAGATAGCTTATCAATTAGCCTCATAAAAATAATTAGTAAATTTTATTTCTTTAAGCTACTCATCATCAAATTAAAATTTGTGGCAATTGGATCTGATCTGATGTGTGTTCCTTTTCCCATCTTACTTAAACTAACTTTTATTCTATCTATTTGATTAAATTGATCTGAACCAAATTAAATTGAACTGAATTAAAAAAAAACAAAAAAAATAACCTTACGTAATGTGAAATGAAATTAGGCCCAAAAGACTTGATCTAAATACAATAGTAAAAAAAACAGTTGTTATAACACATTAAATATGATAAGTTTTATTTTATTTTATTTTTTCGATGACGAGGGAACCCATACCGTTACCTTTTGTGTGCACTAGGTAAACCCGGCCCACGAGTATACGTGATAGCCTTAAACCATGTACATCAAGTCAACCATCCTTTTTAGGGAGTGATGGATTTCAAGTCTAGAAGGCATAGACTTACGCTATTTTAACCCTACAAAATTGCAATAAAATATAATAATATAAAAAATAGTTATTATAATACCTTAAATATTACTCCCTTATATTCAATATAAACTTCTCTATTTCCTTTTTCGTCTATTCACAATAACTTCCATATTTCCTTTTTTGGTAAGTGTTTGTGTGGTCCAAATTTAATTGTATAGTGGGATAGTGTATTTGTGTGGCAAAATTTATTTATATGGTGGGGTAGTGTGTTTCGTTAATTTTTGTGTCAAAATGTTTGGGAAGTTTATTGTGAATAGGATGGAGTATAAATTTTATTCTTAGGGAGATTCGTAAATTTAGAAAGTGCTGCTTAAATTGGCATAAGTGAAAATTGAAATTGAAGAAAAACAATACATTTTGAATAGATGGAGTAATATAAAGGGGTTAATTTATAGGAATAGTCCATACTATTACCCACCTTCTCAAAATAAGCTAAACTATATATGTTTTAACTAAAAATAAACCTAAATTTGGAAGGTAAATTAGGGCGTTACCGTAATACCCGACCCTTTTGGAACTAGAACCCACCGCGAATAGTGAGAAACCTATATGAGAAGCGTGTATTAGCATGTAATGAAGGAGAAAGTGTAGTATATGATAATAGACGAAAATAGATGAAACAGAGAACTACTCGGTCGAGTAGAAGCCAACTCAATCGAGCAACTTTTATTTTTGTATACAGGGGTACGACAAACAGATTCCCGCGATCGAGGGTTTCTGGACTTAATCGAGTGACCCGTGCTCTGAGCAAAGTTTTCCATTCTTTCGTCAATTCTTTCAATAAGCAATTAGCTTATGTTCCTTTCTTTATTCTTATAAGAAGTATCAGCTGCAGTGAATCTGTCAATAGAAGATATAGAGAGGCTACTGAAATGAATCATCTTTGACAACTGCTTTGCAAAATTCGACTAAAGCTAAGGAAGTAGTTGTGGATGTGGCAATGATGAGCACAGCCATAACTCGTCTTAGGCCTGCAATCTATGATGGGTTGGGTGAAACATCATTACTGGGGGATTGGTGTCGGGAATTCGACAACATCTTTGAGTTATTGAATTGCCCAGTTGAGCAGCTAGTAGATTAAGCTGCTTTCTACTTAAAAGCGAAGGCAGGCTTGTGATGGAGCCGAAACAAGGAGATGATTAGAGAAAAATTTAAGGAGAACGACGAGACTCATGTGCACTGGGCCGATTTCAAGAGTATGCTGAGAAATGATTTTCCCAATACATCAGAAGCAAGACGAGGTCGGAATTTGACATGTTCAAGATGACTGAGGGGATGACAGTGGAGGAGTATCACAACAGATTCATCGAGTTGGCTGAGTATGTGTCGGATCTGAAGCTAAGTGAGGAGATCTTAGATGTACGGTTTGAGAAAGGGTTGTCCTCGGAGATTCTAAAGAGAATTTCAGCTAGAGTGCCATCTGAGGCAAAAAAAACGTTTACCAGAAAGATGGTCATGCAGAGAGGAGTGTCACTATGACCAATGAGCATAAGAAGGATAAAGGGGAAAAGCGAAAGACAAAGGCGATAAGTAAGGGTAATACAGTGAGTAGGAAGCCGAACTACAATCAATTAAAATCTTATTCTGCTGGTGGATCTTGAGTTGGAGGTGGAGCTGGCCGTTGAAACAACTGGGGGAAGAGTCAGGAAGAATTCACGTGGATTATAGTGCTTTGGGTGTGGCAAATTTGGCCAACGAGCATTTGAATGTAGAACTACGGCAATGAGTGGTAATGAGAATGGAAATCAGGGAGAATACCGCATTCCTGCACCAAACATGGGGAGCAATCGTTACCCAGGTTAGCGGAGTAACTAGAGGAATTACAATAACAACACTAACCAGAGTCGCTACAAGAACAACCAGAGCAATGGTGGCGGATCATATTAGAGGCTGAGAGGAAATACGAACAACACTGTGAAGCCTACTGCATCGGCCATTACCATCTAGAGAGGACCTAAAACTAGTGGAATGTTGTTTATGATGGGTAAAGAGGCTGCAGAAGGAGATGTTTACGTGGTTTCGGGTACTTTTATAGTCACTTTTAAACCTTTTTATGTTTTATTTGACTCGAGAGCTACCCATTCACTTATATCAAGTGAACATGCTGACCTTAGAAATGATTGACCATGACACGATAAGTGGTGAAGTAGAGATACCGTTAGGGGAGTCAATAAACTGTAATAAACTGTATAAGAATATTTCTATCTTGATTGGAGAGGTTTTATTTTCAGTTGATCTAATTAACTTTCCATTGGGAGGATTTGATATAATATTGGGAATGGATTGGTTAGGTAAAAATAGAGCTCACATTGAAATTTATCAAAAGAAGCTATATATGTGAGAGGACCTAAGGGTGTTAGGGTGACTTATAAGGGATTCATGGTGAAATCTAAGGTGACGCTTATTGCCTCAAACACCTTAAAAGCTTGTATAAGGAAGGGAGGTTAGCTAATTCTGTGCCATGTGAAAGATAAACGTGTGGAAGAGCCCAGTTCTGTGAGTGTAGGAGTTGTGAATGAGTTTGAGGATGTCTTTTTTGATGAAATTCAAAGATTGCTGCCTAAGAAGGAGTTGGACTTTAATGTTGAACTGAAACTAGGAACATGACCTATTTCTAAGGCCCCTTATTATATGGACCTAAGGAATTGGAGGAATTGAATAAGAAGTTAGAGAGGAGTTGCTAGTTAAAGGCTATATCAGACTGAGTGTATCTCCTTGTGTGCACCGATGCTATTTGTTAAGAAGAAAGATGGAAGTATGAGGCTGTGCATAGACTATTGAGGACTGAACAATATGACTGTTAAAACTAGATACCCACTACTGCGAATTGATGACTTATTTGACCAACTTAATGGAGCGAGTGTCTTTTCTAAGATTGATTTGAGGTTGGGGTACCATAAGTTGAGAATTAAAGGAGATATACCTAAGACTGCATTTAGGACAAGGTATGAACACTACAAATTTGTTGTTGTGTCATATGGGTTAACTAATGCACCGACAGTGTTTATAGACCTGATGAACCGGGTATTTAGACCATATTTGGATCAATTTGTAGTTGTCTTTATCGATGACATCCTAGCGTATTCTAAGACAAAGAAGGAGTATGAAGAGCATCTAAGATTGTTGTTGCAGACGTTGAGAGACAATTAGTTGTATCCTAAGTTGAGTGAAGGTGAATTCTGGTTGGAGAGAGTTGTATTTATGAGTCATGTTATATCTAAGGTGTAATACCCCGTATTTTATTACCTTGGTCAAAGACTAGTCAACGGTAAATGGGTAAATATATTTTATAATTATATATTTTATATTATTGCCACAAATTATGTATGAGACGGAAAAATAAAATAATAATTATTATTATATGATGGTAATGATAATAATAATAAGTAGTACGATACACATACGTATATACGTATACTACCCTATATAATCTACCCTACCCTTATCCACTCACCTTATCCTAACACAATCACAACACAATCCTCACTCACACTTCGAAATTGAGAAAGCGATATTAGAAGAAAATGGAGATTTTGTCCCTTCGTCTCAAGATCGTAAGGTAATACCGTCTTACACTATCTTATATATTAATTAAATTACACCGTTAACCCGCCTTCACCCCGACTCACCTCTGACCGTCTTTGACCCATCATTTGACCACCGTTGACCACCCATAATCGGGTTTGACCGAAACTTTTATGGGTTTATTGTGTTTTTGTGCAACCGTCTTAAGACGGGTGTTTGACCACCAAATCGTGACTGACCAGGGATGGAATTTAGGTGGTTGTGTCATGGGTTGAGTGGGGTTTGTGGTGGTGGTCAGTGGTGGCATGTTAGGTGGTGATAAGTGGTTGAATAATGGGTTGTATAAGGAGGGTGTCGAGTTGTGTGTGGTTGTTGTTGTCGTGTGGGTGTTGTGGTCTGGTGGTGGCTTTGGGTGGCTGTCATGCCTTGACCACTGATACGTGCATTTTATATAGTCTTTTTGGCCTATTTTATGCACGTATTTCTATGCTTTTATCGTGGTTTTATGCTACGAAATGCCCCGAATATGCTACTTTGGTGTATTTTGTCTTAATTGCAGGAATGGACCATAAAGTAGCGGAATCAAGCCATTTACCGTCCATTTTGCATGCATTTGGAGGAAGAGATAATTTGGAGCGGAATTATAGCTGTCTTGGGATGTGTGAAGGTGTTTCGGGAGCTAAAAGGACGAGTCAAGGCAAACCAACGAGAATTCTAAGCTGCTGAAGTTATTTATCACTCGATCGAGGACATTCTTAGTCGATCGAGTGGTTTTAGGATGAATAAACAGTCGATCGAGCAGTTATATGGTCGATCGACCAGTTCTCTATATGCCCTTACTCGATCGAGCACTATTCTAGGTCGATCGAGCTGTTCCTGAGTGAAGTTCACTCGATCGAGTGATTTAAGTGGTCGATCGAGTGGATATTACTGACGGGCTGGGCTTTTTAGTTATATTCCGTCATTAGGTTTAACTTTACTCCTAATTTCTTATAAATAGGAGTAAAGGTTGTCATTTGTGATCATCGAATAATCCGGGGATCACGTTGCTCTTCTCCCCTTCTTTATACACTGTTACTTTTGTTCTTCATTTCCGGATCCATTAATTTAGTAATTATTTCTTCCCTTCTCTCTTTAATTTAATGTTTATTGTTTTTATTTCTTTTATTCTTGTTTCCCCCATTCCCATGTCTAGCTAATTTCCCCTTGGTATGTTAGGATTAGGGAAGCCGTGGTAGCGATGCCTTAACTGTATTAAATAGATTAGTCTTGCGATAGGAATTGTATTGGGCAATTTAACTGTTATCCGGTCGAATGAATGCATGCAGGAGACCATAAATCTAGTTAACCCCGACCTAGATCGAAAGATTGGAAGGGAAGGCTTGCTTAATTACAATAGGGTATAGCAGTGAG